>NW_017728906.1:93927408-93935972 GCF_001723895.1 Crocodylus porosus | reverse complement strand
CAGAGAGTGTGGTCTTTTGTCTTCTCTCTCTGACCCTATTTGCAAATATATACCTTTTGTATTACCAACAATGTGTGCCTAAAGGATCATTGTTTATGAGCCTCCAAAGAAACGAACCGTGATTTTTACATCACCTTTGCCCCAGAAGCTTCTTGTATAACTCCATGAAAGTTCAGGCCCCACCCCCCTGGAGCCTCACTCCTGGCTCCTATGTGCAGCCTCAGAACTCATGGTGAGTCTGGGTGCTGCCTCTGGCCCCTTCACCTGGCTAGGACCCTGCCTCAAAACTCACAGTGAATCTGGGCTCCTGCTTTGTCCTTAGTGGTATGCTCCACTACCCTTTCCCCTCCACAGGGTGACCTGTAAGGCAGTGGGAGCTGAGACCTTCTGAATCCCATACTTGCCTTTCACTGGGGAGGCCCCAGGTGTAGCATTTCCTAGAACCTGCCCTGCCACAAACAGCCCCACTACACCATCCAACCCCAGCAAGGTATAGTTTTAAGTCATGCCCCAGGACCAGTAGCCTCCTGCCATCCCCATAGCTCCTGCCCTTACCTCCAGGGTGTCACAGGGCTGTTGTGCAGGGCTGTTGTTCTGGCAGCTAGCAGCAAACTGCTGTTGGCTTTGCTGTTCAGAGTCCCTGTTCTTATAGGGTACAGCTGAACCCTGTTCCCAATCAGGCAGTTGTGCCCAGCTGGGATTGTAGCCAGCCTCAGGCTGCCTTGCTGCTGCTCAGACCCCTGCAAGTAACAGCACGCTGTGTTAATGTTAATATAACATTAATACAACAAGTAACTGCAGTTTTTCAGATCTCTTCCCAATGTGGATCCATTTCTGAATCCCTGTAGTTCTTATACAGATATTACAGAACATTATGTATCATAGCACTCACAGCTGGGAGTGCATGGCACATTAACCTGCTGTATTAGCATGCTGGTGTCTGGCATTCCATCTTGCATTTGCAAATTGTTATCCGAATGTATTCTGCTGGTAATGGTTCAAGCATGTTTATGACAGGAACATAATCATCATTTTCAGCTTGCCAACCATACCAGTCAGGTGATGGCAATGATGGATTAGGTTCAAGAGCACTTTGCCAAATGAGACTTTGATAATTGACCCTACATACATGGTGCTCAAGGGAGTCATATGTAGGCGGAAGTTTATCCGTATCTTTCCCTTAATGCAATAATTTCACCTGCTGACACAACAAAGCAATAAACTTTTTGACATAACTGTACAAATCCTTATTAACATCAGACCTACTTCCTAGACTTGTTGAAAGATGTGGATGTTGAATGAACACTTTCCAAGCAGTTTTCTTAGCATGACCACTGGACTGGCTTGTGGTATCACACCCAGTGAAGCTATGGAAACCAATTAGAAATGCACAAACTGGCACAGGCAATTCTGACACAATATCACGACCTGGAATTAATCTTACTGGGTTGTTTCTCTTCATCCAAACCTTAGGTGCAAGATTATGCTATAGGAGAAGGACCAGTATGTCTGTGTCCTTGCAAGAGAATACTAGAGAGGAGTATCCATGAATGACTGCATGGTTGCTGTGTAAGAGCATTCTTGCATTTACCTCTTCTTGCTGCAAATACATTTGAAAAACATCACGAGCCAGAGTGCTTTTTCATCAGAGAAACTACCATCAATGAGCACTCGTTCACTTCAGAAACATCAACATGATTCTATAAGAAGCTCCTCACTTAGAAAATTAACTAGGCTTTCTTTGTTTGCTGGCAGGTATATGAAACTACTCCATGATGCTGGTGAGAGAAGAGATCTGCTGTTAATGATTCTGCAAATTGGCCTTGTAGTGTGAGTCCTTAATATTCTTGTGCCTGCCTTTATGGATGGTGATAAGTATTGATGAAAGACAATGTCAACTCAATTGCATGTGTTGGAATAGTTGGCAAACACTTGTTGTACAAAGGAATCAGACAAATCCCCAAATGGTTGTGCAATTTTCAGCTTTCATATTATCTGTACAAGAGTCATGCTGTCAATAATAACAGCTGATTTCTTGGAAGTAGCATCTGGAAGAACAGTTACTGATATATCTCCAATCAAGATCTGTGACAAGTCTGCTTTATCAGCAATGTTGAACGATTTGTCAGGTTTAAAAAGTGACAGAAAGTAACCAGACAGCTTGTGCTGTACAAGAGAGTGCACACTGAACTTTCTACCTGCTGCAACTCCCACGAGTAGCCTTTGCTTGAACTCCTTTACATTCTGGATCTGTTTCATTTTGCTATACTGTCCCATAGTTGACTTTACATCCTTGAAGGTTTTCAATTTTGATTTGGGTACGTTTGCATAGAAGTTCTTAGTAACATCTACAGTAAGACATTCACGATTTCTCCTCCTTTTTCACATGCATTTCATACCTCACCTAAGTAAGTCTGAAGTTCTTGTTTCAGTGTGGTCAGAGGATGTTTACCACCATCAGCTTCTAAATCACAATATCATTCAAGTATATCCATCAGACTGTACACATTTTTTGGTGCATAAACAGCATCTAGTTCATCAATCATTTGATACCATACTCTTGTTTCAGGAGAAAGAAGAATATCTTTTTGTACGATCTCCACATGTAAATGGAAACAAGAGATTTGTTGCTTCCATTGTTTCTCCTGCTTGCATTTAGGATGGTAACATGCATCAGCAGCTATTAGATCTTTGACACCAATTCTGCAATGCAACACGTCATTCTTTTCTACCAGCTTGTGTATTGCATTGGTTGATTCAAACAACACCTGACTCAGTCTCTTTTTGTTAGGATATTTCTAGCAGAATATGCATATCCTCCAGTGGAGGATCTGTTTGATGTCCTAGTATGTTCTTCACTTGATGTTGTTGGTAGGGTTTCCCTTTCATCTTCTACCTTGCGTGACTTTCTTAACAGTCTCTCAATATGTCCTTTGTGTGTAAAAGAACTGTAGCAAGAGCTGTGCCAATTGAGGCTTTTTGAACATTGCAGTGCAGGATCAACAATGTGATAGTCTGTCGAGAATACCGCCATAACAACTGTCAAACTCAGCAACCGTCCTATATTGAATGACTGCCTCATTTATTTGCAAGATTCCAGCACATACTTCAGCTAATCATTGACTGTGAGCCTACTTCAAGACATATGGTGCATCTTATAGATTTTTAGTCATACCTTCCGTGCTTCGCTTGACTCAGTGATGCTATTGGTTCTATTGTAATATTTGCTTGAGGACAATAATGGAAAGTTTTTTATTGATCTCCATCAGAAGTTTTCATGTCGAGGTAATCTGAAACAGAACAGAAGTTGATGTAGCAGTTTTGTCAACTGTGAAGAGGCAAGAAAAAACCCTTCTGAACCCACAGCTGGAGAGAGAGGAAACTTACTGACCCAGCCAAAGCCAACAACAACAAGGGACTCATAGCCACTGTGGGAGACCTGCTTTATCAGCAGTTGCTCCATCCAGATTGTCCCCTCCACCTGCCCTGCCCCGCCCGGCTGTGGCAGTATTTCTGCCCCACCACCAAGGCTGGAAGAGTGGCAGGATGGACTCCCGCAGGAGCACAGTCCCAGGAATGCCATGGTGCCAAAAAAGAAACTCCAGGAAATGGGAAGAAAGCTGATTTTCTGCTCAGGAGCCCAGAGGGGCTGTGACAATTGGCAAGACCATTGCTGAGCCCACAGTGGTGAGAACTGCAGGGAGCATGTTGGGACATCACAGGATACGGACGCGGGGCCCAGCATCCTGATGACATCCACTTGCCTTGCTGGTACCAGGGCAGGTGTCTGTCAGCAGAATTGGGTTAGGCTTCTGCTCTGTTATCTCGCCTGCCATGTCTTTGATGATTTTGATTAAATTTGGGAAGGTGATGGTTTCCCTGACCCAAAGCCGGTTGACACTTAGTCAGATGGACAGTGCGGCCAGACAAAATAAAGGAAAGGAAAAATAAAGAAAAAACTCAAAATCCTGACAGTGTCTTCTTTGTCTCCTTCCTTGTTCACCATCTGGGTCTCCTGATCGCAACTCCAGCGATCAAGTATTTTTTTTCCTTCACTCCGCGTTAATTGCTGTCCCACTGGCTTAATTGAGTGCCAGCTGCAATCAATTAATGCAGAGCCGGGGTTGCCGCTCTCTCTCTCTCTCTCTCTCTTCTTTTCCTCTTCTCTCTGAGCTCCTCCGAGCTCTAAAGACCTAGTAGGTCTGTGTTGGCTCATTCCCAGGGACTTCAGGCTGCCCTCACTGCCAACCCCTGCTTCTCTCTTCTACTCCCTCTCCTCTCGCCATCACCCGCTGCCAGAAATAGCTCCCAGCAGCATAATTAAACCAATTCGGTTCACTCAGTGAGTTAATAAAGCTCCGCTGGAGTGGATCAGGAGATCCCTCCGGAGCACAGCCAGGCTGCAATGGCCGAACGGATCTCTTCAGTCAGGGCCACTCTCAAAGCAGGTACCCCTGACCTTCTCACAGAGCACCAGCAAGAAGTCACATGAAAGAACTGGGTGGCCGCAAGGACTGGCAATGCTCCAAACAAGGTCTTTTTGTTTTAGTTATCTTTATTTCATTTAGGTCAGTGTGGAGCCTATTAAGCTGGGCTGCTGCTGCTGGAAAATGGAGAAGAAAGGAACAGCCAATGATTGTTCTGGGCCAGAGGGACAGCAATGGGAGAATTAGCCCCATTACTCACTCGGAGCAAAGTTGATGAGGTTCGGCAAACTAGCCTGTCACAGATGGGGAGTTGGCAGGTGCTGCACAAGCCTTGATGATGGATGCCAAAGTGTCCAAGGCTGAGAAACGCCCAAGCTTGTAGGTGAAAGGGGCCAAAAAAGCTCTTATATTTCTTTTAGAGTTTCTCTTATTCAAGAGATCTGGGCACTAAGGAATAGCCCACAGCCCTGAGGACTGACTTGCCTTGTTGTTAGTGGCCAAAGCCCATGATTGTAACAGCCTATGGGCCAAGAGACATAACTGAGTTCTGGTTTTCCTGTTATATTTGTTCTTCATTTCTCTTCCATTTATCAAGCTGTGACAGAACAATCTGCAGACTGGCTCAGCCACTGGCTCCTTAAGTCAGGCATGAGATGAATGCAGGCCTATAGAAGCAAAGAAAAGAAGGAGATCACCCATTGAGAGCCAAGGGCATAACAGACTGTAACAACTGGGTGGCACTTGGATGGGGTGAAAGGGAGGTAGGAGCCCCAAAGAAGAACCAGACCCAGCAAATCTGAAACTGCATGTAGCAGATTAGACCGCCTCCCAACAAAGAAATCTTCAACACCAATATGTAGTAGGTGAGAATTGGGTGACCTTCGCTGAGTGCTAGAACGGAGTGAATCCACATCCTCACAACTTAGTCTCACAGGGCACAGGGCCACTGGGCCCCATGGCCCTATCCTGTACTGTGTCAACACAAACCTTTTGAGTATCTAATAATGAGCAAAACTGGAATACTCATGGGTGGCTTCCTTCAGGACTTCCTCAAAAAGATAGGGTGAGATATAAATAAGTGTAAGGCTGAACTAGACATGAAAGGGTTAAAGCATGTTCCTGGAGAGTCAGGGACAGAGACACACACATACAGGAACAGATGCAGACAGTAACTGGAGCCTTTGAGAATGAGTTTTATTAACAATATTTCTTAGGTTTCCTATGTAAAATTAGATTTGCTTTTGAACTGAAAGTCTGTGTAGACAGAATCTGTTTCATTTATAATAATACTTTGTACTTGTACAGCACCATCCATTTCAGCATGTCTGCAGTGTAGAAGCAGTAGAGGACCTATCTTCACATCTCTCTGAAGAAGGCAAATATTATAATCCCATTTTACAGTATCGTGGGGTGGCATCCTAGGAGCAGCCATGATCTCTCCTAGCGCCCCCTACCAATAAAGCACCCTCATTCTCGCCGGCTACGTCTTTGATGTTATTAGTGTTATGGGAGGCTGCCTTTTCGCCCTTTGGACACGGTACCCCTGATGTATCCAAGTCTGTGCCCCATCTTAGATGACTCCATGCACTAAAGCCTTAGGGGCTACGCATGGCTCCTACCACCCTGATAACACGCCCCAAGCCTCGCAGATGTACCGGACGTTGTCTAGTCAATTCCTTGCCACGTCCTTACGGCGCCCCCCTTTATTTGCCTTGCTATAGCCCACGCCCTCACGGGCTCCCTGGGGTTATCTCACCCTGGCCCAGGCCCTCACAGGCTCTCTGACAGGACCTCACGGGACCTCTTTCTCAATGGCCTGCACCCACATGGACGCTCCCTGGCCTCTCTTTTCCTCGCAGTTGCCCGTGCTCCCTGAAGAAGCTCCCTGGCCTCTCTCGCGGCCGTCTTGCCTCTGCCCTCACGAGTGCTTCTTGGCTTCTCTTTTGTCTCATATGCCTGTGTTCTCCGCGGCCATGCCCGCACTGGGGCCTGCTCTCGTGATTGGGGCCTTCCCTTGCGATCCTGCCTGCCCTGGGGCCCTGTCTCACAATCGGGACTCAGGTCGCCATAGCCGTGCCTGGCCCCCAAACTCCCCTCTAGGGTCTTAAGCAAGCGCCCTCCCTGGGCTTCTCATCTGTGCACCCTCCCTGGGCTCTGCCCACACTAGGGCCTTTCTCCATGCTTGGGGCTCAGGTGGCCGTAGCCATGCCTGGCCCCCAAATCGCCTCCTCGGGTCTACGACTCCTGTGGGGCTCAAGCAGCCTCGACCTTACCTGGCCCCCAATGCACTGTGCCCCGTCTCAGGGCTGGGGTCAGTGCACCCCTAAATGCTGTGCCCACTCTGGCACCAGGGTCCCCACTGCTGTGGAGCCCCTATGAGGCCTCCTCCAAACCCTATTAGCCTCACCCAGTCCTCCGATGTAATAACAAACAACCAACGCAATAACACGAGCCAACCGGCTATAACTCAAACTAAGCCTCCTGGCTAATCATCATTCCACTCCCTACCAGGGCTTTTGCCACCCAGTAACCTTGAACAGATGCTTCTCAGGCCATCTGACTTCTCTACACTGCTTGCTCCAACAGAGCTCCTTCACCCTTGGATGTTAGCAGGGAACTGCCTCTGGCCTCAGCCTGGCTTATTTAAATAGGCCAGGCCCTGCCTCCTTCTGGTCAGCTGACCAAACTGTGGTTGCCCCGGCAACCAGCACCTGTAACTCTTTATAGGAGCAGGGCACTTCAGTGCCCTGCGACATACAGATAATGAAATGGGGTACAGACAGAAGTGAAGCCATTTGTCAAAGGTTACACAGAAAATCTGTAGCCAAGGTACAGGCTCTCTCTTTATCTTGTGCTTTAACCACAAAACCATCATTTCTCCTATTTATAATGGTTTGCCTTGCAGTATTTATAAATGTTGTAGTTATCTTTTCACTGCATTTTATTAGAAGATAGGATATACATGCAGCACATCTCTAAAAGGCATTTTAACTGCATGCATCCATTATGAGTAGAATTGTCCTTTTTCATAAGCTACGAAAACAGTTCCATATTGTTATTTATATGGTCTCTAAAGTATTTAAAAATATGATGATTCTATTCTCTTCACTGCAGGAATGCAAAGTAAATCATTATGTAACAATATTTTAAAAGCATGATTTGTTTCTTATTATGATTAGAATTCACAGGATTGTAGTCTCTGGTACCCGTTCTCAAGAGTTAAGATTATCACAGAGACCTTGAATGGGAAATATACTGGCATAGATGACCAAATCATTTTATTTAGCACACCCTAGCCTTGTTTCAGACTATATCCTCTATAGCAGGGCTGTCCAGCTTCTGGACTGCAGTAAGCCACATGCTATTTGGCCTCCAGATCCTGGAGCCACACGCTGCATGGGCCTCAGACGCTGGAGTCCCCTCTGCCATGTGGGCAGCTTGGCTTCCCCCCACCCACTCCCAAAGTGTGAGCAAAGCAAGCAGCCTGGCTTCCTCGGCTGTGTATGAGGTAAGGCCTGAGAAGGTGTGTGCAGCATGAGCCACCTGGGCCCTCTCTTGCCATGCAGACAGCCTGTCTCTCCTTGTGAAGAATGCAGCCCCAGGCTGCCAGTTGGACAGCCCTACTGTATAAAATGAACTACTGGAGATGTGACTACATGCCACTAAACATGTTATATTTCCTCAGCTTTTCTTTGCCCCTTAGGAAGCTTGGAATTTTCTTTTGCTCCTCAAATATACATTTAGTGGATCCAGCTGAAGCATAGCTTACTATTCTAAAGATTGTAACTCCTCTCACATCTGTACGTACAAAATCATTTATTGTTCAAGGTCTCTTCCTGTAGGTCATTTATACTGATCCAGGGATCCTGGTTCTCTCTGTTTAAAAATTACGAATCCTCTGATAAAGATATCAAATTCTCTGATTAACACCACCAAAATCCATGTTTTTCTGTAATTAAAGTGAAACACTACTATACATATAGGTATCAGTTGAACACAATGTTTTATTGATATATTTACAATTTTAAAGCAGTTTAGAAACCTACCAGTGCCCCAATCACTATGATATAATAAATTCTAAATACCTGTACATTTTGATGTTTGATTTTAGGTTTTTTATCATGGAAAATCAGAGCT
>NW_017728906.1:93901682-93927109 GCF_001723895.1 Crocodylus porosus | reverse complement strand
ACCCCCAGGTGCCCCTTACCCCCAACCCACATCCCTCTCACCCATGCTGGTGCCCCTCACTCATGATTTGCATCCCTTCCTCCCCAGCTCTGCCAGAGGGCCCCCCCCCACCTGCTAGAGCTACAGGGCCAGAGACCCAGGTCAACAGCCCCCTGCCCCACCAGCAGTGCCAAAGCCCTGGCTGCTGCCTGCAGGAGGCAGTAACTGCTGTGGCTGGAAAAGAGTATGGAACCTGGCTCCCCTTACCCTGTGGGCAGCATAGCTGGAGTGGACAGCACATGTGGGCTAGCACTGTAGGCTTGGGGCTCCCTGCCCCGCTGACCTTCCTCTGGGGGCCTGGTATGTCAGGGCAGGACAGAGTGGGAAGGCTCAGTGCCACTGCTGGGAGCCCCACATCACTGTGGCGAGGCACCCCCTGGTAGTAGTGGGGGGGACAACTCAGTGCTGCCATCCCTCCTGCTGCTGGGCAGGCACAGGGCACCTCACTATGGTGGCACAGGGTTCCCAGTCATGGCACCAAGCCTCCTTGCCCCACTCTACCCTCTCACTCTGAATCCCATCTGCTGGGCTGTGGAGGCCCGTGGGGGGAGGGCAGCAGGGCAGGGAGCCCTGAGCCTGCAGTAGCCAGCCCACA
Source organism: Crocodylus porosus (assembly GCF_001723895.1). Taxonomy (NCBI): domain Eukaryota; kingdom Metazoa; phylum Chordata; order Crocodylia; family Crocodylidae; genus Crocodylus; species Crocodylus porosus. The sequence goes on along the minus strand of NW_017728906.1, from coordinate 93,926,475 downwards.
TCCACCCCCACCCTGTATGCAAATCATGTCGTGCCACCCTGGCAGTGCATACAGTAGTGGGAAGCCAGCCTCCACCACCACTCCACAGATAAGCCACTGATGGCTCCGTTCCACTCCCCACCTGGGCCCTGCAGCTGCACATTCCCATCCTGCCCCGGACACCAAGTCTCAGACCCCACATTCTGCTCTGGTTAGGCAGCGCCCCTAATCCCAGCCCTGCCCAACTCCCTCCCTCCCTTATTAGGGGGGCCTCAATCCCCAACCACACACACTTACCTGCAGGGAGCTGCTCTCCATGCTTCCTGACTGCCACATACACATGTACAAGTGCACATGCATGTGGCACCCCCTGCCTGATCGCTCTTCTCCTGCTTGTCCCAGCCCTTTGCAGGCTCGAACTCTGACAGCTTGCAATGGGAAATGTGCCATTTCCCATGTTTTTCTCCTTTAAAGGAGACAGTCTGTGTTTTTCTCCTTAAAAAGAGAAAAATCCACATTTTTTTCATGTTTTTCCATGGTGAATGGAAAACCTGGATCTCTGCTGGTCACATTCCTTGCTTTCTCCCTGCACATGAGGGTGCAGGGATCATCATCCTACTTGGTACAGATCCTATGACACAGTTACTTATTTGATGAAAAAAAATTATATATATATATATATATGATGTTATAAAGGACCATTTAATATCCTAATCATTTCCTTCATTAGGGAAATATAATGATGCTGGAGGGTTCATCAAATCTAAATCTCCAGCACCATACAGTTAAGTAAAGAATCATACACAGTAAAACTGTCACAAATCTACTTCTTGAAAGCAAAAGAAAAAAACTTGAGCAAAAGACTTATGTATGCTCAGTACCTTTGAAAACCAGGCTGCTTTTATTTTAATGCTTAGTATGGACTGTGGTACCTCACTTATGCCTAAATATAAAAAAAACAGTAAAATTTTACTGATCACCAGGGATTCTGGTTTTCTCTGATAACCCCCTCCCCTCCCCCCAATTTTTGGATTTAAAAGGTAACCCAAAATCCACATTTTCCATGATTAAAATGAAATACCACTAGTTTATAGAGATATATATAGCGGTGTTTCATTTTAATCATGGGAAAATGTGGATTTGGGGGTTACTTTTTTTAATCCAAAAATTGGGGATTTTTTTTATTAGAGAAAACCAGGATCCCTGCTGATCACCCACTTTCACACAGTCCATTGCCTTAGCCTCTGAACTACTATTAGAGAAAAGAGAAAGTGTTACTGTGGCAGGGCACTGTTAGTGCCTGCCACTTTAAGGGCCAGAAGGCAGCAGCCGGCAGATGACTGATGAGGGCAGCCATTTTGAATCTAGGGCTGCCCATATAAACAGGGCAGTTCTGCTGCTGGGGGCTAGGCAGCAACATTGCTTGGCCAGAGGGTTGCTGGTATCATTTGGAGGTAAGAGGAGAGCTGTAGGGGATGGTAAAGAGGCTCCTAGTCCTGGGCACAACCTAAAACTGCACCCTACCAGGAGTGGGTGGCCTGATGGGGCTCTCAGTGGTGCAGGAGCCCCCAGGAAATACCAGGCCAGTTACTACCCTGGTGAAATGCAGGTCAGGGCACCTTAACCCCTAATCCCCACAACTGGGTGGGTTACCCCTTTGTTTGGAGGGCCCAGAGGGTGGACCCTCAGAGAAAGAAAAAGGGCCATAGACTCAATGCCTGTCTGAACTTCTCCTGACTGGTCCATGCTGGGGCCAGGACCGGAAAGGTTGAAGGGCTGGCGGGGCCCACTGCGAGAAATGCCCAAGAGCTGAGGGCCTGGGGTTCCGACTGGCCTGGAGGTGGGCTAGGGCTAGTGAGCCGAAGGTCCTGGTTGAGGGATCACACCCGAAAAGGAAACATTGCTCACTACTGTATCACAATGTGTTCGCTTTAGCTTACAATACCCTATATGGCATGAATCTTCAATATCTGAGAAAATGCACATCTCTTGATGATACATCATAGTACTGATTAGGGCTGTGCGAAGCTTCGGTCACTGATTCAATTTGGTGGAGATTTGGCTTGATTCAGCAGCTGAATCTCTGAATCCAAATCAAATCAGGAAACCCTTTAATCTCTCCAAAGTTAATCGAAACCCTCCAAATCAATTTGAAGAGATTTGGAGAGATTTGATGATTTGGACATAGACACAGCTTCAAATGTTTTTTCTACATACCTCAAGGTACCAGGCAGCTTGTGAATGCTGAGATGGTGGGGCAGATGGAGCGTCCCACAGGAGTGCAGGGGGATCCCCAGTGTGCTCAGCGGTGGACCTGGAAGTAGATGAGAAACACTTCCAGTCCACTTCCAGGTCCACCGTACAGCGTACAGGCGACACCCCCCCAACTTGGCTACTGGTGCCTCCTGGGTCTGGGGGGGGCACCTGGGGTCCCCCTATGGCTGATTGCTGAGTGGAGGGGTGGGGGTCCCCCACACACTCAGCGGCGGACCCGGAAGTGGACTGAAAGTACATTTCTGGGTTTGCCACCAGGCACGTGGAGGGCTCCCCTGCACTCCTGTAGGAAGCTCCATGTGCTTCAGCTTCGCAGCATTCAGAAGCTGCACCTGCTACCTCAAGGTATGTAGAAAAAACTTTTAAAGCTGCGTCTGTGTCCAAATCACTGATTCTCCAACTCAGCATCGAATCCTCAAATTCGTATTCAGCTGAATCAAATCAGGACAGTGAATCTGAACCAAATATAGCCCACTGCACTCCCTTAGTACTGATATCTACAGCTAACAGTCCTCAGAGTTAAACACAAGGAAGCTGGTGGTAAGACATTCTCGGTGCACCTGGGCTCCTTGATTCTGGAATTCACCTCTACAACTGTTTTGAGTATCCAAGTATGTTGACCTTCAGAGTCTATTTATTTGAATAACATTTTTATGAAGGGGTTGTTTGAGGGTTTTTTTATTTAATAAAAGAGTTATTTGTATTAGTCAATTTTGCCTTACATAAAATATTATGAAAATCTGTTTAATATAAAAGTGTGTCAATTTTATTGAGGTGTGAATAAAGCAACTGTTTAGAGAACTTTTTCATTCCTTTTGTATCCATCAGACCATTGTCATTAGCTCACAAGTAATGTCATCTAATATGTTTGCAGATCACAGGTAATGGGCTAAAACCTACAACAAGCATACTTCCTTCATGGGTCCTACAAAGGGCAATTATGTAACTCACTCAAGGTCACACAGAGCAGGGAACTGAACCAGGGTCTTCAGCTAGTCTTATTACCACTGGAACACTCCTCCTCCTCCTCCCCCCCCCCAACCTTTTTAAAAATAGAATAGTCAATCTAAATGGAAGGCATAAATACTTCCATAAATGCTACCTTCTACTGTGATTGATACTTTTAATGACTTGAAAGTTGTAACAAGAAATAAGAAAGTTAGAATTTGGAAGCTACAGCTTCAAAAGAGAGAGCCTGTTTAGTATCCTCACTTACAAAACTTTTTACCTAGTCCATCTGAATAGTAAAAACAAGTTGTAAATTGTTGGGAAAGGGCTTAAGGGGTGGGACTGTCTCTCAGTTTATATCTCAGCACTAAATTGCTTCATAAGCAAAAAGCCAACTAAAGCTATATATGAGTACCAGAGCAAAGACAGAAGGAGGTAGTTAGCCATGTTAGTCTGACTTATTGCCCTTTATAGCATCTGATGAAGTAATTTGTTGTATAGGAAAGCTTGTGCCTTTCTGAACTAGTTTGTCTTAGGGGTGCATATAAATATACTAACTTTCTGACAGTTAAGCTGACTTTACTTTTTAAAGCTGATTTAACTTTCAGAGCATACACATGTAAGTGGAGCAGGATCGACTTAAATGAGGCACAAGATAATAGACCTCCGATGTGTATTATCTTGATTCACATTAGTTAAGCCAGCTTAACTCACAAGATGGCTGCCACCATGTCAAAAAGCTGTACATGCATATGCTCCGACATGGCTTAACTTAAGTCGACTTAGTTAAGTCGCCTTGTTTTAAGTCAACTAAATACATGTGTACACACTCTAAGGTGCCATCCTGCCCTACCTTAAGAGTAAAGATAGAGTAATGAAAACTAACTCAGGTATGTAAGCTCTGACAAACTTGACCCCATTTACTCGGATCCTATGATGATATTATTTCCTTTGATAGGAAAATAATGTTGCTTTTCTTATGCAAACACTGTTATGAATAGGATCCCTTGGCTAAGTACAGACAATCAAAAAGCCTGAGGCTGAATCAATTCAGTCTTCACCAAAGGGCTCTAAAGCGTGTCTCTGCTTGGCTGGCGCAGACAGCTTGGGCCAAGGCCAGTTGCCCACCCTGCGAGTGTGGGGTTTGTGGGGAAGATGCAAAGCAACCTGGGATGCTGGGAGACTGTGAGTTAACTTGAATCTGGGACAGAAATTCCAGGAGATCTGGGGCAGAAATCTAATAAACTGATTTAAGCTAAATCAGTTAAGTTTGATACTACACCCATCTAGGTTTATATTAAACCTGTTTTGGCCATTTTGAAAGCAATTTATGTGCACTGAACTTCTATTGTGTTAAAGATTTGAGGTGGTTTTCAATCACTTATACTGGTTTTTGTGTAATTTCTGTCCCTAGCTCTTGAGACTATTTAGGGTTTATTTTACTTGGAATTTCCAACCAATTGGAATTACCCCAAGAGGATGCCAGAGAGTGGGCGGCACCAGTAACTGGGCCACCTGCCTCTAAAAATAATTGATGGTGGTTCTAGTTGCATATCCTCAACAAGCCAGCAAAAAGGTATGCATGGGATTTGGAAAAATCATTGTGGTGAAATTCCGTGTGACAACACCAGATGGCAGTGCAGAAGCTGAGAAAAAGAGCATTTTTTAGACAATACTGCAGATGGTGCTCAAACAGCCTTGTGCCTGTGCCATGTCCACCCCTGCTATTTTAGTTGTACTACAATGATGGTGTTGCCTATCAGTTACACTAGCGCTTCAACTGTATGAGGTACTATTGAAGACCAGGGCCTTAAATTGCTGAAGAGAAAAGCAGTTTGTGAGGTGGGAAAGGTTATTAATGAATTTTTAAATATGTTGTTTTCTCATCTGAAAGGACTGGGGTTTTTTGTCTACAAAATGAATCAATTGCTTGGCACATTTCAGCAGCACCAAAAATTCAGTGCTCTGCCTGCCAGTACCAGAGGGACTATAAACTTAAACACAAACTCCAGGGCTTAAAAACACCCGTTTTGCTCTTGCTCCAGACAATCAGATTAAATTTAGGGCTGCTTGCAGAAATGAAAAAAAATAGGAAAGGGGCACTTTAAATTTGGTGTGCTCCCACGCCAAGCCCAGGACATGCCCAGAAGAGGCATCATGTTAGTTGCACCTGGCTTGCCCAGCATCTATATAGATCAAGTGCTTCAGTGGTTCAGTGATTCAATCAGCTATTAGATAAACGCCCCCAAAAGCCCACTGAAGCACCCGATCTATACAGACACAGCACAGCCAGGTTGAACTAATTTTTTTTCCACATCTGTCAGCAGCCCAGGAGCTCAGCTCCTCAGCCTTACACATTATCTTAACTTTTAAACTTTCCTCTTCCCTCTCACTCAGCAAAGGAAGGATATTGTTCCCCAAACAGCTGCTTTTTTCAAACTCCTTTTTTTCTTCAGCTCACTGGAGCAAGACAAAAAGTCAAGAAATGATCCAACTAAAAAGAGACCTTCAGTGTAGTCAAAGAAAAATAGTCATAGCCCCATTGTCCTGAACACATGAACCTTTGCTATGCAAAGGAAGAGCTTAGCTTGCACAGCTTACAGCATTTGCATTCCCTGAGCCAATACACCTCCAAATCCCTTGACAAAGGCGACATTTTTTAAGAATGAAATGGTGAAAATAATTACAATAAAGTTATCCAAAAAAGGGGTGTAGTATGATGAGTGTAATAAAAATATATCGTTTATAGAAGTTTGTCTTTCTCAGCATATACTGCAAACAATGCAGAAACAAAATCACATTGCAATATAGCTACTTAATAGATTTCTAATACACTTATTGTAAGACAAGTAACTTTGTTTCTCTGAGACATGCCGTCTACATGGATCCTACACTTGTGGCACATTGCCCCTATGCGTGCAAGAACTGAATCTGTTAACCTGGTCAGTCTATTCAGGGGCTGTGCCTGTACCCTTTATGACCTTTTGCCCTCCTTCTCCCCTGCTTGGAAAGAGTTAAGCAGCCCCAATTTGCTCCATTCCTTTGCCCTCCACAATTTAGGAAAAAAAGAGGACTTGACAGAAACAGGGCAGGAAGGAAGTTATGAGAACTAAGTGCACAGAACATCTTAAAGAACTCCAGCACTGGCTGAAGGAAACTGACCTTCCTTCAACTATCTATCTGGATCCAAGTTTCAGTGATTGGCCAAGCACTGAGGAGGTAGCTCTGCCAAAATAAAGATAGTAGGACTGCCATGACAAACTTGATGTCATTATCTGAAATCTAATACAATGAACTAAATGGTAAATGTATGTACTGAACTCAAAGGAAGTGTCTGTTGTCAACCAAGCCCCATGAGTGGCTGCATCGTCCCAGTCCCTCTAGTGGCTGCCTGGATCCTCACCCCCACTTGCCTGCTCTGACCTTTCAGGGGTCCACCCTGGTGTCTCACCTGCCCCATCTTGATGTTGAAGTTAAACAAGGAAGCTACCCTTAGAGCTCAGCAAGCTTAGGGTGCCCCTTTCTTCCTGGCTTCTCTTCAGACTCAACAGGACCTGCTCAATCCTACCACACTACGTGGTCTCCGTCTACAGGGTATTGCTTTGGATGGATCCCAGTGGTCCCCCTTACACCTACTGGCCAGTTAGGCCTTAAATCTTTGTCTGGGCTTCACCCCCCAGCCTTGGTGCCTTATTCTAGCTAGGCCCCTCAGCCCCAGGTCCACTGCCCCAGGACCCTAGGTTCCCAGCTCCCAGCTCCAGCCTTGCCCTCCCAAGCTCTGGGCTTGTACCCTCAGTCTTGGGGATTTAGGCCCTCTCTTGCCCTCCTGCTTCCTCCTCCTCCCCCATCTCCACCCCCCGAGCATGGGCCTGCATCCACAGTCTTTTTTGTTTTGGGTTCAGATCCTTGGTTTGCAGTTTCGTCTTCCCGCACTGATAGCAGTGCACCCCTAGGTGCTGCCTGCAGTCTCCAAACTCCCTCACTGCTGCTTCCAGTCCTCCAGTTTTAAACAGTCTAAACCAAAACTGCTTCTAAACTAAAATCCTTTCCCCCAGCATGGGGCCACATCACACCACAGTAACAAATAAACTTAACCAAAAGAATTTAGTTTCAACATCTGAGGCTGCTGAGGCTTCCTTGTAGGCCCCCTACCCCACCCCGTGGTCTGGAGGTTCCTCTTCTCTGGCAAGTCAGACCCATCCTGCTTCTTCAGCTGTCCTGTCCTTATGCTTAAAGCCACCTCTCTGCTCCACTACTTCCACCCCAGGCCTATCAATCACTGGTCTGACTGTGCTGTCTGCACCTAGGGCTCTCCACCCCTACTGGTCCCTCACTTTCTCTCCTCTTCCGTAATGGGATAGAGGCTGCATTACAGTGCTCTACAAATCTTTGTTTTTGCTATTCTGTTCAAGCATACCCTGAAAGTTGCCCCAGTGTTGGTAGAATGGAATTTAATTTGAGACAGGGAAGCCAATTTCTGAAGCCTCTGTATGGAAACAGTTTGTCCTCAAGGCAGGTCTCCGAAGAGTGCGGGCAATTTGTGACACAGTTTTGTTCTATGAAAGCAATAAGACAGAGCTTTCAGAACATCTGAAGTATCAAGTTTTACTTTCCCAGGAGATGAATGTTCCTTAAGACAAAGCACCAGTAAATTTATAAATTGGGAAAAACTATATTCAGTGTATACTTCTTGTGAAGTGTTAAGAGACAAAGTTGTTCTGCCATGAAAAATTGTGTCTGGAGTTCCAGATGTTAGGTTTGAATCTATGTTGAGGTTTAAATCTATGTTGAGGATATTACTACTGGAATAGCAGTCTTAATGGATAGGTAACAAAGAGTATGATGACACTGATCTGAAAGTAGCGCCATTGGAGAGACAAGAACTATACTTAAGTCCCATATAAAGGTAATCTTTGTAAACGGAATGAATGCATGACTCAGTTTTTTTGGAAGCTAGATGTTATAGGGGTAAGTATATTATAGCAAGTTAGTACTTTATCCAAAATGACTCATTCAGCCAGTCAGAAGTCCAGATTGTTTTCAAGATGACAGGTAGGCAATTTAATGTCAACAAAGAAGTTTCCACCAGGTAAAGGGAATATGAGTAGCTCATTGCAAAACTGTCTGTTTAGATTTATAGGCCAGTCTAGCAGAAGCTTCCCTGGTTGGGATCAAAACATCCCTACCATCTGTCAAACAACTTCTACCTATGTAAGTCAACCAACCAACATCCAAGCCAGCAGGTGGTAAGACAGCAGATTTGAGTGAAGTACTAAACTGATTCTCTGAACCTGTGCATGGAAGGGTAGGTAGTGTGACAGCTGATTGAACAGAGAAAGATGCACAGACTCTGAGAAGATGTCATCCTGGTGATATGTGTATCAGTCAGGTGCTGTCCTGTCTCACTTTCCAAAGGAAGCTCTGAATTAATGGGAACAATGGGAAAGCAGCCAGTAGATGACTTCCCAGTGAAGCAGGGTAGTATGAGAGATTCTCCAGTTTGTGCCTCTTTGAGAGTGAAACAGACAGTTGTCACAAGTCAATTTTATATCATAAAAATGCATTTCAAAATACTTACTGCACTGTAATCAGAACAAGCATCTACAAAAAGACTGTTTACATCTTACTGTTCAAATAGATAAGTAAGCTTATTTCATATAGCAAGCATAAAAATGAGCCTGTATAGAGCTTTGTCACACTAGCATGTACATATAGAAACAAATACCATTTTGTCTGAAATCCTGAAATTGGAATTCCCTGTACATTTGAGCTGACAAGCAGTCTGCAAATTCAGATGATCAAACAGGTGCAAATTCACAAAATATACTACTAAAGGCTTTACAAGAAATGTAATTGATATATAATAACTCACCACCCTGATACAAATCTCAGTATCACCAACAATTTATTGATAGCATAAAAGTCTAATGAAAAAATTAAAGAAAAAGCTAGAAACTTAGCCATAGGTATTACTGAGCACGTTCAGATTCAGATATTAAAGAGTAAGTAATATGCCATACTCATAGTAAGAGAACTGAACAGATGTATGCACAGCCAAGAGATTTTAGTAATGGTAACAAACATGAACACGAGTTAGTTAAAACAGTTGAGATGGGAATGTGTACAGTTCAGAAGATTTTCAGTTCTAGACATTAATGAAGGACTTTGTCAGATCAGAGTTGAGACAAAAAGACTGTATATTGCCAAAACCTTGTTAGCAGATTCATGATCAAATAACTTCCAAGATCTCAGTGGTTTCAACAGTCTCAGCTCTTCAAGGACATTGATGAAGTAAAAGTCATTGCTGGTCATTTTTTTTCCCAGATCAACAAATTACCAAAACCACAGTAAGATGTTCACATAATGTTTTCCAGCCTACTTGAAGTGCTAAACTGAAAGAAAGCAAATGTCGTATTAGACTGAATTAGATTACGTATGCAGAACGTCTCCTACTTTGATGCACTAGAATCTGGAATTAGTACGATGACCTTCAGGTTATGCTGCTTATCTAAGTCTTTTCTGCAGGTGTGTGGAGGGGCTTAAGATTTACTGAGTATGTTTTGTTGAAGGTGGTGCTTTTAATGCACATAATACACCAAAGCATGAAATAGCTGCTTGAAGAGTCCATTGTCCATTGGCATGGCTGCTCAGTGCCCTGGAATGTTGCAAAAATTGATCACACATCCCTGCTTTTATTTTGGCCTGTCTTCCCCTACAATGAAGGCCATTTTTTTCTTTGCAAAAGTATTCAGCTTCCTGGTCCTACATTAACAGGAGAGGACTATGCAAAATCTTATGTTTGCAAGCCTGATTACAGTTATAAGAGTTGATGCATCAGAAAATTTACAAGTTGCTTCTTATCTGAGGACTAAAAAAAGGCTGGGCAAATGCCCAGTGCCCAGTTCCTTGTTGAAAAAGCAGCGGTCCTGGGATGCAGCTAGACAGAGCCTCCACCCCCCATTGGTGGTGATCATTTACAGGTGAGATCTGAGAAGCGGCTGATGAGGAGGAGGAGCCAAATGGAGAATCAGGAAGAAATGCATGAGGAATGGGAAGTGGAGAATGGGGACTAACACAATGAAGACTTCTCCAACATAGAGAATCTGGAGGACAGGGTGAACACGAGGAGGAGGAGGTGGCAGTAGTGCTGCTGTTTCAAATACTGCTGGCCTGGAGATTAATACAGGCATGCTGCACTGCTGAAGAAGGGTGGTAGAGTGTTCAGCAGCAGGTTGTGTCCAAGCTTTAACAGCATCGTGAAACAAAAAAAGAAAATAGAAATATCCTGAGGACTTGGAATACCCAGAGGCAAATGAAGAAGATGACTGGGCTGTGTTGAGAAAACTCAAGAGCAGCATCCGCATGGCCTGGACCCATGAGAGCAGCTTAGACTGGTGGGAGCAAATCATGCTGACCACTTGGAATGACCAGCAGTGGCTGGAGATGTTCCAAATGATCAGGGAGATGTTTTATCATATTGTCTCAATTCTGGGGCCCCACATTGTGAGGTGGGACGGTGACATGTGTTGGGCCATCCTGCCGGACAAGAGAGTGGCAATGGCCATCATGAAACTTGCCACCACAACCAGCCTTCGATACATCACGAACCAGTACAGCGTGGCTCCCTGCACACCTGGGTTGGCCACTTGTGATCTATGCCAGATGCTAAAGGACATGGCTGCAAACAAATTTATCTGCCTGGTGAATCCGAAGCAAGTCATAGATAGCTTCAGTACCAAGGGGTTCCTGAACTGTGTGGGGACTTTAGACAGCATTCACATCCCAGTGTTGTACCCTTCAGGGAGGGGGAGGTCTTTCACAAACAGGAAAGAATTTGCCTCTGTGATCCTGCAAGCAGTCGTGGACCACTGGGGCTGGTTCATGAACATTTTTACCAGGTGGGCCGGCAGCGTGCATGACACGTACATGTTCAGAAACTCCCCGCTCCCTGGTCTTGTGGAAAAAGGACATTATACACCCGGAGTCCATAAGACAGTGATCTCCGGTGTTGGCATTCCCCCAGTTATATTAGTGGATGCTGCCTGCCCCCTAAAGTACTGGCTCATGAAGTCTTATGGAGGATATATTACAGAAGCTGGTTTTCAACTATCATCTGAGCAGTTGCAGGATGGCCATCGAATGTGCCTTTGGTCAACTGAAAGGATGATGGAGGGCGCTTATGTGCCAGCTTGATCTGGAGCCAGAAAACATCACAGCCTTTGTAGTGGCAGCCTGCTGAGTGGTAGTCTCAACATCTGAGAGACCTGCGGAGAGGTTTTTCAGGGAGCCATGGGCTGAAGAAGCATGACAGGCAGTTGCCAGGCAACAGTGCAGGGACTTAGGCCATATGCACAAGGAGAAGCTGGTCAGGCAGCCCTTGTGCAGGATTGTCTGGCAGCACATATTGCTACTGACAGCAACTAGCAGTGCGTGTTCTTTCTTTTCATTACAATAAATTCTTTTACAGTTTACAATATAAACATCTATGTCTGCCTTCAGGGGTGTGTGATGGAAGGTAGTGGACAGAGGGTGGAGATGCAGAATGAGCAGGGCGGGGAGGAGGTGGACTGGGGTAGGATGTTCGTGCTTCGAGGCTGGCAGTGGTTTGTGGGGGTGGGGGGGCTTATTACACACCAGCACTTTCTGTCCCATGGGCAGAAGTGTTAAGTATACATCTCATTGACTGGGGAGGAGGAGCAGCTGATGGTGGGTGGACAGATGGGGGGCAAGTGAACAACCTGAAGTCCACCTTAGGAGTGTGATGGGGGGGGCATATTCCACCCCAAGCCCAATAGCAATCCACCATATCAAGAACAGCTGACAACATCTCTCCAAAAGCTGTACGTCACACTACACAAACAGATTCATGGTGGAATGTGGGTGGGGAAGGGGAGCAGGGGAAGGAGCACCATATTTTCATGTCCCCATGGAACTGTTCCAAGCCCTGGTAGCTTGGGAATGCTGAAAAATGTAGTCCTAAAAAGCTAAACCAGGGCAGCAACACCCACCCACCAGTCTCAACCCCGCACCATACATTTCTGATCTCATATCATATTCTTGTTACTTTGTAACATGGGTGGAAGGGAAAGAGATGGGAGGGGATGATTCACACAACTTGTCGTCAGGATCACCATAGGGGTCACCTACTGGGAGACCAGCCCTAGCCTAGGTAGGTGCAAGTGACAGGGTTTTGGGATGACCGTGCCCTGGTGATGGTGGTGGGGACTTAGCAGGAGACTCACAGTAGGGGCAGGAGCTGGGGACTATGGAGACTGGTTTACATGTGCCTCCTGCTGTAATTCATTAGGAAAGATGTTACAGGGGGGAGAGGGTAGATTGGTATTTAGCTCCCCCTGCTGGAACCTGTGGGGACTGACACACAGGACTTACATCACTTGAAAGAATATGTACAAACACAAACATATCACACCAAATTAACCCAGGCTAAAATTTTAAAGACGCAGTTAATTAACGAGGACTAAATGTTGTGCTGTGTACAAATGCCCCAAATAACTAAATGTCTGGTTTACCCTCAGATGATGAATTTCATCTCATCATTTCTAGCAATCTGCCCTCATTAGAGAGAAGAGAAGAGATAGATTAGAAGCATGAAGAATTAGGGTGCAGACAGAAGTGCAGCTCCCCGCTTTAGCTGAGAACACTTTACCAGAAGCATTCTGAGTTGCAATAATCCCCTGGACCAAACAGAAGTTCACTGTTGGTTCCAGGGAAGAGGGGGATGCCAGCCTGCAGCCAGTTTCCCCTAGCAACAGTCCCTCCTCCCTATTAGGCTGCAAAGTTCTCAGAATGGGACAGGGGGAAGGGAGCAGAGGGAGCTCCTTCTAGGAGTTCCCCTGCTGGCAGTGAAGGGTGGGGTGGGTGAGTTGGACTCCCCTCCCCCACCTTGGGTGGGAGGTTCCAATACACTCACCCCATCTTCCAGCAGGGGCTGAAAAACCCCAAACTGAACTCCCTGTGCTTTCTTTTCTTTTCTTTTCTTTTCCTCCCATTCTGAAAATAATGACAGGCAGGCAGACAGGTGGACGGAAGTTACAGAAGATGAGCTGTTTAGAAACTTCTTCATCTGATCCCTCACGCAATGAGGGTTTAGATTTTCACCCAGTCAGCCATCTTTGAAGCTGCCTGCAGGGCACTTAGGTTTAGTCACAGCTTTCTCTGACCAAATTGGGCAAAAATGGTCACTTCCGCCTGCACCCACAGTCTTAGAAAAAATGCCTTCATTTGTATGCTTGTGTCTAACATTATCCCAATTACCTAGTTGGTCCAATAAACTGTGTCACCCTAAGAAATCCCTGCCTCTTGCATAAAATCATTGACTAATTCATAAGCATTCAAAAAATTTTTGCAAATTCCAAATATTTCATGAAATGTTGTATAAGCAATTTCTCCAAATGTTCAACCTGGAAATGCACTATATAGCATACTTTTTTCCCCATTTTAAAAGTATATTACCTGATTAGGAAGAAAAAAATACCACCACATGTCCTAGGTAATGAATCACCCCAGACAATAATGATGGTCAAAGCAAATAGTTTGTGAAAGCACTGATGTCACTTAGTAGGAAACGCTGGTCCACAAATATTTACAGAAACTCCTCAGTACTCCAGTGAGCTTACTCCAGGAAAAGAGCCAGATAATGCATTTGTAGAATTCAGAACACTTCCTTAATGCATTGCATATGGAAAAGGGGATGAGTTGTTTTAATTTTTGTTAACCTTTATTAATTCAGTCATATCAGCTTCTTAAAATTGTTATTTAACTGCATAGCCTTGACAAAAGTAACTTGCATGCTTGTTTTATGCTCCTTTAAAGAGCAAATCTTACATCAGTGCCCTTCATATTATTAAGCACAGACTTAATAGAAAAAAAGTCAGCAATTATTTACAGAGCTTATCCTAAGGTTCTTGCCATTTCATTTTGCATTGACCTTACTCTCATCAGTGAAATTGTCACTTGATTTTTTTTTTTTCCAGAATATGTCCCTCTTGTTATGGGCACCCTTAGCTTTGTTAGCACAGTCATACAGCTTCAGTATTCTCTTCAGGAAACAAATTCCTTTGGCTCAATAATACTTTTCTCCTGGTTTCTGTGATGGGTCTGAGGTCAGGAAACAAAAGGATCTTGTTCTCCTGGTACTGAAGATCGCTTGACTTGCTTTCAACAATCTATACTGTTCTCTTATTTCAAACACAAGTGAAATAAAAGTACCTCCACTATCATTCACAGTCACATTCTCCTCACTGGTATCCTCCAGCAATTTTCCATGTAAAAAGGTTCTTCCCTGATATCAATTTCCAGAAGTTCAGCAAGTGTTTCAGTAATAAATGTAACAGGATCTGTCCCTTTTGCACCAGAGGGGAATCCGAGGATGTGCAGATCTTAGATCTAATTTGGTTTTCAGTCACCTCTCTTCTCCTTTCCATTGTTTGATGGCTTGATCCCATCACACATTTCACAAAGAAGGCTCTATTCACCTAACTCTTCTCTTACACCTTCATTCCTATTCCACTGGTGTTTTAAAGGCACATATCAGCTCACTCCCTCTATATACAACCTCCTGTGCTTCTGTCCATGCCAAACTCAGCAAGAAATTTTCATTCTGTATCCTCAGTGTAGCATTAGAGAGAACACCTGAAAGCAAATGAAACAAATACCATTTTTTTTCCTTTGCATCTCAGGATGAAGTTTGCTATTTTATTAGTACCTATTGGTGGAAAATGGAGGGGAGGGAATATTGCACAAAGTTGTGTCTTTTGACAGTCTCTGAGAGAAAGGAAGCCAAATCTCACAGCTCAGATTCTGCTTCATTCCAACCCCTGAAACAAATTACCTTTCATTAGAAAGCAAGAAGAAGATATATACAGATTACTTAGTTGGAAATATGCGCCAGTAAAATTATGAAGAAATTTTCCAGAAGTATCCAAGTGACCTAGGAACTTAAGTCCCATTTTCAAAAGTATTTTAAGGCCAGATTTTTTTAAGTGTTTAGGTGCCTATCAGGATTTAAAAAAAAAAACAATTAAGCAGCTATATTCCAAAGGAAGTATATGTCTATGCACTTAATAGTACCTGCCTGAATTTTAGTAGCCTGTTTTCAAAAATGGAATTTAAATTTCTTAGCCACTGAAACACTTTTCATAATTTGACTCTATAAATAAAGAAAACAGTTTTTCATCAACACACATGATGCAAATTTGTTCAAAAATGTAGTATTAAAACTGTGTTAATAATCTCAGTTACTAGAGATAGAAAAGGTGTGTTTAAGAATACATACTTTGACTGGAAAAGTGGAAGCTGTTAAAACCAGTCTCAGTAAAATCACTCGAGCAATTAATGTTTATTCTATATGTTTAGACAGGATTATAGATTATTATAATAATATCTTCTTTTAAAATCTATGAAGGACCCCATTATTGTTTTGTAGTAGCGCGTTTGCTAATTGTTTCTTAAAAATATTATACCCAGACATAATATTTTCTCTTACTAGAGAGTTTTTGGCAAGAAGCCACCTATTAGAAGGGAAAGAATAACAATTTTCACTGCTACAATTCTAAAAATTATATCTATAACTAACTACAGTTATGTAAAAGAACCCTAGATATGTCATTTATGTATCTTTTTAGAAGTTACATCCAAACATTAACTGAAGAAAAGAAGTAAAAATACACTATTCCCAATAGTAGGATTTGTACTTTTGTGAGAGTGCCATTTCTTCACAAATTCTATCACAGTAGAGTGTTTCAGTTATTTCAAAAGGACTGCAAGAATGCTTTTATTAAGAATTCGTTTTTTAACTTAGTCATCTTTGATTATGTCCCTCAATCATTTAATTCCAAGCAAACCCTCCTTTTGAATTTTTGTCAGGAATTATAGCCAGGGAAATTTTCTTAGTAACATTACTCTTAGATCTGTGTTAAGAAACAAAACTACAACAAATTATGAAAGAGGCAATATGCATTATTATAAGAATACTGTTATAATGTATGCTTTAAATATCTAATTAAGTGAAAAAAGGAGGGAATAATTCTTCATCTTCCCTATTCTTCAATAAAGTAGAGAAAAGTCTCAAAGAAAAAAAAGTGTCTCACAAGTAGCTATATGGGTTTATAGACATGTGTCCTATCCTCACACAAATGTTTAAGATGCAGCTGCACTTAGTTTAAGTGCCAGGATGTGCAACATAAAGGCAGACATTATTGGTCCAGTTCTGGAAAACCAGCATGCCATCCTGCTCAGCAAACATCAGTAGCAGTGATCACGTTGCACACAAGAAAGGCAGTAGTACTAAATGCTCTTGTCTGTTGATATGGCTCAGCTGTAAGGACAAGATTTTTCTTCTTTTGCACTAGATGTGCCGGACACTTCTGGACGTGAGCTGTTATCTGCTTTGTGCAAGCTTTCAGGTTAATCAATCATTTGTAAGTTATTAATTCCCTACTCTGTTTTTCAAATGATATGTGACTGAGAGAAAAAAAAATTAAATGACCAGTTTTGATTTCCCAATGCATCATGTTTCAAGAGTTGTAGAAAAAAAAATTCACGGATTTTTTAGGGTCAAGCAGACCCATCATCTTCTAGTCCCTGCAAGCAAAAAACAAAACAAAAAACAAAACAAAACAAAAAAACGCAGCTGATTGAGACAAACGGAAATATCTAGTTAGAGTAAGAGCATGAGCATGAGCAAGCCTGAAGCATTATTGTCCCTCTGTAATGTAGTACTATATTAATGTATTATTAATGAGAAGCTGCAGAGGACATAGAGAATATGTTCTTCCAGTCCACTGTCCTGCTTTCCCACCACAAGCCCTACCCCCACAGTCTCTCATTTCCGATAACTCGCCTAATGTTATCCTGTTGTATGCATTTAAGGATGGAAGATAGACTCCTAATATAAAAGTAATGTCTTAGGCTGTCAGTACCCAAAATGTTATTTTTCAAAAATCTATCTACCATACTATTAACAACAACAAGAGCTCACCCACCCCCATGCCAAAAACACTCACATACACAGACCAAATCATACTTTAGAGATTTCAGAGTTTGATGTCACTGAAAAAGTGCTGCTTAAGTGAATTTTCAGCCAACCATACTGAACAAAATAGGTTCAATTTTGTCTTAGAATCCGAGGTCATGTTCTAAGAGAATAGTAGTAGGCACACACAAGAAAGAGCTCAAAGGTTGAATGACAACAATATAACCACAGCCAGAAGAAACCCAACAAAGAGCAAGGTTTGTCAGCTTGTATCTGATAAAGAATTTTTTAAAAACCCAACAAAAAATCCCTCAAACAACCCATTTTCTGTACTTGCATTATTATTATTTATCTGATTTGCATTTTTATGGCAGCTTTCACCAGCAGGAAGAAACTGAAGAAGATGAAGGGCAAGGAGGTAACCACCTAGCTCAAGGAAAATTTAATAGACAGCTTTTAATAAAGATTTGGACACAAATAAGTTTATCTATCATTAAGGGAAAGGATTTTTATCCCTGTTGATAGCTGAATGCCCATTTTATACAGCCCAGTCACATTCCTGGCACTAAATGTGTTCTGATCTGTGTCTCCTAGGTATGTGACATTAGGAACCCTATTTGCATTCCTTCAAATTAACTCCTGATGTAACTTGATGGGTTCAGTGTAGTTTTTCCTCTTACATCAAGGCTGAATTTATCTTGATCCATCTGTTCCAAGTTCTGCAGCAGCCCCATTTTTCACAGCAGAGGACATCTGTCAGTCTCATTCCTCTTATGATAGGAACATCTTAAGAAATGCATATGACCTAGAGTCTCTCTATGACCTCCTAAGGATGCCATTATAAGAAGTAGAAAGAATGCCTGTACCTTCTATAGTAGCCAAGTGGTCCAGCTTTACCAGTATAGCAAAAATACTTTCAAAATTGATTCTGAATAACATGAACAACATATCCAGGGGAAATGCTTTAAAGAACATTTAGCTGTAATGTTTGGAATGATCCCCTGCATTCTGAAAGCAGCATAATGAAACTTTGGCAAGAACAGCAACATCGTATATTATTAAGGAGTCCAGAAGCTGTTTGGCTAATTTATTTATCATTCATGTCTTGTTTGAAATAATGGGGGTTGGAGGAGGAAGTATAAGCAGGCTTGAAAGAAAAGCAGAAATGTCTTAAGTGAATGAAGACTCTGTTACTAATGAACTGCTGGCCTTTGACTTAAGTAGTAACAGAGTCATAGAGAAGTAGGGCTGGAAGGTACCTCTAGAGGTCATTGAATCCAGTCCTCAGCCTGAAGCAGGATTGTCGCTATCCGATCATAGTTTCCCATTCACTTAATGAACACATTTCTGTATGTAGTTTACAACATAATCTGCATTTAATTGGAAGGCAAGGAAAGCAAATACGGGCTTGAAATACCAACTGGGAATCTTTAATTCTAGTCTGATTTTCAATCACATCTCAAAAAACTTAGCAAATGGTTCTTACCTCCCCTAAGTGACAGATATTTATTATTGGTGGACAAGATGACCTTTGATAGAACCAGTTCTTAATATGGAAACACTGATCTACAGTTCGTTCATTTAAAATGAGAGTTACTCATATTAAATGAATATGTTGGCTTGAAATATATTAACTGTATACCTCTCTCCATGGCTGTGGTGGGTGAAAAAGTCTATATGCTATATGCTTTTTTAAAAGAACATATCCCCACAGCTCCTCCTTCCCCTACTACTCCATCCCATAGTATTTACTCAAAAATACGTAAATATAGGTAGAACATCTTACAATGAGATCAGTCACTGGATTTTACCTTGGAAATCTAGAAGGAGAAAAAACAATGGCTTGCATTGTTCGTCCTGCATTATGGTCTGGTGGTATTTTCAGATGTCTTACTTTTTCTTTGAAGGTATAAGTAACAATACCACTAAAAAGACCACTAAATACTAAAAATTTGCAACATTCTGATATTTAAACACAGTTGAATTCACTTAAATTGACACCTGAAAATAATTTTTTTGTACTAAATCACCATATCTAAAGGTTCATTATAAGAATGTTGAAACTGGTTGCCAACCCAAGAAGAGATAATGCTACATGTGGCAGGGTGGGCCCTGGAGCATCTGTGGCACCCCCTCGGCCACCCTAATCCTGCCTGCACTCCTGGTTTTCTGTATCACCTCCCCTGTTCATTGCCCCTGCCATGCCTTGACATCCCTTTGATATTGACTGAGGCTTCCTCTGAGTCCCAGAGTGCTCTTACTATCATCTGTTAATCTAACTGACCTCTTGGGGTCTCAAGTAGCTCCCTATCAATAAGGACAAGTGCAAAGTCCTGTACTTAGGGTGGAACAATCCCATACACCAGTACACTTGGGGACCAACTGGCTAAGCCTCAACTCTACAGAAAAGAACCTGGGAGTTACAGTGGACAATAAGCTGAATATGAGCCAACAGCATGCCCTTGTTGCCAAGAAGGCTAACAGTATACTGGTTTGCGTAAGTAGGAACACTGCCAGTAGTCGAGGGAAGTGATTCTTCCCCTCTATTCAACACTGGTGAGGCCACATCGGAAGTACTGTGTCCAGTTTTGAGCACTCCATTACAGAAGAGAGGAGTCCAGAAGAGAGCCATGCATATGATCAGAGCGCAGGAGAACAGGCCTTATGATGAGATGCTGACAGCCATTGGACTCTTTAACCTGGAAAAGCGTAGGCTCAGAGGGGATCTGGTGGCTGCCTATAAGTATATAAGGGATATACATCAGGATCTGGGGGAATACCTGTTCACCAGAGTGTCCCAAGGGATGACAAGTTCAAACAGTCACAAACTCCCCTAAGACAGTTTCAGGCTGGACATAAGCAAGAACATCTTTACTGTCCCCAAGGCCTGGAATAGACTGCCTCCAGAGGTGGTGTAAGCACCTACTCTGGACTTCTTTAAGATATATTTGGACATTTATATTGCTGAGATCCTTTGACCCCAGCTGACATCCTGCCCCTCAGGCAGGGGCCTGGACTGGATGATCTTCTGAGGTCCTTTCCAATCCTAATGTCTATGAAATCCATGAGAAAGATGTGGCCAAATTAGAGACTGTCCAGTGAAGGGCAATGAAAAAAGGTTAGGGGGCTGGGGACAGAAAAAGAGGCAATGGTCTCAAGTTGCAGCAAGGGAAGTTTAGGTTAGATATTAGGAAGATCTTTTTCACTAAAGGGGTAGTAAAGCACTGGAATAGTTACCTAGAAAGGTTCTGGAAAATCTATCCTTGGAGGTTTTTAACTTCTGACTAGATGTAGCCTTGGCTGGGATGATGTAGTTGGGGATGATCCTGCTTTCAGCAGAGGATTGGACTTGATGACCTTCTGAGGTTCCTCCCAATCCTAATTTCTATGATTCTGTGATCACTGGAAGCATGGCCATCCATAGTATCTGGAGGGAAAGGGAAATTTTGCAATAGAAACAAGTGTGCAGTCATTCATCAAAGAAGGGGAGATCCATGTTCAGGGTGTTCCCTCCACATATTCATTCAAATAGCAGAATTGGGGCTCAAGTTATCAAAAAATAATTTCCAGGGATAAACATGTACAGTCATTGATTCCTATTGACAATACTGGGATTTTTTCTGGATTAATTATTAAAATGTTGTGTCCAAAGACTCATGCCATTGAACTATCACCAGCCATCTGATCAGAACATTTAAATCACAGACCATTTATCCCCATTTTTTAGTCTTTACAAAGAACTCTTTGAAAAGTATCAGTTTTAGTAGCTGAGTTATATTTGCCTCAGATAAAAAGGAAATCATTAACAAAATGCCAATTTAGCACACTTAGCATAAACAGATGAGGACCAAAAATTAAAAAAATGATGAACAGTTTTGGTATTGAAGGTGAACGTACCTGATTTTCATAAAAATATTGGGAGTTCACACACTAAAAAAAAAAAAAGAGCCATTTTAAGTGTCTTCAGGACATCTAGAAATCATTAGTCACTTTGTAATTTCTAGCTACTTAGGGCTCCTACACAGCTGTGTGGAGCCTGCTCCGAGGCAGTGGAAATCCAGTGTGTCAGTGCAGATTTGATTAATCACATGTATCAGCATCCCAGCACATCTCCACACTGAAAAAATGGTGGCGGGATGCTTTGAAAAAAAACACGTTCGATGAACTTTAGTTCAAATCAACCCTCCACCAATTTCTCAGCATGGGGACGGGTGGGACGCTGAGACACGTGATGCATGGGCTGTTTTAATTAGCGCTACTCACTAAGTAAAGCACCCAGCACCATATCCCACAACATGTATAAAAATGCCCTCATTTCTCAACACTATTTCAGGATCCAGTTTTACAAAGTAAAGAAGATTCATGGATTCAGTACACAAGATTGTTTTAAACTAGTCCTTGTTCTTTATGGATTCATGACCAGTAAATTGAACCCATATTATGGAATTTTGATTAATCAACTCAGATTACCAATATTTAAAAAAGGTAATCAAAATTATAAGTAACTAGGGCCTCTGTTCATTTAATGGCACAGTGCTGTCTGCCACATGTCAGAAGACATGATTTTGGGATCACGGATCAGATCCCAATTGCATTCTACTTGCCAGTGCAGGGGGAGGGAGCCTGGATGTGGGTTTCTGGGTTCCCACTGCACTGCTAAGTTGAAATCCAGGTGGCCACGGCCCTATACATAGGGCTGATTGTTAGCTGATTAGCTCATCCCCAGCCTCAGAAAGCCTGGGCTTCTCTCCCACTAGGGAGTTAAAACTATGGAGATGGGGCTTAAAAGTCCCTGGCAGGGGAATCCCTTCAGCACCCCTCCCAAAAGCCTCATCTCTCACCCTTAGCTGCCCCACAGAGGTGGCCCAGCATGGGGAAGTTTGAGCACATTTAAACTTCTCAGTGGTAGAGACCCTCAGCGCCCTCTTCAGGCTCAGGGCTGTCCTGTGGACTACCAGGTCAGAGAATAGGGGCTGTTCTGCAGGCCAGTGCCAGCAATCAGCTGATTGTCAGCACCAGCCAGGGGCAGCCATGGACCAGTGCCAACAAGATTTCTGCCACTGCCAGTTGGAAACCTGGGGCTGTCCAGGGCTTCTTGTTGGGCATCTGCTCCCAATAGCCACAATGTGTGGACGTGCCTGATGTTCAATTGAAGACAGCATATAAACTAGCCATACAATATTCTATATTATATGTACAACAATTTGTTGGCTAGTTTGCCTTTTTATGATGCCTTAAGTCAGGTGCACATTTATGGCACAATTAACAAAGTAATCATAGCATAAATGTAATGTCTGACAGGAGTCTGAATAACAGCAGGCAGGAAGCCAAGTCTGCTCATTGTTCTGTTTGCTGTGGATCACATGCAGAATACATGCCTTGAAGAAGTTTAAATGGCAAAAACTGGTGTTACCACATTTCCTTGCTTATAATGTGTGCCCTAATTTCCACCAGGCAAATTTTGGGAAAAGGTGTGTATTGTATGTGAAAAAATGTGAGGCTCCATTCAGGAGCGGGGCCATTTTGGCCACATCCAGATGAGCGAGCATATGCCTGTTGCAGCATCTCAGAGCAGTCTGAGACACCACAAGAGGCATACTAGGAATGAAAAAATATTCCCCGTGATGCATATTTGCAGTGTGGACTCTAAATTTGATACCAGGAAATCTCACTATTTAAAAACAAAACATGCTGAAAAAGCATGCCCTGAGGCAATCAGGGAGACGCTCTAGCAGCTGGCCAGAACATCTGTATGCCTGCCACACGTTCCTGATGTTCCAGCATGCTGCCTCAGTTTGCTGAAGCAAATAGGAGTGGGGCAAGGCCAGCAGCAGTGGCCTGGATC
The DNA here is from genome assembly GCF_001723895.1 of Crocodylus porosus. Taxonomy (NCBI): domain Eukaryota; kingdom Metazoa; phylum Chordata; order Crocodylia; family Crocodylidae; genus Crocodylus; species Crocodylus porosus. Next base: position 93,903,436 of record NW_017728906.1, on the reverse strand, counting down.
TAGGCTCTGTCCCCACTGAGTAGGGAGGTGGAGGTGGAGGTGTGGGGGACTGTGGGGGTGTGGGGACTGTGTGGCGGTGGGAGGTCTCCTGCCCACCTCCCTGCATGGCACACAGCCCCCCTTCCCACAGCAGCAGCAGAAGTGGTCATGGGGTCACTCGTGGTCAGCTCTTGACAGAGACCCCCAGTGGCCCAGGCCAGCACCATGTGCCATGTGCAGCCACCAAGGGTCTCTGCCAGGAGCTGCCCACAAGCACCCTAATGGCTGCTGCTGCTGCTGCTGCTGCGAAGGGGAGGGGGCTGTACACTGTGCAGGGGGGACCCACCCCTCCCACATAGTCCCCCGTACTCTCACAAAGCCCACCCACCCCCACAGTCCACCCAAAACTCCTGCCACAATCTACCCATGAACCCCACACCCACTAACTACCCCCACAAACCTGCATTCCCACCTACATACCCACCCACAAGCCCCACACCACCCCCAAACCCTACACCCACCCACAAACCCTACACCCACCCACAAACTGCCACAACCTCCCCCTCACGCCCCATACGCACACCCATTTTATTATGATGATAGAAAAGCTGGTAGGCTTCCAAATTTCTTCAAAATGCATTAATAAAACATTGCCCAACTGATCTCTCTTTATATGGTGGCATCTTATTTTAATTGCAGAAGAACATGGATTTGGGGGATATTAATGAGAGAATTTGGGTTTTTTATCAAAGAAGAGATATTGGGTTTTTTAACAGAGAATTTTTAAACAGGGAACACTAAGATCCCTGCTGATGAGGCAAGTGGTGGGATCTGGGCATAGCACCTGGGACCCCACTGGGCAGATGTGACTGACCTCCTGGCCATTTGGCACCAAGAAGACATGCTTCAACAGTTCAAAGTGGGCCATTGAAATGACCACAACTTGGCGATAGCTGCCCAGATGGCAGAGCAGGGACAGCAGAAGACTTGACAGCAGTGCCTCACAAAGGCCAATATGCAACCACAGCCCGCTGGCAGCTGGCCCAGAGGTGCAGGAGGCTCTGCTACAGTGTCTGTACAATGTTTGGGTCTGGCAGCCACACAGCCATGGGGCTGCAGGTCCAAGGGGGTGGATGCTGTTGTAGCAGGTGGTAGCAGGTCACAGCCAGGCAGCAGCCCCCACTGCCAGACTGCTGTAGTGGGTAAAGGGTACAGATGCCACTCTAGGTTATGGCTGCTTCAGCAGTCCAGCTAGCACAAGGGACCAGTGTCCCCAACTGGCTGGGCCTCAGAAGCTCCCTGAGCTGCTTGCCAGGGCAGCTTTTTATACTGCTGAGGCCAGCACAGATGCTGGCCCCAGCCTCTAGCTCCCCCTGGCTGAAGTTCTGGGAGGAGCTGGGCAAGACTAGTTTGCCCCAAGTGGCACAATTTGCCTCACACCAAAGTACATGTTCAGGCATGTGCACTGAGGCACAAATCCCCAGCACAAATTTGTGCTGCTGCTATTTGAGCTGCTTGCAAGCACATGTGCCTGCATATGTGGACCCACCCTTTGGGCACATCCAGACAAGCATGGCCATGCAGTATGTGGAGCCACAAACACAGTTTCATAGTTTCATAGTTTCTAGGGTCAGAAGGGACCTGAGCAGATCATCTAGTCCAACCCCTTTCCATGGCAGGAAAGAATACTGGGGTCAAACGACCCCAGCAAGATGTGCATCTAACCTCCGCTTAAACACCCCCAGGGTAGGAGCCTGCACCACTTCTCTTGGAAG
>NW_017728906.1:93891591-93901456 GCF_001723895.1 Crocodylus porosus | reverse complement strand
GGCCTGACCAGTGCCGCATAGAGGGGCACATCTGCAGCACCACATACCACACATGGAGATGTTCTCCATACTGCAAGGGCATGCTGCCTGTGTGTGCACTGCTCAGGGGTTTTTTTCCCATGGGTTTATTTAACTGCTGGAGATCCAGGGGTAAAAAAAATCCTGCAGGGAAAAAAACAGAACAGCACCCTTGGAGGCAGTGTGCACTGCTGAAAAGCGGAGCTGGGTTGCCTGGCGTTCCAGCCAGAAGGATCTCCACTGCTGTGGTCCCAGGAGGGCCCTGGGAGGGCCCTAGGACCCTAGGTAAGGGTGCTGGGGCCAGCACAATGCTGGCTGCAGCCTCCCCTACTGCCCCTGGGGTAACTTGCCATGTGCCAAAGCGTGTATGGCACGGATGTTCCCCAGGGGCAAGTAGCAGCAGCGCACCTTGTAAGGTGCGCTGCTGCTACTTGTCCCCAGGGAACCACACGTCTGCAGGGATGTTTTGTGTTCAGCCTTGTGCATGTAGATCTAGTCTACAGCAGGCTCAATGATAACCCCTTTTCTGCCAGCAGAGTTATATCATCTTGACCAAGCAAAGAAAGGCTTCTACTGCATCCTGTCAACTAGCAGAAGGCATCTATAGACACCCCTATACCTTCTGACACCTGAAGCAATTCTTGCAGCAGCTGGTACCTTCCCAAGGTGCGCTTTGTGTTTTTGTGATACAGCTCCTTCAGTGAAGCAACATGGCTCCATCAAGTGAATGTATATGTAGGCTGGTGGCAACTGCTATTTGTTTTCACAACTTCTTTTGACAAAGAGAAGTAAGTATAGATAAGGCTATAGAAAACCCAGATCTCTGTGCTTGCACCTGCACAGGTGCTGTCAAGTGCATAACTTTGTATCAATGTGTAAATCACTGCAGGATCAGTGCCTGCTTTAAGATAAGACACCAATAGGTCTTTATGTTTCAAACATAAAAGCGTGGCAACCCACGCTTAGCACTCTTAATTGGTTCCTGAAAAAACGAGCATTAAGTGAATCCAAAAGTATTTGACTACCCAAGATGGCAACTGTAATTGTTTTTAATCACCCAAGGTGGCTACCGTGAGCACTATAACAAATCGTGCTGAGCACTAAGTGAAATCAGGTATCAATTTCAAATGAGCATATAACAAAATAGTGTTAAGTGAAACAGTGTTAAGCGGGAGTTGCCTGTAGACCAAAAAAATCACAAAGGGACAGATGAAATGTCTTCTCTTGCCATGAAACAGGTATGTTCCTGTTGCAACTATAACACTGCTAGTATTCTAGAAATATCAGTATTCCTCAAGGTAAATCTGATTTTCTTATTGCCGATAGCATTGCTTCTAATCTGGACATACCTCCATTACCTCTAAATGTCAGAACTACATCAGAACTGTAGATGTTCAAGCTCACCAGCATCACAGAAGTCATTCAACGTGAAGACTTGAAGAGCTGCATTAGGACATCTAGAATACAAATCATAACGTAGGCAATGATTTTTTTCAATAGTAGAATGTCTTGAATCTCAAGGATCTCTCTCTGTTTGAAGTAATGTTGTTGTTCACAATAAAAGAACAGTTGGATGGTTTTTGATAAGAGAAAATAAAAATTTTCATTGTAAGAGACCTGAACCTATAATTAAACAAATAAATTATCAAGTAAGAGGCTGGCATTGACTAATAAATAAATGAATATGTAATATAACAGATTCTAAAAAAGGCAAAATTCAGCTACAGGGGAGCAAACGATTTTGAATGCTACTCTTGATAGGGCTTTCATTTAACAATTGGAACAGAAATCACATATGCAATTATGAGTAAAAAGAAATAAGCAATTATGTGTGGGGTTCAAATGTATCTTTGAAAGCCAATTCAGCTAACAATCATTTGTGAAGAAAGCTTACCAGTTGTCTTTCCACTATTGTAGAAAATAATAGGTTAAACTATAAATTAAACACAATAATGTGGCACAGATTTCCCAGTTCTGATTTCTTGAACTGTGGCAGATGCCCATGAAATACAGTTTATATTTGGCAGATGGGCATCAGCTGGAGTGGACTGGACAATAATTAAGAATGTATATAATAATAATTTATTAGGAGCAGATTTTTTAATTAATTGTTGGAGCATCTGCTATGGGACTGAAATTTAGCAATATATTTTTTCATAATTTGTGTGTCAGTTTTTAACAATGTATCTAATGGAGACCAAAAGAAAGATCTTTCTCTGGAGGATAAGATATTAAATCCTTTTAGTTTGTTATAAAACAACATTCAGAAAATAGCTATGCTTACTTACTCTGAACAATTAATAAAACTAATCACCTAGCTTTAACAAATGGCAATTTATATTTGCTAATATAGGATTAACATGCAATCAGTGAAGCATTCCTTTTAATAATTAATTTAAAAACTAATTGCACAATACAAAACTGTGGATAAAATCATTTTCCCTCATCTCAAACAAGAAGGCTTGCCACTAACACAGTTCTTTGCAAATAATAGGAAAATAAAGCTTCTCCATATAGTACACCAATGAAACTTATTTGGCATCAAAACTAACAATAAATTGATTAACGCATGTTTAGTACAGCAATATAATGTACTATACTTCTGTACAAGCATATGTGTATAGGCTGAGTACATGTCATGATGAACAGGGCAGAGAAAAGTCAAGATGGCTTGTCCCAGGGTTCTGTTGTGATACGTTGCTGTCAATACTGAAAACTAATATAGTTTTAGATTGGCTTTAAATTCAAGATCAAATAATTTTAATATCTACTGGGCACTGCACTTCAGGAGGGATGTGGACAATCTTAAGATGGTCCAGAGGAGGGCTACTCGTATGGTTAAGGTCCTGCAGGTAAGATCTTATGAAGAGAGATCGAGGGACCTGAATCTCTTCAGCCTCAGCAGAAGAAGGCTGAGAGGGGATCTTGTGTCTGTCTACAGATTCATTGAGGGGAGAGATGCAGCAAGGAATAGGGAACACTCTACCAGGGCACCCCTTGGGGTTACTAGGAACAACAGCCATAAACAGACAGAGAGCAGATTTAGATTAGACATTAGGAAAATTTTCCTTACAGTGAGGGTTGCCAAAATCTGGAATGGGCTTCCAAAGGAGGTGGTGCTCTCCTCTACCTTGGAGGTCTTTAAGAGGAGACTAGACAAGCACCTAGTTGGGATCATCTGACCCCAGTGCTCATTCCTGCCTAGGGTAGGGGGTCAGACTCGATGATCTACTAAGATCCCTTCCAACCCTGTCTTCCAATACCTTAGCACTGGTGGTCAGCTGGCTCTGGCATGGGAGGCTCCCATGTGCCACCTCCAGAACAGCGTGACATTGTAAACCGGCAGAAAGAAGGGTCAGGGCCTGCCGGGAAAGTGGGGCTGTGAAAAGGCAGGCTGAAGAGTTGCCAGAGGCAGAGGACCCCAGGAGGTAAGGCAGAACAGGGGAAGAGGGCCATGCGGGAGGGAAAGCAGTGGCAAACAGACCCTGGGGATGGGAGAGAAGTCCATGGCTGGGAGAAGTGGCAGGAAAGCACCTGAAGCGGGGTACAGCTACATGGCAGATACAGCAGAGAGGCCGCAGAGGCGGGGTCATGGGACATCACTGAGCCACAGCACAGAGGCCCTGGAGAGAGGGCAGCATTCTGTGGCGGAGGCGTGCAGCAGAGGGACCACAGAGTAGGGCAGAAGACTGGAGCCGAGTCACATAGCACAGCGGCCAGTGGCACAGCAACATGGAGTAATGGCAGCAGAGGGGCCACACTCAAAGAGAATCAACTCAAGGACACCAAGGTGAGTGGCTGGAGTGGTGGCAGGCACTGCCTTGTAGAGACCAGACTCAGGTCAGACAGAGCCAAGGTGGGAAGGGGTGGCAAACCACTGGAGGGTGCCCCAATAATACTGTGGCAGAACAACAAGGAGCCAGAGGGCCTGCTGATTCCAGATAATGGAAGGAAAGGGAAAAGTTGTGGGAATACAAGAAACTCCAAACAAAGAGCAAGTGGGCCTGGGGAGGATGCTTCAAGGCACACAGTGATAGACACTGGTGGTTTTTCGTTACAGTTCACCTGTGGGTGTATTTGTTCTAGATCTATTATCTTAGGACTGAGATGGTTTAGTTGTATTGATTTTGACTTAAGGCGTGAAATTTGACCTATGAGGAGTCAGCCACTGGTGCAGACTTGTACCAAAGACTGCTTGACTGCCAAATGAGAAGGTATCACCAGTGACTGAGACCTCTGTTCAGGCCCAAGATGTGGTAAGGGTGGCATATAGGGGAGGTTGGAGCCCCACAAAGAAACCAGGGTGTGGGATCCAAAGTCACCTGCCAGGAACAGTCTCCCAAGAAGATAAGATCAATTTGTAGCAAGTGAGAAGGTACAGCTACCAGAACACACAGGTGGCACTCACATGAGGAACCACCCTGTTGTTGCCAGAGAGTAGGGCACTGGACAAGAAGGGATCCAAGCCTACAACATGTACCAACAACATCGGTATAGACTGGTTTCCAATCACTTGTACTGGTAAAAGTGTAATATCTGTACCTGGCCATAATGAAGCACTTATGAGTAAAACCCATCAATAATTTTGTCTTTCCTTTTCTCTCCTAACTTTACAGTTGCATGCTAAAAGACTGTTGGTAAGACCCACTATAAACGGCTATAACAGAGGGCTGTCCCAGGACCAGTCAGTTGTTGGCCCACCTGCCTGTTTCTGGGCTAACTGCCAGTCTTCATCGTTTGCCATGCCTTGATGATAATAATTAAGATGTCAGTCAGGCAGGAGGCTGCCCATATACCTGCCCTGATACCAAGAGCTTTACACATGGCTCCAACCACCCCTTACAATGTCTCAAGCCTCACAGATGGCATCCCAGGCAGCCAAGCTCTCCTGTACCCTTCTCCCTCTCAACTGTGGTCCCCTCCCTGGGACCTTCGGCCACACAGGCCCCGGCCTCGCCTTCACAGGCCAGTCAGACCCCATGCCCCTGGCTCTGGGTATCTCTCACGGTGGGCCCATGTGCCTTTTCAACCCTGGGTCCTGGCCCCAGCACTGACCAGTTCGAGAGTCCATCCAGTCAGGTTAAACTCAGGCTTGCCTTCTCTTTCTTACAATTCCATGGCCCACTCGCTGGAGTTTTCTATCATTTGAGCCTCAACCCTCTCCATCTCTACTCAACTCTGGGCTCCCTGCCCGTCCTAACTAATCTCAGGCTCCCTGCTCATAACAAATCTGTTCCAGGCTCCCTGCCCATCAACTCATCTCTGGGCTCCCTGCCCATAACTACTCAGCTCCAGGGTCTGGACTGTGGGGGCTGAGGTTATAAGGCACCCCACCTGCCTTTCATTGGGTTAGGTATTTCTCTGGCATTTCTCAGGACAACCCTGCCATGGGTAACCCCACCAGACCATCCTTCCCCAGCAGGGTCCAGTTTTCAGTAATGCCCAGGACCTGGGCCTCCACCTTCCCCATAGCCCCTGCCCATACACCTCCAAACATGTTCCATGATGTTGTGACAAGCAGCTGCAGCCAGGTGTTATTCTTTCCGCTGCCAGCAGCAGATTGCTGGCTCAGCCCTGAGGGCCTAGATCTAAAATAGAGGCTGCTCAGCTCCCTCCTCCAATCCCAGGGCCTTCCTATGGTCATGTGACCACCTTATTACTTTCACACACACCTGCCAGCTGCCCTGCTGCATGCTTCAAACTCTTAAAGTTGGCAAGCACCAACAGTGCCCTACCACAAAAGCATTCTTCCACCAGAATGCATCTGAAACTGGCAGTAATATTTTTTTAGCCTCTATTCATCTCCCCATCCCCAGTGATTTATTCTGGAGACACTTGTTAATCCCCCTTAATATACATCTTTAATAGAACAAAAAATGGAGGGTGGGAGAAGGAGGAAGAAAAAAGAGTGAATTAAAGGCAGAAAAGGGAAGAAATGTCAGGGAAATAGGTCTGTGAAAAAGGAAGTGGGGAGAGGAAGGGAAGGGAAGATGGCAGGCTTTTGTGTGGAGGAATGAAAGGAGAGAAAGATAAAAGCCCTTGCAGCAGGTTTGTGAGTTGGTCAGATGCCTTAAAGTAGACAAAAATATTTTAGGCAATCTTCTGCTAGTCTATTTCCTCAATCTACTTGTTTTTTTTATATAAAATAGTTTCCTTCAAGAAAAACAACAACAATAATACATGTAGCCATCTTAGGCCCTGATAATTACTGGAATTAATCTCCTACCTAGCAGCACTAACCGGGTATTACTGGAGCCAATAAGTTGCAGTAAATTAGGGAATTCAAAATCAAAACATTTCTGAAATGTGTCATTTACCTTGTTTTTATATATTAGTGTATATTACACCTAGATCAGAAATAGATGAGCTGAAGTGGCTTAGATAGTTTTTGGCATACTGGATAGAGTGGGATAAAATCTAAATAATAGGAGTAAGCAGCTATTACCATGGTTCTCCATTTGATGTTGGAGAGTGGGTAACAGCATGTTTGCATTTAGCAAACAGTTTTTGTCTACTCCCAGACGAACAAGCAGACAAAGCTCTACACTGATAGTTTTACCCATGATTCTCTCAGGTGTAATCCTCTACTGGATTGAATGAAATTACCTCACTTTAGGGCTTTGTTACATCTCACTGTTTACACCAGTGTAAATATTTTTATTGTCCAGATCCTCAGAGGCAGCTTCTGTTTTCAGAGATTGTAAATTGCAGTCCACTATATAGTCTGTGACTGGTTTTGATGCTTAAGGTGTGACCAAATTTTCATACTGGGCATGCCAGTATAGGTTACCTTTGCATCTAAACAATGAAACAGAGATACCATCTGAGATGAGGGAAAAGGAGTTATGACTGCAGTAACCATTTCCTGCTTTATCTGTCTCATAACATCCTCTCTAACTTCTTCACCTTAGGCACTCTCTTTTTTGCCTTAGCTTTGGAGTCAATCCCCAAGTTTTCTCTAAAAATAAATCAAATATTTCAGATGCCTCTTTGATCTAATTTAGACCTGACTGAGCCTGATTGTGCCACTGGTTTGAATCCTGATTTCCATGTCAGCCTTCCCCAGCTGAGGTATTAGCCCACTCTGTCTTTAAAAGAACAAGATTTGATTTTTTTTTTTGTACACAGTCTGATTTAACTAGGCAGGAACTAGCAGACTAAAATCCAGCTGTCACAGAAGGGCAAAAATTAAAATACAAGCCTATTGGGCCATAAGGCCTCCTCTTCTTCTAGGAACTCAGGGTGATTGGACTGATTTGGTTTAATAATTCTTTCCAGCAGGGTTTTAGGTGAATAGTGTTCCCACATTTAGTAGACATTATCTTAATTGATTTACTAGAACTTTGCTGAGAACAGACCTTGTTTCAGTTCCCACTTTTCAAGTGTCCATTTACTCATCAGACTGGCAGGCAAGGAAACAACCATGGATCTCTCCTCTGACCCCTCCAAGTGCACTTCCTTTCAGTCTTCTTGCCATGATTTAAGACAGGATCACATATTTTTCCCATTCTCAGAAGGTGCTGTGGACTGCAGCCCTGTGTGATCAACTCTGATTACCTCAGCAGACCTGACTTATGAAGTCTGACACCTACACTTCTGTTTTCTGTGGAAATAATGACAGTGGTACAAGGTGACCAGAACAGGCTCTTAAATTAAGTATAATTTAGGACAAATAAAAAATGTGCAGAAAAGAAAGCTTAAACAAGTGAAGACTATGAAGATGGCTACTAGTAGTTTACCAGGTGGCTATGCATCTTTCATCACAGGATCCAGCTCTAATCCCTTGAGGGTCTATTTAGCATAAGATGCTCCTTAACTCAAAGAAAGATACTTCCTATCTATTGTCAGAGTCCGGGCAGCAATCAGGTTAATTAATCACCAGCTGGCCCTGGCATGGGTGTGACTGTCTACTTATAAACAGCAACCCATTCAGGATCCTCTGCCACTGCTACCAGCTGCTGGAGGAGGTGGGTCCTGTCCATTGTGCATCTCTGGTGCAGCCAATGCACCCAGAGGGCACCAGCTGTGGGTGGTGGTGTCCCTAAGCCAGCATCCCCACTGGCCACTGCAGCCTCTCCCCTACATCCAGATGCTGGACCTACAGAGCCAGGAGACAAAAGCCTTTTGTAAGGGTTTGCAACATTTCAGAGATAAGATGCTCTACACCAGGAGCCGTGTGCTGCCTGGCCTCAGATCAGGGGTCAGCCGTACATGGGTGCCCAGGGACCATGGTAAGTTGGCCGAGCAGGCCCAGGCCCAGGTGGCCACCAGCCAAACCCCCCATCTCTGCACACTCCCCATGGCCAGTGGGCTGCTGGGTGCTGGCTTCAGGCAGCCTGCCTCCCACAGCCCATTCCCAAGGTGAGGCAGACCAGACTCCTAGCAGCACCTGCTGCCATGGCTCCAGATCCCACTTTGCCTCACCCTGCAGGCCACCCGCTGTGTTGTGTTGCCACCCAGTCCATGGCGCCCGGGCTCGGGGCACACAGGGCTCCCAGACAATTGGGATAAGAAGCTGCCTATGCCCCCACCTTCCCCACTGGAGGCCTTTCCAGGGAGGCACCCTGGGACTAGCCTCCCATTGTGTCACCACTGTGTCTCAAGCATGCCCCTGCTGCATGTACCTCAGACAAGGAGCTGTTTGTGCAAGCTAAGGTGTGCTCAACTCACTATACCCTTCTGGTGTTCATCCTCATGGTGCCTTGGGCATACCTGCACTCCTGGTATGGGACCATGTGTTACAATGGTGCAGGGAGCAGACTCAAGATGCCTTGCAACCTCCGCTGTTGCCTGGAGGATTACCTATGGCAGTGTGACATGTTCCTGCCCCCTGATGCCAAGAAGGACATTGCTGCTGGCATCGACACCTTCAGTGGGATATGAGAGGCCCATGCCCACCTAGCTGCAGGGGCATGAGCTGCTTAATAAATTTTTGCACTGTGTCCTGCCTCTCTGCATGCTGTGTGGGGGAATCCAGGACTAGGAGAGTGCAGGCAAGCCAGGTGGGGAGGGGAGGCAGGGGCAGGGGCAGAAGCCAGGGCGGAGCCCCCCTCCCCCAGTGCATGGCTTACCATATGTACAGGTCTGGTGTGGCTAGTGGCTTGGCACAGTCCTCCCAGTTGGCCAAGGCATGCGCTGCAGCTGGGCCTGTGGGGCAGGGCATGCAGGCACCAATTGCGGGGAAAAACTGTGGTGAGGGAGGGGGCAGGGGCAGGCACTGCCTAGGTGGGGGTGGGGGGTGGAGCCACAGCTCATGTGGAGGGGCGGCTCCCACTGCTGCTTGCACCCTAGGAAGTCACCAGGGGGTCATGTGCCCCCAGATCTGTGCGGGTCAGGGTGGGGCAGGCTGCAGCTCTTCTCAGTGGGGGCTGGGCTTGGAGTGGGTGCAGTGGTACTGGAAGGATGCTGCATCCACCTCAAACCTCACTGCCACTCCACTCCCAGGGCTGCTGTTGCCAGATACCCAGTGTAGCCCCAGCTCTTCCTGGCACGTGGGTAGAGGCAGGGCACTGAGCCAGGGCTGCACTGGGTGGCTGACGGTGGTGGTGCTGGGAGTGGAGCAGTGGAGAAATTTGGGGTAGATGCAGCATCTTCCTAGCACTGCTGGCACCTGCTCCAAGACCACAGATAAGCCCCACGCAGTCCTGGCTGCAGCCTGCCCTGCCCCACCCTGCACAGATCCGGGGGACACATGCCCCACCCTGTGCCCTCCCAGGGTGCAAGCGGCGGTGGGAGCCACCTCCCCCATGAGCCACAGATCCAGCCCCCCTGCCCTGCTTCAGGCAGCTCCTGCCCCTGCCCCCTTCCTTACTGCAGGGAGCATTGATCTGCCCCCCACGCCCCTTCC
>NW_017728906.1:93887464-93891491 GCF_001723895.1 Crocodylus porosus | reverse complement strand
CCCTTCCACCACACAGGACTTACCAGCTGGAGGCAGCTGTATCAGAAATCAGATTGGTATTGGCCAATATTCCTCCTTATATCGGTTATTGGTATCGGCCCCAAAAATCTCTATCAGTGCTCCCCTAATCCCCCCCCCCAATAAAACCTTGAATAATTAGGGGGAAAACATGACAGCATACAAAAAAACACTTTAAACATATAACATCAAACAAACAGTACAACTACATAATTGTCAAAAGAAGAGTCAAATAGGAGGCTCTGGTAGTCATTTACAGGGAAGTGGCAACTGGCTGGATCTATCCCAGATTCCCTAGCAAGAGGGGATCAGGCATCTTTATGCTGAGAAAGAGACTGAACATTAACAGTCTTTGTAAGTGATGAAATAATTGGCCTGTTTCAAGAGACTGCGAGAAGCACAGGCAAATGAGCCTTACCTGGGCACACAGAATTCTCCTTCATAATAAGAGGAGAATCTCCTTGCTAAGCCTTCTCCCAGCCACAGGAGAAAGAAACCAGACCTTCAGCCTGTCTCTGTATGAAAAGCAAGCTGATACCCTGGGGAGTAGCTGATACCTACACATATGCCCCATTGTGCAGTATCCATCGGTACTGTGCAGTCCCGGTGGTGCACAAGTCATTTCCAACCACACTAAGCAGTAGCACCAGCATCACGATTAGTGCCTGCCAACACTACGTCACTGTAGCTTGCCCCTGTGGTGACATAGCATTTCATGTAGATACACCCTGGGAGGATCAAGACCAGCTGAGTCCATCAAAGACTAGATAAGACTTTATGCCTTATAGACTGGCAGGTTTACCATAGAATAATCCCTGCCACAAAAATCAATTTAAAAACAATCTTTGACAAATTTTATTTTATTCTTTTCACTCTACTTGCCCACTCCCAATAAAAATAATCAACACTTTTGCTTCCCTAATCTTTGTCAGAAAGAGTGTCTTTAAAGATTGCTAAGATTTGTCAAGTTCCTTTCACTGAATAAAGTGGTTTTTAACTGTTTAAAGTCATTTGATCTAACTCTTGACTTCTGGAAAAATGAGGCTTGTGATTTAATTGGAGGCTGGTTATAGGAACCTTAAGGCTGATAGCTTTCCCTATTGTCTTTTAAGCATATACCAGACTATTTTTATCTGAGAACCAATATGTTGCCTTCCTGCTTGTCTTTGCAACAAACCCCTGATAAGCAAGGCCAATACAATCAGACAGGAAATTCTACAGTAATAAACCAGTATAGCCATACAATAACTTTTTCCTTACCAGTCTTACTCTTACTTACAGTCTTCCTTACTTTTTCTTCTCAGCTAAGATTTCAGAAGATTTAGCTAATGGTTGAGATGGCCAAGCCAGTCAGACTAAAGCAACTTACAAAATTCTGAGCTGTCTGTTTCCCTCCTCTTTTTTTCTGCTAACCTTATAAACTGGGGCCATCAAAGCCTTTTTCACCCTTCGCCTGTTGAAGGGGAAGAAAAAAATAGCTCTGCCTGGTATTTGATAAATTGTGCAGTTTCTCCAGCTGTACCTAGTCCTCTGAGTTTGGTACTGAGATCTTTCCTAAGCAGAGATTTTAAAAGAATCTCTGACTAGGATTTACTCCTACTCATATTCAAAATATTGTAGGTTCATATTTACTAACAGAGACACCACTGTGTCAAGATCACCCATTATTGTTATTTAGCATTGGTGTAGTGACAGCTTCTGGGAGTTCCTGTTAGAGATCAGGACCTCGTTGTATCAGGTACTGGACAAATAGAGGGAAAAAATAATGATTTCTGTCTATAAGAGCTTCTGATTTAAGCTCGTCTACACTTGTAAAACCTAACTTGCAAAGTATCCATATTCTACTGCACCAGGATTCTATATCTGCAAAGCTGTCTTATACTAGCAAAGTCACAGTTTTGCTGGTATAACTTACTGCAGCCTTTCTAAGCAAAACAAGGCATGTTGGCTAAAGCACTTTGGTCTAGTATAAATTCAATTTATGGTTACTTGTGGACATGGCTATGTCTGCCATCAGGCACATTTTATCATGCCCATGACCAACAGAGACATGCCAACACGTCTATAGTGTAGACACAGTCTGATAAAGGTAAATACAGAAAGATGGAGGGAAAACCGCCTAGAAATAAGGAGACAGTATTAGTTAGGTCAGATCTCAGCACTGCAGCTGCCCTCCAAACTACCAGAACTGTTCTGAAAAGCTGAGGCCCAGTTATCCAAGGGCTATGTGAAAAGACCTCTTGATTGCTCTCCAATATCCCAGCTTTCAGTAATAATAGAGGCTAGCAGTTTGAAAGCCTTTTTTGCAATTGAATTTGTGTAGTGGAGTGCATTTGTTTGCTGTACAGACAATTCTTGAACAAAAACTCTAAAATGTAACCTGCTCCATTCTTCTCAATGAGTGCCAGCAATAATATTTTAAATGTCAACATTGCTGTTTATATAACTGTTTATTAAAGCATGCAAAAAAAAAAAGAAAGAAAGATGGTTTATAATAAATATCTGCAATAAGCGTTTCTTTGATGTGTGTGTGTGTTTCTGTACAGTGGCAATGAAGAAACAGGGGCTAGAGTGAAGATGAATTAAGCTGTAGTACTACATAGAGTATAACAGATTTTACTTGCCCTGGAAATGGACTGAGCTATCAAAAGTTTTGGAAACACTGATCTATAGGCAAGCACTCAATGCATATTGTACGATTCTGGTTCCACATTCTCCTGTGATATTTTGTGTCTTAATTTGCTTACATGCACCTGATTCTATAGCAATCTGATAGTTCTATCACTACATTAAATAAATGAAAAAAGTAACCAGATTTTTATTGAATTAACTGTTAAAACTAACTATATAGTCAATATAATATTGATACCCAATAGAATGCAAGAAACCTTCAAGGCTCAATACAATATATGACAGGAATCTGAAACTTTTGCAACAGCATTAAATAAATGGGGGGCAAAAGACTAGCTTCACTGGGCATTTGACATAAGGATGGCAGGAAGAAGATAAATCAGAGGTTTGTGCTTCACAAAAGGATTTGGGCACGTAAGAGAGGATGAAAAATAAAGGCTTTGTATTGACTGAAAGTATTAAAGACAGTAGGGATTGGAAGGGGTTAGCAGCTGAAGCAAAGGGTGGATTTTAAGTTTATCACTTCTTTTTTTGAAGCTGTGGTGATCTATTCAATGTTTGTAGACAACACTTTAAAGCAGAATTAAAGTGGGTTAAATGCCTTTTGCACCACTTTAATGGCATTGCTGTTTGCACATTCAGCAGCGTATTGCACATTAATTGCAGCCACTGTGGCACTTTCAGCAGCGTAATGCACTTTAAATGACTTTGGGATGCAGGAAATAACTTTGGGGCACTGCAAAGTAAAACACCTCCAAGGAGTTTTAGTTTCTAAACCCTACAGCCACAGAGGAAAGCACTGGGCCCCGTGCAGCTCACAGGCTGTGCAGGCAGCTCCTGCAGGCAGCCCAGCAGCAGACCAGGAAGGCAAGCTCCACAGAAGGAAAAAAAAAGTGGCAAGTCTGATCTCTTTTTTTTTTGCCCCCCCGAGCCTGTCTGCTTACCTTCCTGGGGCTCATGGGAGCCCAGTGCTTCCCTCCATGGCTACAGTGCCTGCTGGAATTGCCTGAGCCGAGTGCTTGTGGGTGGGTGCCACCTGGGGGGAGAAGGGGGGGCACCACTGCTGCAGAAAGAAGCACCAGCCCCACCTTGCAGTTCAAGGACTGCTCTGCCCACCAGCAGCTTGCTCTCCCCCCATGGCTGGAAAGTCGTGCCGCAGGACCGGACTGGCTGAGCAGCATGAGCAGCCCCAGGGCCAGCAGGACCTGGGTGAGCTTGGCACCAGTTCCCGAGAGCTGGGAGCTGGCAGCAGCAAGCTCAGAGCACCCCACACCCGCTGCTGCAGAAGGTAAGTTATGGGCCCTGTGCGGAGGGCTATAGCCCTACAGGGTGCCTGGGTGCGGGGGTTGGGGCCCTCCAGGGTGGGGCTGGGGCCCTG
>NW_017728906.1:93883004-93887253 GCF_001723895.1 Crocodylus porosus | reverse complement strand
CACATATAGGTATTTAGAATTTATTTTATCATGATAATAGAGACACTGGTAGGCTTCCAAACTGCTTTACCATTGTAAATATACCAATAAAGCATTGCCCAACTAATCGATCCCTCTGTCTCTATAGGGGTGTGTGTGTGTGTGTGTGTGTGTGTAGAGTAGACTTTTAATTGTGAAAGAACATGGATTTTTGGGTATTTTTAAAAATGGATTTGGGATGCTGCTGTAGCAGTCCAGCTGGCAGAAGGGGTAGTATCCTCAGATACCAACTGGCCAGGCCCCAGGAGCTCCTGAGAGTGAGTAGCCCTGAGCTGCTTGCCAGGGCAGCTTTTTATACTGCTGGGGACAGCACAGGTGCTAGCCCTGGGCTCTAGCTCCCCCTGGCTGCAGATCCGGGAGGAGCCAGGCAGGGTTATTTTGCCCAAATGGCACAATTTGCTCCACAACAAAGTGCATGTCCGAGCACATGTGCTGAGGCAAAAAGCCCTGGCTCAAATTTGCACCACTTCTTTTTGAGCTGCTGCAAGTGCACGTGCTTGCATGTGTGGATGCACCCCATGTGTTTAGTTTCTTTATAGGATCTCAATTCTTCTTTGCTAGGGCACCACACAAATATTTCAAATCACTCAATTTAGCAGACCACTTAACAATCCCATCCATCCCCAGTCTCAGATCATGTTGGGGGGTAGGACCACATCAGGCAGGGAGTGAATATATTTTCTTCAGAAACCCAAACCAGGGGAATATTCTGTTACAGTTAGACAGACAAAGCCCTGGCTTTCCTCAGGACACAAAAATTATGTTCCTTTTGAGACTTGGTTTTTGCTTTATAAAACAAGTGTTGCTCTTAACTTCACTCCCTTCTGTGGCAAAAAGGCTCTCACAACAGCCAACTGGAGGCTTGTTGCTGTGTTATTCAGAGGCTAACCACACACAATTCTATTCAGTTACAATTCAAATTCTAAATGAAGGTGGCCTTCATCAGATTTGATCAACATGAAATCTACATACCAAAACTCTTAAATTAAGCTAAAATACTAGCTCAATCAAGTCAATTAGTCTGTCAAGGCATACAGACTAAAGCTCAAGTCAGCTGCTGGCATAACCCCTCTGCTGGTAAAATCAGTTTAAGTGTAGCAAGTTCACTAATGGCTTTCCACAATTTCCCAATGCACCTAAGAAGGGCAGACAAGGTCTCCCACAATTCACCGGAAAAGAATTTATAGAACAGCTGAACTTATTGCAGTACAAAGAACCATAGGATATAACAAAAGTCTTAGTGTCACATGAGTAAGGGCTTCAGCACTGTGGACACAGTAGTTTGCATGTTGTTTTACATAGTGGCCATTCTTATTCAAGCTAGGCTAAATAAGGAGAAGTAATTTGAATTCACTCTGAAGAGAAGACATGCCCTTTGTACTGAAGCACAGCAGGCAATTAGGGCATAGTAGATTAATTTACTCAGGAGAAGGATAGTCCCATCCAACACAGATACTATCTGATGATGGAGTAAATTACTGCACTTACATGTGTAAACGGCGACATCAGGATTAGTTTACTCTGGCTCAAATTGCACTGGAGTTTATTCAGTTGCATTAGTTGCATGTGTAAATATGCCCTTTAAGTAAAAGTGGAAGTGAGTGTGTATACTTTGACGGCACCCACAGAGCAAGGAAGCAGAATTCTTATCTTTCTTCCTCTGCCTTTCTCCCACCACCTAATTTAAAAGAAGATCCAGACAAGTAGACTAGAATTCTTTGTGTAGAGGGACAAAGGGACCCCAACCAATTTTAAGCCTCTTAACTCCATGACAATTTAAATACCAAAATAGGTATTTATCTTATTTTGTGTAAAAGTCAGGCTTTATTTATGGTGTTTTATGTTGGGGTTTGAGTGGAAGAAAACATGAGTGTGTATAGTCAATAGTAATCTTTGTAAATGTGATAACACTCTAATTATATACAGTAAAAAAATGCCCACTCTTAAAATACACTTTTATAAACAAAAGATTTATTAATAATTTATCTTATTCTTACTTGAATCCACATTAATGTTTATTCTGTTTATGTATGCAGTTCAATACTGTCCTGAGCAACAGAAGGGATCGCACAGCCATGAGTTAACTTTTCCCCATCCAGAGTGGTACCTACTATACTCATAAATCTCTTTTTCCATGCTCAGCCTGAGACTGAATATAAATGTAATAGGAATTAATGCATGCTTTTATTATCTAGAAGTCTTCATATGTAGTAATACAGACTACAGGCCTTTTTCACCCAACTCCTTTATTTTCTTCTGGCTAAGAAGACTGAGGGGTCACTTCCTACTCAGTAATTAGTCACATAGCTACTGCTGCAGACAGTTTTCATAATCTTTTAATATTAAGTACTGTGTCATCCTGTGTAGTTATATGGTGCCTATCACAATAGACATGACTGTAATTCAGAATAGAAAGATGTTAGAAACAAGAGAAATCTTTCACAGCATGGAAATTTTAAGCCATTATCAGGCCATATTTTATTCAACTATTTACAAGACAGCCATTGTCCTCTCCTACCTCAGCCCTCACAGTTAAGATAGCCTCAGTCACATTTTCCCAGAAGCCTCATATAGTCTCACATGCCATTTTTTATTTCTGGAAGTAGCTCCTCCAAAATCCGCAAAGCCATTACAGTTAAAAACAAATTAAATAAATATTAAAGGAAGAAGTTTATTTTAGGTACGCTCATTTAATTCAGTTATATCAACAGTATTACACTGTGGTAGGCAAAGGGGGAACCCTTAAGCTGCATTGCTGTGCATCCCAAAGAAAGAATTTCTGATTTAAGGATGAAAGCCTTCATAAATCACTTCACTTGCTGCTGGATTTTCCCTTTGATTTAATAGCTTATACCACTTCCTCTTTCCCAGGGGAGAAATGGTTACACATGCACCCTTCTCCTCTGAGCAATGGGTTGGAAACTTGGGATGCACAAATCTTGATTTTCTGCTGCTTACATAGTTCCCCTTTGCTTACACACTTCCTGATACAGGGGAGAATTTGACTGTATTTACTGTATGTATCTTCAGCAGAAGTGCAATAAGATGAACAAATCCTCCACCTTCTCTTTCCACCCCTCCCCCAGTTCCCCTATTTAAATATAAATCAATGCTCATTCAAGTGATCATTTTGGCAGTGATTATCAAACTACCATACACATATGCACACAAAAGTTATAATCCAAAAAATGTCAGCACTTCAAAAGTAATGCTGATGTTGCTGACTGATTTTGAATCGCTCCACATCCAGCTACTGCTACATTCCTTTTTCCACAGCTATGTAGCCTGTGTAACAACACCACAATTTAATAATTCAGATTTCTGGCCAACAAGATGATAGTAACTGGTGAGATCAGGAGGTATATGAAAGGGAGAGAATCAAGAATTAGTAATGAGTTCCTTTCACCTAAGGATGTCAGAGCACAGGCCCTCAATCTGGGTAAAAATACACATTGTAACAATTCCATCCTTTCACTTAAGCAACTATCACCTACATGGAAGCAGCAAGATACAGAGGGTGAAGAGCAGCACAATCATGTCTGCTATGAAGCTGATCCAAGAATAAGGGACTGCTTGAAAAGTGCCCTAGTATACACGTTATAAAGTGACAAGTATCACTGATAACACTTGATCATAGTATTTAACCTCTTACTATATCCATCCTTATTACACAGCCTCTGCTAGCATTATCTGTCCTCAGTGATAAACATTACTGTTCACTATCATTAAGCATCAGTTGCCTGGAATGGTTCCTAGTAGAACATCCATCCTCTCAGTACACTGTATTCTGTCCCAGAGGGCTGGGCACCAAGGGTACATGTTCTTCTTAGTCTCACAGGCACAAAGTGTCCCAGAAACAGCCAGAATACAGTACTATTGGGCATATCAGAATTTGTTCCCTGAATCCACATGCCTGTATCCATAGAGCATAGTCTCACAGGGGAGCTCTCATAAAACCAGCACCTGGAAATTCCAGTCTTAGGTCCCAAGCAAAGTAGAAGGTTGGACTCACTGCCCAGTGATCAACTTCCTAGCTTTCTTCCATAACTTTTCTCCCTCAAATAAAAGTACATTGAAGCCTATAAACAGTGTTTTGTGAATTTTTCCATCTTCTGAAGAAAGAAGAGAAGCCCCCAGCCAAGCCCCATTAATCATAGAACCATAGAAGTAGGGTTGGAAGGGACCTTGTAGATCATCAAGTCCAAACCCC
>NW_017728906.1:93867120-93882904 GCF_001723895.1 Crocodylus porosus | reverse complement strand
GAGCCAGCACCACTTCCCTTGGAAGTTGGTTCCAGATCCTAGCCGCCCTAACTGTGAAGTAGTTCTTATGGATGTCTAATCTAAACCTACTCTCCAACAACTTACGGCCGTTATTCCTTGTTATGCCAGGGGGTGCTAGAGGAAACAAGGTCTCTCCCAAACCCTTCTGGTCCCCCAGGGGAAACAAGGTCTCTCCCAAACCCTTCTGGTCCCCCCTAGTGAGTTTACAGACGGTCACCAGGTCCCCCAAAAGGTGATGGTGAATCTTCCCTCCATTCCAGTTCACTCCAAGCAATCTTTCACTCTCTTCCATTATGGCAACAGCACAGTCCTCTAGCCATTCAACCCCTTCCAGGGAAGCACAGTCTTGTATCAAAGTCCAGCATGAACACAAACCAGAAGAACATTCAGCCACACCAGGCTGAACTTCCAGCCTTCCTTTTTTTAACTAGAAAGATGGGGGTGCGCCGCGCCATCTATATCAACACCCAACAACAGGCTCCTGGTTGTTGGTACAGTCCCACCCACCCACAGTAAGGTTCTGGCAAAGAACAGCCTCCCCCCAACCAGTCTCTTCGCACTACATAGACACTACTAACCCACTTTCTTTTCCAGTCAGACCTAGTGAGCTGTGTCCCTCTCCGTTCTTTTAGACCTAACCTGTAGCACAAGTGTGGTACGGCAAGGTCGGCTGCGATCACTAGTTTATTAATGCTTCTTGGTTCACACAGAACTCATATACACTCTCCTATTAATTAAATTACAATCTGTTAATAACATGTATTCATACAAGGTAAAAGCCTTCTTCCTAGCCTAGGCCTAGAAAACTACTACTCTACCCCCAGAAGGCCTTAGCAACTTCTCCCTCCTAATTAAATTTTCCAGAAAAACTAAGATTCCAGCTATTTGATAGACCTACTAGCAATGCAGAAATCTAGCCTGTCAGAACTTGTTGCCTGTCCTCAGGACTTGGATGCATAATCTGCTCCATAACAGTGTTTATGTCTAGCCATCTGTATTCATACAGAGAAATTACAAATTAAGTTATGAATTGGCAAACTGGAGCTGGAGTGATGATATGATGCAAATGTAATTATGCAAACATAATTGTATTCTGCTTCTAAGAAACTTTTCAGTTTATATTTTCATATTTTAAGTCTTTTCTTTCAGGTAGGGGACAAGGTTTTCCACTGGTTTATCCCAGCAGGAGTCTATTATCACAAGCTAAATTATTGCCTGCCTAATTGAACTGATTTCTAGTAGTATTTAAATGACAAGCTGAAGCAAAATCATATTGTAACTTCACTGCAGACAAGGTCCTAAAGGGGGAAAAAAGTGGCAATGAGCTGTGGCTATTCCACATTTCACAGCAAGTGATAAGATGGACCTGGATGTTGTCATGGCTGAAGGCTTCAGGGCTCTCATATGCTTTACAGAGCCTGCTACAATGTAACATGTTACCTTAAACCAAGACTGCCAGTACAGACAATGGTCCCCATGCCAAGCCTCTTCAGTGCTTAGGAAGATCCACCAGACACAGCAGTACTAAGGGGAAAGCATAATAGCATTTTTAAAATCAGTGTTCAATCAAGCATTGGAACAGGTTTGTATACTGGCTGCAAGCATCTCAAAAAGCTTTTCGTAGGCCATTAATATTGAAGATGCCAAAAAAAATTGAATTTGGTAACATTTCTTGCAGTATTAACAAGCACTTGCTTTGGTTTGTTAATCTGAGAAAGGACAATATTATCTTTCAGTTTAAGAAAATATACAGAAACAACAACACATCCTAGGTTCTGTAGGTACTTTTGTAGGTACTTTTGTCCTCTACCTCATATTATATTTCCAAATATGGAAGCTTGATGACAGTATAACTTTTCTAGAAACAAAAATAAGTGCTTTTTTAATGGTCAATATTGTAGTTCTGGTACTTGAGGTATTGATTTTCAAAATTGCTCATACTTCGTAAATAAACAGTTATAAAAAAAATTGAAGACACAGTCAGGATAAAATGTAGCTATTCAGAAACCTGACCCACAACCTTTTTTGAAGCTAAAAATGCTGATGCTACTACTTCTAGTGCTTTATCTGGTGGGAAAGAACAAGCCACTAAAAGAGGCTTCTTCCAACTTCTATTGAACACTAAAGCAGAACAGTAATTATGGATGGCATTAAAAAGCAAGAGAGAGATGCTCTTTTTACTTATGCTGATTTAGAACCACTTACACATTTATGTGGTTTGACAATATTTTTAAAAGGAAATGTCCAATGTGTTATATATGCTATAGTGCAAACCAGTTGTGCTAACTAGCTCTAGGCAATGAGTTATTTTCAAGTAATATGACAGTGACTCTCAAAGTAACAGTGACAGTAGAGGATAAACGGATAAATTGATTGCTGTCATATTATGTGAAAAAAGCCATAAGACACAATTTGCAAGCCATGTAGAGTGACATCTTGAGAACATATAACTTACAGATGGCTTGAAGCACTTATCAGAGAGAGCCATGGAGAAGTAAGCAAAGGAAATAGTACAAGAGTGTTAGGGTTAAGGAGATTATGAAGTAATGTTTGAAAAATGAAAGGCAATAGTAAAAGAATATCCTGTTCCTTTAAGACCCAAAATAAGATAGAACACTCTCTGCATCTAAACCCACCAAGCTCTGCACAATCACAGAGGTCTAACTATACAGAGTTCATTGCAGGATCAGATCACTCAAGTGGAAAACAGAGTAGGCAAGGCTAACTTTAATGCAAATCTAGAGTGAAGAGAAGAATGCAGAGTTTAATTCAACATAGTAGCAAGGACAGAAGAAATACTTACTTTATCTGAAGAGTCCATCATTTTATTTTCTTCCATGTATGCCCTGCTTGTTTAAATCTCCTTCTGCTCCAGTTGCAAGAGCTCATTATTATTCCAGCAAGGAATACTGGTTAATGTACTGCGTGAAGTGTAGGAATGGGAAGGCAGGTGAATGAAAGAGAAGGAAGAAACCCTTCCCAAAAGTGGATTTTGGTCCTTTTCATTAGTCCAACACACAGTAGTTCACAGTTGTGGGCAAACTCCTCCAGGGTGTGTAGGACTGGGCTTTCTTCTACAGCTGTGTGTCTGATAAGACATTCCAGAGACATTGTTCTTTGTGCATCTAAAGTGGCTCTGTTTATATCCCTTGCTGATATATTCTTTCATAGGTGATGTATACCTGTGCCCCTCCCCCCCCCGAGGTTGGCCCTTGCCAGCCGGGGAATGGGGAGCACTGGCTGGTGCCCCCCCTACACAACACCTACAACTAGGGGTTCAGCCACTGGGGAACCCCCGGTTGGTGACTGGCCACTGGGGGGATCCCCTCCCCAGTCGGCAATTGGCCATTGGTGCCCCCCAGAGTCAGGAGGCACCAGTCACCCATGTATCCCTTAATAGCTGTCAGGATTTTCCAAGAATGCATTAAGACAAACATAGTTAAGTATGGGGCAGGTGTGAATTGTCAACTACTGTTGTGATGGTAGGAAAAACTGCTGGCTGAACTCAAACTAAGCCATATTACTCAGGCTTTCTAATGTCACTCTCTCTATAATGTTTACAAACTCACCCTGAAGTAAATATAAATGTATTAATCATTTTATAGAAAAGTTTTTATGATTTATTATTTCTATATCATACTGACATGGCAGGTAGCCAGGTTGCAAATCCTCATCAGGTGATTAGGATGGAATAAGTAAAAAAGGCATTACACAAAGGTTGTTCCAGAGTTCTGGATTTCAATATATAGTCCTTTCTAAAAGCTTGTTTGCTGAGCCTGATAGATGATTAGTGTCTTCTGGAGATACCAGGAATTGAATGCTGTCATCTCTATTAGCAAAACTTGTATTACTTGGAAAATGAAAGCAACCAATTAGAACATATTCAGAATGGTTAAAAGAATGATTAAAGTCTTAATAGAGAAAATAGCTTGAATGTAATAAACATATTATATTTATTGAAGGAAGCAAATCACCCCCTTTGTTTATTTAATCTGTTCCTGTTATTCACCCACTCCCACTGAACTCTTCCTCTTATTCCTTCTATACACAATTATTTGCCAACTAGATCTCTTCAGTTAGGGACAGACATTCAAAAAGCCTGAGCCTGAATTGATTCAATCTTTGCAGGTTAGTCTAACCTGGCTAGGCTGAACCAGTTTGTAACTGTACAGACAACCCCTCTGGACTGAAGAAATGCAGGCACATGCCAGGGTTCAGGCTAGAAGCCAGGGGGTGTTAAAGAAGCCCTCCCTTCCCTTCTACAGTCCTGAGCTGAGAGAGGGGATTGGGGGCACAGCCAGGCCCGGCAGGACACTCTGATTAGGGAGGTCTGCCTGCACTGCACTAGGCTTTTCCCCACTCACTGCTCAAGGGGTGAGAGTGTTGCCAGACCACTAGCCAGATCATGCTAGCACTCTGAGACAAAGGTGGAGGGGTGCAGTGCATGCATCTGTTGATGATATGGAGCTTTTCAAATCTCCCTCTCCCTGTTTTTTCATACTGTCTGCAGCAAACTGCCAGGCAAGCAAGCCAGCAGGGTGTCTTAGTGTTTATCGGCCCATCAACAGTGCTTATCAGCCCATCAACAAAACAAAAGCCTCTCTCATTAGTTCAAACTCTTCTTAAACAGTTTTTTCCAAGGAAGGAATGAAGGGACATTAACAGCTGACCTGTTGATTAGCTCTAAAAGTCCTAAGCAGACACTGTTCTGTCTGCCTGTCCCACTGAAATTGGAGACACACACACACACAGACACCTCTCAGCACTGGCTAGCATACCACATGCCTAGGGTACGTAGGGCTGGGTTCTATCCTATGGGAGATGAGAGGGAGGGAGGGGTGGATCCTTGCTTCAGCAGTGAGCAGCAAGGGGGATGTGAGGCGGGGGGGAAGCCAGGCAGACCCTGATGTACCTGCAGTCTCTGCCAGAGCTCTGGCCAGAGCACAGGGGGACAGGATCATCTCTCCTCTCTGGAGCAGTCAGCCCCACCCAGAGCTGAAAAGCGTCTGGGATGCTGGGGGACTGTGGTTTAACTTACAGCAGGAAGGGGTCTGGGACAGACATTGCATAAATTAGTTTGACCCAAATCAGTTAAGTGTGATTCAACCAGGTTTATCTTAAACCAGTTTCAGCCATTTTGAAACTGGTTTATGTACAATGAACTTATGCTCTGTTACAGGATTAAACCAATTTCTGATTACTTAAACTGGTTTATGTGTATTGTCTGTGCTTCTTGACTGCCCTGTCCATATTCACTATGTCCTAATCCTCCTACAAATTATTCCTCTTTCTGTCCAGCTATCTGGTCCTCCTTTTCCCTGGATAAGCTGCAAAGGAGTTTTCTATTTCCCTTGACGTTCCTTTCCAGTGTTGGCTTTGATCTCCTTAATAGCTCATGGCTCCTCTCCTTTTAGTAGCTGGCAGCTGCAGTCCAGCTGTTGGCAATGGTCCATCAGATTTTTTCTTTATTAAAATAATCCCATTGAGTTATGATTTGATGTTGGGAAGCCATATTAATTTTCACAGGACTAATCACAATTTTATATTCAGAGTAGATAGGAACAAGTCATGTTCAAGATTGCATCAGCTGGCCATGGGTAAATGCTGGCAACAGGAGGATTTACTGAGAACTTTGATATTGAATACGACTTATCCTTATTTATGATAACTGCTAGGCCATGGCCAATATTGTGTTAACCAATGTAGTCCCCTGAGGTAATGTTCTGATTTGGCATAACTTCCTAGTGAAAACAGTTCCTTGGGGAGAATCCTGTTTTCTATCCTCCTTTTAAGTAGCAGCAACTGCTAATTAAGCTGCTATTTGTTTGCAGGTACCTCTTTAGGCATTCAAGCCCTTCTTTACAGTGAAGGGCCTAGATGCTTTAAGACACATTTGAAAGCAAAGAGAAGGGAATGCTCTTCAGACCACTTGCTCTGTGGGCCACACAGAGGCCATGTCTAAACAGAAGGACACTTGGTAAAAGCAAATCAAGAAAATGTGTGAAGTCAAAAGTGCATAACTTAAAGTGCATTTAAACACCCTGACTAGAAAAAAAGTTACAAATAAATTGGTTTAAGTGATTGGAAAGTAGTTTAAACTTGTAACACAACAGAAGTTCAGTGGACATAAACCACTTTCAAAATGACCAAAACTGGTTTAACATAAACCCGGTTGAATGTAGTATCAGACTTAACTGATTTGGGTCAAACCAGTTTACAGAACTTCTGTCCCAGATCCCTTCCTGGTTCAAGTTAATTTGCAGTCCCCCAGCATCCCAGGATGCTTTGCAGCCATGGGCTATGCTGCCTGCTGTAGTAGAGCAGGGAATAACTTGCCCCTGTGCTCCTTACCCTGCTTCCTGCCTCCGTCCATCAGTCCATAGGTACAGGGGGAAGGGGAACAGACCACCAGCAACCTGTGGTCTGGGTTTTTCAGAGCCTGGCAGCTGTCTCCCCACCTTCCTCCCCCTTCCCAGCTGCTGATTGCTTCAGCGGCTGCCACAGAAGGAAGGAAGAATAAGTCTTTGCAGGCAGGTGCCTGCCCATGCAGCCCAGCATGGGGACACCAGGGAACTCCTGCCTTGTGGGGCTTCCACCCACCCCAGCCCAGGGTCCCCCAGCTCAGGGCACTCATAAAAATCTCACATAATTCCTAGAACATCATGGCTCCAACATCATTCCAATACTATCACAATGTACTTAAATCTACTTTGACTTCACATCTTTAGGTGATTCACTTTCTCTTTCCTCTTAGAAGCACTGCACTGGCTCCACATTGCTCATTCTCTCCTCCAAATTTAAATGCATCTAAGACTGTACAACCTGTGGCAACACTTCACAAATTAATTGGAAGATATCAGAGAGGAAGATATCAAGGCATGTCAGTTCCAAGGAGGGAACATTTCCTTTGCTAGAATAAATAGACTATCTTACTATACAGTATATGAATATAAGAAGGAACTCCTGTTTAACTTTTCAGAAAAGTTAAACCTATCGTGGATAAGTCTAAATGAGTCTGATTTATTTGTAGAAGATAAACCAGGAACAGTTTTCAGTCTAAGCTAGTTTTAATTTGGTTTTAACTGCTCAATAAATTCAATCTGAACTAAATGTGACGTGTATAGTTAATGGCTGTTAAAATATTTTTCCTTTCTTATGTCTCCTCACAACTCACCACATCTGCTGCTAACCATTTTCAGTTGTCTCTGCAGGAGTCTTTGCCATTTGCTGAAAAAAAAGAGCCAAATGCCCAGATCCACCAAGGTATTTAGATTCTTAACTCTTATTTAGGCATCTAACACCCATTGATTCCTTAGTTAATTTTGGTTTTAGCTCTTGTAATGACCTAAGTAAAAGGCTTGGCTGGGAAATAGGAGGTATCAAAACTCCTACTTCCTTTCTCACATGGCCCATATAGACAGACTGGTATTACTATCAACATCCTGTAGCAGGAATGTACCTTGAAGTGGTGAGTTGGTTGTGAATCAGTTCCCCAGTATTTTCAGTGCAGTGACAAAATCAGAGTCAGGGGGCTGCCAAAGAACAGAAAACATGGCTAGGGTAAATATGTAATATTTTTCTTGATGTTATAGTCTCTGTTTCATCTGTAATCTGTTTAATCTGTTATAGTATCCGTTATGGTATTAGTTTAATATCATTTGCAAATGGTAAGCAGGATGCTTTGAGTGAAGCTGTGCTAATATGAGAAAGAAATCAGAAGTGTCTAGGAGATTCTGAGGCAGTTGTAGTGGTAACAAAATTTAGGGCAGATGCCAGTTGAGCTGAACAGATGTGGGAAGGCTGTGAAGAAACTGAAGGAAGGAAAAGAGTATTTTCTAAAAGGTACAGAAAAGCTGAATGAGGTGGAGAGTAACTAGAAAGATTTGATTTGTGCTTGAGGAAAAATAAAGCAGAAAATCCAGAAAAGTAATGACATGAAGGGGTGCATGAACAAGTTAAGGCATGCATTATTTTAATAAATAACAGGTAAAGCAGGACTATAATGAAGAAATCTGAATTCCCATTCTTACTCTGCTGCTAACCCACCATGTGACTGTGGGCAAGTCAATATAGGATATGGGCACCTAAAGCAAGACTGAAGGATTTATGTAGGTATGAGCTGCTGGGTTCCAAAACTGCAATCAATCATTCAAAATGATTCAGTTCAGGGGAGGGTGGACAGAAGAATACCTCTTTAGTCTAATATTCACAGCCCTCAGGAGATAAAGGAGGCCAAGTCCAGGCTTCTCTTTTCTGGATAGTTTCTGTGTGTTATCCAGCGTGTGTTGAATGGGAAGGACTTGTATTTCACATTTAGGACGTCTCCGTCCTTGTGCTAGAACATTTCACTCTCTCTCTCGGGCCTCATGACTCTTGTGTGCTTAGTTTCCCAGAATCAACTTGGGGGGGGGGGTGTTGTAGAGTGCTTCCTGCTAAAGGACCTGAGTCAGGTACCTAAGATCTGGAGATGTACAGGAATTTGGGCACACCTCTGTGGTTAGCACTTATTATCTGACTCTGGGTAGGTCACTGATCAGTATATGAAGGCGTTTTTTTTCCCCCTTCATGTTCTGTGGCCCCTCGCACTCTTCATGGACTACACAGAGAACCTAGGTGCCCAACATAATTCTGGATTAATTTGTGTCTAGTGAGGGATGTTAGGTGTTGCACAGTATCAACAGATGTGCCGCAATCATCATATTTGCACAGTGAATTGGACCTCAATAAGTACCTGTATTTGAAACAACATTTGAAATAACATCTTCACTTGACTTTCAATTGTCTTTGTGTCATCCTTCATGCAGGTGGACTTGCTTGGGGACATCTTACACATGTGACTGTGCTTCTAAAGCTGAGCACAGAGTAGCAGAGGACAGTGAACAGAGCATAGAGTAGCAGAGGACAGAGTTCTAGAAGGTGCCAGTGAATGAAAAGATTGAGCTATTTCCTGTGTATGACAACATGATAATCTATTTGGGACAAAGAATCCATTTATGTTTGCATATTCTTGAATCTTTGTGATATATGATAACGCGTTGTTAAATGCAATAATTCTGAGGTTCCACTATACTACTTCCATTTTCACTCCCTTTTGCTCCAGTACCTAACCTGCATATATGTAAAAACTTCATAGCATTTATCTCCAATCACATAATGAATGAATTTCCCTCACTACAAATAGGGGTACTCCTAATTAACCAATGGGATGCTGAAATGTAATTATTTATGAAGTGCTTTGGGGTCTTTAGATTTGATACTGTAGACAATATTAAGTTTAAGGAAGACAATTTAAAAGTTCTGAATAATTTGAAAATGCATTTTGGGCATGTAGCGTATAGATGTAATCAAGGCAAAGGCACTGAAAAAGTGGCAATTAGTGGATTACTTGGATAAGGAAAGTGCATTAATAAAACAACTTAAATTTTCCTGTTGCTGTTTAGCAGAAATGTTGTGTACCTAGTCACTCCCATTTATGGTTTGATCTTTTTTTTCATACGAAAAGATTTGTAGAAATGATGAATTAGAAAAACATTGCATTTACTACAAATTGTTATTTAAGGTGTTTAAATAAGTTAGGGGAGGAGGGGAGAAATGCATTTTGTGATAGTTAACATATACTACACAGCTGTGTGTACACAGCAAAATTCCTGATTAGTTTTCAGTTTTAACTGTGGCACTGCTGAACTGCTCAAATCCAGAGTCCTGTGCCAATCAGAGACTCATACAAAGTTAGGCTTAGAAGGGACCTCAGGAAGTCATCTAGTCCAACCCCCTGCTCCAAAGCTGGACCATCCCGAAAACAGATAATCCCAGCACAGCTTTGTTTTGCTGGGTTTTGAAAACCTCCAAGGACAGAGATTCATTCCACCACCTGTCTGGGTAGCCTGTTCCAGTGCTTTACTACCCTTCTAATGAGACAATTCTTCCTAAACTTTCCTTGCTGCAACTTAAGACCATTGATCCTTGTTCTATAATCTGCCACCACTGAGAACAGTCTAGCTCCATCAACTTTTGGACCCCCATTCAGGTAGTTGAAGGCTGCTATTAAGTCCCCTCTCAGTCTCCTCTTCTCTAGACTAAATAAGCCCAGTTCCCTCAGTCTTTTCTCAGAAGTCATGTCCTCCAGTCCCCTCACCATTTTTGTCATCCTCTGCTGGACTCTCTCCAATTTGTCCACATTCTTTCTGTAGTGGGGGGCCCAAAACTGAACACAGTCATCCAGATGTGGCCTCACCAGTGCTGAATAGAGGGGCATAATCACTTCTCTTAACCTGCTCCCAACACTCCTACCAATGCAGCCCAGTATGCCATTAATCTTCATTGCAACAAGGGCACACTGCTGGCTCATGTTCAGCTTATTGCCCATTGTAACCCCCAGGTTCTTTTCTGCAGAGCTGCTGCCCAGCCAGTCAGCCCCCACCGGTATTGGTACATGGGATTGTTCCGTCCTAAGTGCAGGACCTTGCACTTGTCCTTGTTCAACCTCATGAGATTCCTTTGTGGCCCAATCCCTCAATTTGTCTAGGTCACTCTGAATCCTAGCCCTACCCTCCAGCATATCTATTACTCCCCCCAACTTGGTGTAATTTGTGAGGTTGCTGAGGGTGCACTGTATGCCATCTTCCAGGTTGGTGATGAAGACATTGAACAAAACTGGCCCCAGAACCAACCCCTGGGGCACTCCACTTGATACCGGCTGCCAACTAGACATCTAGCCATTGATTGCTACTCTCTGAGCCTGATGCTTCAGCCAGTTTTCTATCTACATTACAGTCCATTCATCCAGCCCATACTTTCTTAGTTTGCCTGTGAGAATATTGTGAAAGACCATACCAAAAGCCTTGCTAAAATCAAGGTACACCACATCTACAAAGCCAGTCATCTCATCATAGAAGGCAATCATAAAACCTATTATGTTTTTATAGAATGGTGTAGTAGAAAGCCCACTGTATTTTTTCTTTTTGCCATTTGTTCTCTTTTCTTGAATGTTTTAAATTTCCCCTTTGATCTTCAAGAAAATATAATTAAAATAAAAACCTCATGGTACAATATTCAGGTTGTAAATATGGGAATGAAAAAGACAGGTAACACAAAAGTTAAAATATATTATTATTAGTAGAAAAGGTAGGGAAATCTATTTTTAACTCAAATCCCTTTAAGGTTGGAATAGCAACCACAATAATTCAACCACTTTGCATTTACTGCATATTAAATTACATATTTTTCAGCCCAACTAGTAATAAAAAATGCTGAATGTATACAGTGTAGCTAAATTAAAGGCGACCTGTAGCAAAAAATGGGCTTTTGCCCTTTTCTTTTTCTTTTAGGTTTGTAAGGAAACTTCAAACAATGTGATTTCTTTTTTTAACTTTACCTTAACAGCAGTAGATGTTCAGACATTGCTTGTCCTGGAAGCTTTTCATGATGGCTACAGAACCAGGGAACAATGACAATACAAGAACCAAAAGGAAGAAAGTTGATAATTTAGGCCATGAAGTAGGCCATGCAAAGCAGCTTTACCATCTGTGTCCTAGAGGTCTTGGAGTGTGACTGCATAAAATGCTTTTGGTTTTTGTTTTCATTAACACAGATTTACCTAAACTGAATGATTTTTAAGTAATTTTGGAGAAAGAAATTTATGTCTACAGCTTTCAGTTAAGGTGTGAAAAATAATGTATATTCTCTGAAACTATTCACAAGACATAAGCCAGGGAAAACAAAAAGTAATTCTCTGTGTATTAAAGTGAAAACCAAATGGAGGGGAGAGGGGGAAGAAGAGGGAAGGGTAGGGGAAAGCAACAAACCACTTTTCTAACCCTGAGAGGTCATCTTTCAAAACTGAATAGAAATACGATATCTGCTCACCACTGTGCACACTGTCTCTCTCTCACTTCAGCAGCAGGAGAAACAATCAAGAAAACAGGTTAATTTTCACAGGTGTTTATAGGCCATTACTCTTTCTTAGGGCTACAGTGTTTGGGTTTCAGTCATTGCAGAGCAAAGTTTGTTTCAAAACAATCATTTCCACTGGAATTAAAAAACGTGGAGAAGTTTCCCCAGGTTTGTGGGGGGTTTTTTCTCTTTTACAAAAGTTTGCTTTGACAAAATATTGGGTCAAATAGGAAAGTTCCTAGTGTGTTTTACAGGCTTCACTTTTAAGGTTTTCTCTCAGTTGTGCAAATTAGTCTGTTGCAGTAGACTTTTAAACTTAACTGCATTGTAGCTTGCTCATGGGGGGAGAGGAGAGGCAAGCTGATACTAAACAGGTGTTAGCCAAGATGTTATAGAATCATTGAAAATTAGGGTTTCTATGTTTATCTCTGGAAATTAGTTTGTGATAACTTAGGCCCCATTTGAGTGAACATATGGAGGGAGACACCCTACACCCCTTCTTCGGTGGATGGTTGCACACTTATTTCTATTGCAAAATTTCCCCTTCCCCCCCAGACACTATGGATGGCCATACTTTCAGTGATCACAGAATCATACAAAATTAGGGTTGCACAGGACCTCAGGAGGGCATCTAGTCCAACCCCTTGCTCAAAGCAGGACTATCCCCAACTAGATCATCCCATCCAGGGCTTTGTCAAGCTGGGTTTTAGAAACCTCCAGAGATGGAGATTCCACTGCCTCTCTATGTAATTCACTTTAGTGCTTTACCACCCTCCTAGTAAGAAGGTTTTTCCTAATATCTAACCTAAACCTTCCTTGCTGCAACTTGAGATGACTGCTTCTTGTTCTGTTATCAGCCACCACTGAGAACAGTCTAGTTCCGTTCTCTTTCCAACCCCTCCCTAGGTAGTTGAAGGCTGCTATCAAATCTTCTCTTTGTCTTCTCTTCTGCAGACTAAATAAGCCCAGTTCCCTCAGCCCCTCTTCAGAAGTCATGTGCTCCAGCCCCCTCACCATTTTCATTGCCCACCTCTGGACTCTCTCCAATTTGTCCACATCCCTTCTGTAGTGGGGAGGGTGGGGTCCAAAACTGGACACAGTACTCCAGATGTGGCCTCACCAGTGCTGAATAGAGAGGAATAATCACTTCCCTAGGAAGACTTGAAATCTCACTTCTGATTTCTTAAGCATTTACTTCTGAGGAGCAGATGAGACGATGTAGTCTCCTGCCCTTGCCAAGCAAGAATGTGATCCCCTGAAGAATGACTCATGAGGGTAAAGCTCTTACTTGTCTGGGGAAGTGTCTGCAGGAGTCAGGCCTTAATTCCCCCTGCCTGTTTGCACTGAGTACTGTTTGGCATTGGTAATGCATTTATGCCCCCTGCACATTGTAAAATTCTTGTAGCAAAGGATACCAATCAAAATACCTTGCTAGGCACTGACTTCCTAGAAAATGATCAGCTCTCTATGAATTTTGCAGATTTTTCATGTTCCTTTCTGGGGAGGGGTTTCCCCTTGTATACCACAGATGACCAAGGGAGGGAACGTGAAATGGTAGTGGAGAAGAATCTAACATTACCACCCAGAAGTGAGGTGATGATCACTGGCAAACTGAAGAGGTGGTGATGTGAAGAAGAGGGCTTATCTGACCCTGCATTCACTGATGAATTGAGATTCCTGGTGGGAAATCTCCCTTGTTTCCTGGGCCAGTTTCTGGGGCTGCAGGGGTGGCACAACATGTTCCTGTGGGGGCAAGATCTTTGAGGTAGTGCTGGGGAAACCTAAGCCTGCTTTCCCCTTTTGGAGGAAGGAAATCTTTCACATAAAGCATCCAACGGAACAAAGTGAACAGATGCAACCTCTAAACTCCTGCTCCCCTTCCCTTAAGAAAGCAAGAGATGAGTATTTATCACTCTGCCTTGTCCCTGGAGCAGCAGGAGCTTCTGCAGGGAGCTGCTGGAGTGCCTTGGGGTTTCTCAAGGTTTCACTGCCTCCCCGCCCAGCTACAGCCACTGCCCCCAGCTACTGGTCTCTGCACAACTGGGGGGAAGGGGGCTGACTTGTTGAGGCCAGGGTTCAAATTCCATTTGGACTTTTGGGGTAGTCTGCAAAAAAAAATTGGTCTGCCCATCACAATGCTTTAATAACATCAGAGACCCCCCAGGTTATGATTTTCAAATCTTATAGGGGATTTCTCATATCTCTTGGGGGGGCTCCTCCATAATTGAAGCCTGTTTGAGGCTCTCCCTAGGATATGTGCTTTCTGCCATGCCTTGCTGCAGCCCAGCAGGGGCAGGCACAGACTTGATCAGAGTGCGGTGCTAATGACACCAGGTCCCAGGCTGGCTCCCTGGGGACTAGACGAGAGCTTGAGATCCCTTCCAGCCTCGCATCTCCATGGAGCTCTATGACAGCACTTCTCAACCCGGGGTTGTGCCTGGGTTATGAGCATATATGAAAGGGCTGTGAACAAACTTTAAAAATGGATTCTCCTTTAAAGGAGAAAATCATGGCAAAGCCTGGCTTTTTCCTCGCAGGCTGGCAGAGCTCCAGCCTGCAAGGGGCTGCTGGGGGCCCCCCTGCCCCACACACAGGGTTGAATTACATTCCAACTCTTGAAGGGGGGGACCTGCAGCAGGGGCAGCAGGAAGCTGGAGGGAGGCGCTGCCACTGCCCCAGCTGCCTAGGAAGGCACAGGGCAGGCCAGGGGCTCTTGTCACTTAGGGGCCTACAGGGGGCTCTCATCTCTGAGCCCCCCCATATTTCAAACGCTGTGCACACACCCAGCCCCTGCGCCACACCCGGGGGGGGCTGGCGGCGGCAGGTCAGGAGTGAGGGGCACCGGTCTGGGACTGGCCATGGAGGTTTACAAGTGGGTCCTGCTACAAAAAAGGTCGAGAACCGCTGAGTCTGTGATAGCCCAAAGGAGCGGGGCTTGCAAGAGCAGCCCCTGGGGGTGGGGGCAGCACTGCTAGAGGGAGTCCGGGGAATGGCCAAGGAAACCCTGGGGGGAAAAAAGACAAAAGCCGCGTCTCGCAGCGGCCGGACCCCCACAGGCGCCGCGCCTCAGACCCGGGCCAGGCGCGCACGAAGGGAAAGCAACGCCACCAAGCTGGGAGCGGCGCTGTGCGCATGCCCACACGCCCTTTATGACGTGAGCGTCTGGGGAGCCTGAGGAGATCAAAGAGCGGGTGGGCGCGCGAGAGCGGGAGGCTGGAGCCCGGCGAGGCAGTCCCGCGGGCAGGGAGCCCCGAGCCGCGCTGCTGGTGCTCGCCTTCCCGCCCGCTCCCTCTCTTCGAAGCCGCGGACGCCGGGGGATGAGCTGCCGGGAGGCGCCGCGCGGGAGCAGCAGCGGCGCACACATGGCTCTGCCCGGCGCCCGCATGATCTAGCCGGGGCAGAGCGGCGGTGGCGGCAGCGCCCGGGCCAGCCCCAGCGCCAGCCACGGGAGGGGGCGCGGCGGCTCCGCTCCCCACGCGCGCCTGCCGGGGAGGCTCCTGCATGCGGGAGCGGGGCGGCTGCAGCTTGTGCCCGGCGGCGGAGCCCGTGCCTCACCATGGACTGCAGCCTTCTCCGCACCCTCGTGAACCGATACGTGAGTACCCGCTGCCCGGCCCCCGCCTGCCTGTGCGCCCGCGCCTCCCCAGCGCCCGCTCGCCCGCCCGCCAGCGCAGGGGAGCGGCGCCTACGAGTACCAAGCAGCCGGAGCAAGGGGTGCGCGCACGGCCGCCCCGCTCTGCTCCTCATCCCTTATCTTTCTTCGTTCCCCCCCTTTCTTCTTCTTCTTCTTTCCTTTCTTCGTTCCCCCCCCCTTTCTTCTTCTTCTTTCCTTTCTTCGTTCCCCCCCCCTTTCTTCTTCTTCTTTCCTTTC
>NW_017728906.1:93838252-93867020 GCF_001723895.1 Crocodylus porosus | reverse complement strand
CCCCCCCCCTTTCTTCTTCTTCTTTCCTTTCTTCGTTCCCCCCCCCTTTCTTCTTCTTCTTTCCTTTCCCTGCGCTTACAGTAAGGGATCATCATGAGGCAGGGATTGAAGGGTCTCATGACTTGCACTGAGGTCAGGGGCATGACTGTAGCAGCCAAAAGAAGTGATCTCTTGCTGTGAGCACGAGGAAAGCAGACACATCTGCCAGGGCTTGAAGGGTCTCATGATTTGGACTAAAGTGAGGGAGAAACCTGGGTGGCCCTCTGGGCAAGTGATTCCCTCTGGGTGAAGGAGAGGCTTCTGCATTTGGTAGCTTTGAGATGCACATCATCTAGTGTTACCTCCTGCCCTTTGGGTTCACTTCTGCAATCCAGTGAACTTGCCTTGCCTCTTTATTTTTGGGGAGCACATCAGCCAGGTGGCTGGAACTAGCCCCTGATGGCAAAGCAGGTCTCCTTTCGGAGTTGAGACTCCTTTTAGAAACTGAAAGTCTGGCTATTTTTCACTTAATTAAGTCCAGTGTAAACTGACAGTTTAAGTGCACTGATGGGGAGTGGGCACAAGCCTTCTGGTTCCCTCCTCCCTTGAAGATTTAGATATGCTGGGGACTCTTGAGCACCCCTCACCCCTTTTTTTGCTGTGCTGGGTGTGTCACTCCATTTCTCCTCCCAGATACTCTGAGCCCAGAAGCAGTTCAGCCTGAGTCACAAGGATTAGCATAGAGGCAAGGCTTTCTTAGGGTGGTGTCTTCTGTTGAACCATCTATGCAGTTGGATAGTTAGATGAGCTTTCAAATGTAAGCCATGCTTCCTTAGCATTGAGAGAAGTGGCTTGGGAGGGGCAGTTTCAAGGGAGCTGAGATGCATGGGCCGCTTATCACACCTAGTGCTAATAAGGACTAATAAGAGGCCACAAGACCCTATGAAAGAACAGTGGTCACAGACCATGACTCAGTTTCCAGCTGCCTGCTGAAATGGCCAAGAAATCCTTTTTTTGGAGGGATGGGCAGGAATATGGGGATTTGAACATGAACTGTGTAGATCTCCCCCACACAAAGGCAGAGGGATTGGAGTCTGAAACTTGCCTCAAGCAATAAGAACCCATTTTGAGGGTGGGGCTGAGTCCTCAACACCTAGTAGTGACTTATGTCTTTGTGTTTTCTGCTGTATTAGCTGCTTTTGGTAATGTTGCCTGATTGATAATGTCCCAGTAAACCAGTGTATAGTTTGGAGAAACTTGCTTTGGCTTCTCTTGTATTTCTCTGGATAAATTGAGAGCCCCTAGAGACATGCTGGGTGTAGCAGCCACCCTTTTGCATACACATACTTTGGGGGAAATTCATTAATCTGAATATGAAAAATATATTGCCACTGTTGAAAGCTAATAGAGGAAAGAAGTCAGCATTGCATTTGGGAAAAGGGAGTTGTAGATAAGTGTGCACCAGAATTGGGTGGTAAAATCTTGCCTTTGTTAACACTCTAAGGATCAAGATCTTGGATGTACTAAATTGGCCAACAGCCACTGAAGAGGGAAATAATACAAAGGGCAAGGGTTAAAAATAGGAAACTGAGGTTAAATAAGTGCATCTGGAGTAGAAAGAAAAATAATCCAAAAAAGAGGCCTCTGTGGCCAGTGTGAAAGTCAAGGATCTGACTTCCTTTTATGGTGAAACAGCTAGTAAAGCCTAATTTGAGTGCCGCACTCAAGATGTTTGGATTGAAAGAACAGTTCAGATGAGGAAATTTAGTGGGGAAAAGTTGGGAGCTGAAGAGAAGTTTGCTGTGGAAAGACTTCTAAAACAATAGCTGTTCTTTTATGAGACGGCATGCATATGTGTGTGGGGAGAAACAGTAACGAAGCTACTTGCATTTGTACATCTTTAGATTATAAACCTGAAGAAAGGGGGGAATTGTTTCAAGTTATACAATGTTATATAAAAAAAATCAGCTTGCACCATGAAAATCCAACTGCAAAATTTCAGGCTTAAACTTGGATGAGCTCTTCTGCCCATGAAGAGCTCCACCAGCAAGCAGTTACATTCTGCTTGGGTGTAGCCGTCTGCCAGTGCAGTTCCAGTTTCAGGATCTGGCCTAATAAAAGGGAAAAAAGTTGGCTAAATGAGGAACTCTGCTAGTCTGTGGAATAGTCCTTTGAAGGAATTGGGTGTCATAAACACTTTGGTGGAAACCAGACCAGAGACTGCGCTAGAAAATATATTCTATTTTGAGAGATGATGGAGCATGTGAAAACATACCCTGCAGAAAAATAATCATGTACTTGTGGGAGGATAGAGTCTCTGACCTAAAAGTTTCTCTTTGTAACTAATTATACTCATTATATAGACTGAAACTGAGTCCAGGAATTTCCTAATCTGGATGAGAGAGTGTTTATATTTCCCAAATCTCAGTACCCTGTGTTTCTGTTTGTGGGACAACTAACTGAACAGATCTTTATTTGCTTTTTTTCTGCAGAGATCTACACATAGTAAGTTCTAATCTGTTGCTCCAGACTTTGCTTGTCTGCATTCTCTCTAATTTCAGTTAGTTTCTTTATCTTTAATGTATTACTTCAAATGAAGAAGCTGTTGTGGACAGGTCAGGTTTATCACCTAAATGTGCTCTGTACGAGGAGAACTGGATAGCTCCTTTTTCCAGCTCAGTTCAATTTCTTTTTATATAACTATGACAGGAAATGTGCACTCTTAAAATCTTAAATGTTTTCCCTGAAATTGATGATTGATTGACAGAAAAGATTAGCTGATGACCATGCCATTGCAGAATATCTGTTGCTTTTGTTTTGAAGGTACTTGTTCTTTTATAGGAGACTGGTATTTTTTCAGTTTATCTTTCTTTGTTTCAGATTTTTATTAAATGCTGTTGTTGAGATGCTATGTCTAAACAGGAGCAGACTTGTGCTTAGTTGAATATCCTCTGGGAAGGACTTCAGTGCAGTAGCCACTAAGGATTTTCTGACCCCAAATCTTCTCATGAAGTATTGGTAACAATAGCTCTGTAATGCCCAGTTGTCCTGGTGAATAAACGGCCTCTAAGATAGCTAGGTCCTAGTCTGTTCAAGCTGCAGTACCCTGGGGTGCCTTGATCTTTTCAAGGGTGCTGCAGGGTGCCGTACTATATTAGCACTACTTGGTGTACAGACATGGTTCACAAGATAAACACAGTGATTTCAAAGATGTTTCCATAGTGTTATGAACGTTCTGACCTGGTATTGTCTTTCTTAGCTCTTTACACCAAAAGAATTGCTATATTATTTTTTTTGTTGTCAGAACAATGAGCAAAAGCTAAGAACTTGTAATTTCTTAGGGTTGCATTGAATCTTAAAAGGTTGAGAAGCTGTGCTGGCTCCTTTGCTGTCTCTGTCTGGAGACATAAGGAAGTAGCTAACAGAGTGCTCATAGCTCTGGTGTGATGTCTCATTAGCCTCTATTGGGCAGTAAACGGCTTCTGCATGTTGTATTAGTTGTAGCTTCTATGTGGTGGTTTCCATTAGTCCCATATAATTTTCAGTTGTGGTGGTGATTAAATACATGAGTTATAATGTCAAGGTCTTTATTCAAAGGGAAAGGCCATTCTCTTTCTGTGGGTGAAAGGCAGCAGTCAATGTTGAAAAGCAGTACAGAATCTAACATAACTCTTAAATCTGTGAAGCACTTACCAGTCATTGCTCAGGAGCTTCTAGTTTTCCAGTTATGGGTAGCTTTTTCAAATACTTCTGCTGGCTGGCTTGCTTGCCTCAAATTTTTCAATTTATTTGTTTAGGTAGTAGAACATAGTAATAGCAGAGGCAGTGTGGATTAAGCAGATTTTGACATTTGGAAAAAATCAAAGTTCTGGTCATGCTGTAGTATATTCAGTCTCCCAGAATGGTGGTAGAATGGCTTTAAAAATAACATCTCTACTCTATTGTTGTCTTGCCCAATTCAACCTTGTGTTATGATATTCCTCCTCATTTTTTATTTTTGAATAAATTATTTTTCTGTTCCCTCCTACCCATTTTATAAGGTTATGTATAGAATAAAATGTTATGTGAAAGATGCTGAAGTTTAATTGTACTGATGTATGACAATTCTGGTAAGAAGACATCTTATAAATGCTTTGGATCCTTCAAGATGAACAGTGCTGTAGAAATATGTTTGACTAATGCCAGTTTTTATATTAAGCTTAAGGTAGAATATTTGTGAATTGAGTGTTTATTTACTAAGCATACAGTTTCTAGAGGGTTTCAGCTTGCATCTAACATGCCATGTTGCATCTTTGTGAAAAATAAAAATATTTTTTTCCATAAAACTTTCACAATGCTGAACAAGAGGACCTGAATAATAGTTCTGTACTTGCCAAGTCAAAACACTTGATTTGTCTTAAAGCTTTACATTTTATTCTAAACAATGGAAGTCTCTTTCCTAAAGAAAGGTGAACTTTGCAACTCAACTGATGAGTGTATATGTTGGTTTGTTTGTTTGTTTGTTTTTTAAATTGGGTAACTTCTGTCTCCAAGTTTTCAAATTTGATCAAATTGACTCTTCTGCAGAGTCATACATTTGGGTCCATTTACAGGGAGCCTGAAGTAATCTGTGCGTTTGTGATGCATTCATCAATTTTTATAACTTTATAATCAGAATTTCCCAACTTTTAGCAGACTGTTTTTCCTCACCCCCCAACCTCCCTTTAAGTCTTAAGTAAAGACAAAATAAAGTAACCCTCTTCCTTTCTTTCCCTCTCTCTTGGGGTAGTGTGGTCCCTAGAGAGGTACAATCTTCCTGGAAATGGGAGTCAGATTCACGGTTTGAAAATACCAGATTTAATGGTGTGGCACACAACAATATTTGTTTGTGGTAAAAACCTGGATAAGCAGTTGCATGAAAAATTTAGCATTTAAAGCAGAAATTAGCCATTCAGTACTTGGGAGAAATTAAAGGTGCTTTGATAATTAAAACTATGTTGAGAGATTATTCCAGTTTAAGGCATTGTCTAGATGCCATGGAGTGATGTGGCTTCATTTGTATAGTTCACTGCAACTTCATCACCTCCCTTTCGATGATTCATGTTATCCTTAGCAGTCTTAATGATTTAGAAGTTCCTCCTAACTGGACCAATTATTATTTCCCCCTTTTTATAATGGAGAGGGATTGTGTTCCATAAATAAAATACGCAAGTCTTGACTCTTGTAAAATGAATTTTGTTTTTCTTTGGTCATTTCTAATGTGTATATGTGTAAACATGACAGATAACCTATTTCTAGTTAGGTGCAGGGCTGCAAGTTTGCATTTTTAGTGCTATCAAGTTTGAAGTTGCTTGCTTTCTGGGGCAAAATGGAAACTGTTGCTCTTGGCATGCAGTTTCTCGGTGACACGACAGTCACTGAACATCTTGCAACCTATTGTAATTGCCTACACTGTATTTCGGGGACAGCTGTCCCTGATTGGTAGATACTATTGTCCAGGCTGACTGTTCTATTTTTGGTAGTACTGGTTAGGTTAAAGAATTGCAGTTATTGCCTACAATTGCCCTGCTTTTCATAATTATATAGTACATTACAATTACTGACACTGCTGCTGTACTGTCTGCTCCTTTGTGTCCCCCCACATTACTTCAGGATCATAAATCTGATTTCAGAATATTAAATATTTGTTGGCAGTACATAAATAGAGAGAAATGTATGTAATATAACATTTATTTTAGTATCATGTATTGTACCTGATAAATTGTCAGTCCTCTAGAAAGGAAATCTCTGCATCTTTGGTCCCTGGAGAACTCCCAGAGCTGTTACATTAGTCCTTTAAACTGGCTGAGCTTTTCAAATACTTTTTAAATGGCTTCATAAATGTATGCTTTGTGTCTCACTGTAACAGAAGTGGGCTGAAAGTGTAGTCTTAATTGAGTAAAATGATTGTAGTGATTGGCATAACAATGGTTTAATCTGGAAATTACATATAAAAGGTTTCAGTGTATTTGCCACAATATTTATGTGGCATCTCATGTTAGTTCTACTATGATGTATTTGCAGTCATTGATGTAAATGGTATGCCATTTATGTTAAGAGTATAATTTTAAAATTGCTGTTCCTAGTGAATGCCTTAAATACTAAATTGAAATAATATTCATACACTTCAATATAACAAAAGCTGATGGAGCTTTAAAGTTGGAGGGAAATCAATTAGGCTTATTAGTCTGGAGCTGTTTGTGTTTAAACAAACATGGTCAACTTCAAAAGTTGCTTCAGGTGCTGTACCTTCCTTTAGGCAAACTTCTGTGGATGTACAGTTTTATATTCTTGTATGTTTTAAGTATTGGTGTAAGGTCCACACAAACAAGCACTCTAGCTGATGGTTTAGGGAAAATATTTTGCATTTTTAGTGCTATCAAGTACACAAAGCAGCCCTGTTAAAAATAATGTTCTCTAATGTATTTTCCATTTTTAGTTTTGGGTATAACAATAGTTAAGTAAAAAAAAAAAAAAATCAGTAGCATGCCTCAACTTCATATCCCTTCCAGATTCAAATTTTGTCCAGAAGGCAGTAATTTATCATCTTGAAAGAGTAAGAACAGTTGAATTTTTGAAGGATTTCAGAGGTTAATTCTAAGAACTGAAACACAAACATCATTACCTCCTCCAACATCATTCACAGTCAGTATTCTACCTTTTACTTCACCTAGAAATCTATATCTATGAAGAATTAAGATGCTCTATTTTGGAATTTAGTCTTTATTTAATCTCTTTTCTTGCAAGACCTTGTACTGTTACAAAGTCTATGTGCCAACCTATGATGGTACTCTTGTCTTGTGATGTTTGTGGCGTGATACATTCTGCAGCATTATATAGGCGACTAACTTCTGCAGCCCATGATCATTTGGCTCTTTGTGTGCCCTTGCTGATTGCACCTGGAGTCAAGCTGGCACTTAAGGAAAATTTAAGCAGAGTATTGCTAGATAAGTAAGGTGACTATATGTCTTGGTTCCATATACAGTCAAAACTAATTAGCTTCTCATGTAAACAACAGCTGTCTGCTCTTATCTCTTGTTCTCTGCTTCCCAAGAACCTTGTGAAGAATTACAGTGGCTTTGTTCTTTGCAGAACTGGACACGCATCCCTTTTATAATGAAGAATATGACTTTCTTTTTTGAATAAACCTGTGAAAGTACAGCAGTAAACAGGTTCAGTTTCTCTAAGGCAGAACATATATTACAAACTGGTAGGTATTGGTTACAAAGTATTGCTCTTTTACATTCATCAAAGTTCCTTCGTATTAAAGAACTTTTTTTGCCATCTCTGAATTGTTCCCATCTTAAGTCAACAAAATTTCTGAAAGACCTCTTAACCCTGACATTTTTAGCTCTAGAATATGTTATCTTGATATTTACCTGTTTATAAGAAAAGAAGTACTCGGGCATTCTTGTCTTTTGATAGCCTTTGTT
Source organism: Crocodylus porosus (assembly GCF_001723895.1). NCBI lineage: Eukaryota > Metazoa > Chordata > Crocodylia > Crocodylidae > Crocodylus > Crocodylus porosus. The sequence continues at coordinate 93,859,590 of NW_017728906.1, read as the reverse complement.
TTCTTTTTATTTGCAAAATCGTTGGGTATTCATGCAGATACTAATTTGCAACTGAACTTCATTGCTGAAGGAAAGAAGCATTTTCAGTAGACATTTGGGAATTTAAGAGAATGGTGCTTGAAGTAGCATTCTTGATAGATTTAAAATACCTACGCTTTTCCGCTTACTCATTGTCCCATTTCTTGCTAGTAACTGAAACAAGAAAAGTAAGAGGTGAAACTATATACTGTTTATTAATTGAGTCAAATTGGTTTAAACTGCATTCAGAGTGCAGTAACTGAGCTAGCAAGTAAAAAGTATTGTAAATTGTTTGAATTATCCTCTGGTGTTTAATTGCATTTGTGTGTATCTCTGTCTGAGATGGCAAAGGTTAATTTCCCATCTCTGCCTGCATCACTAAGCCTCCTGCCCCCCAAAAAACAAAATTTATGCTAGTAGAATAGCTAGGCAGATGTTGGAACACCTGTTATGAAATGGAATTTGACTTGCCTGTATTTTGTGAACAAAAAAACAAGCCAGTATCATCATTTAAATCTTTTAGTCTACTCGTATTTTTCAGACTACTGCTTCTTAGCTCGCTGGTTTACCATTCTATAGGATAACATTTCCATTGGAATTGTCACAGGATACCTCAGTTGAAGTCGGTCTGAACTGTAAGGCAGAATGATACTGGAATACTATTACCTCCTGCTATAATTTCCATGGCAACAACTGCAGGTAGACAAGGGAAACCAAGGAGCCTTTCTCCATCATGCAGACACCAGTTTTTTTTTTTCATTTTTAACAGTAATGACTTTAAACGGTTGCGTTCTAAATACCTGTTTGAAAAGTACTTGAATTTCAACTTTTAGTATCATAGATGTTAGGCTTTATTGATGTTGCAAAAGCATTTGAGACATTGGTGTACAAATAAGCGAGTCTTCTCTAAAAGAAACTCATGTTGCGTACTAGATGATTTTAGTGAGGAAGAATCACCTAGTGGTTATAATATTGGTATAGGACCTAAGTGGAGAAGATCTAGAAGTCTTACATTTCAGACCTTAGATTCTTGCATTCTTTCCTATGCCTCTGGGTGTGCACTAGTAGGAAGGGGCTCAGCATAATGTTTCACATATAGCTGCTGAATGATACTGCATATCTATGTTCTGGGACACTCGCACTTGCACTCTACTGTGAAGCTAAACATGTTGTGGAACTAAGAACTGGGAATGAATTAATGTATTGTTGGTGTATGTGCATTTTTAATACGTTCCTTTGTTTTATGTAGACTTTTTTTTTGTTGCTGTTTTTTTCCCCCTCTTTTGTGAAACTTGCATCCAGTTAACTTGTTTCCTTATTTCTATTGAAGTCCTAAGTCGAAAAGCAATGTTTCTGCTTCCTGGTGGCACTGACTAATCTTTTTGCTTCAGTCAAAAGAGGAGTTCATCTAACTTATTTAAAATAAAGTATTAAGGACAATTAGGGTCTTCCTTTAGAACATTATGAAGATATGATGTTGTAAGAGCCACTGAATGCACATCTGTTAATGCACCAGAAAAGTTTTGTAAATGAATACACACTGGAATGTTTAGTTCTCAATTTTAAGAAATATTAGGCAGAAAAAAATGTACTAAATACAGGGCATATTATTGATAAGTATGTGAAAAATAAACTTGATATCCTGTACCTGGTGCTTGTAATTTATGTCACTGAATGGACATGTTGATGAACTGGAATGGATTTCTTGAATTGCATGTTGGCTAATGCAATTACAATACTAGTAATATGCTTAGCATTTTATGTAGCCCTTTATTTTTTTTTAAAGTACTGTGTTAGTCAGTTGTTTTATACATGCATTTATAACAGGTAAATATAAACACTTGCAAATTAGTGCACAGCTGTTTCATTGTCCATAATGTAGCCAGCATAATTATTTAGTGTCCATAATGAAACCAAGTGATCTTGAGGTGAGCCTAAATCAGAAGTAGTATTTGATCTACTGTCAAACATGTAGGCTTCATGCAGACTTTTCCTGAATACTACCTACCATTAAGTACTAGAACCTGCAGTTATGTCTGTCAGAATTAAGGTGTAAAATCCTTTAATTGTGCATTAAGGAAAAGAATTGCTCCTTTTGAAAAACAATGGGTTGGCTATATGAGACAGAACTAACAAAAAGTAGAAAGTGAATTGACTAAGTAACCAGGAAGTATGACTGGTACGTAGCAGTACTCAGACAATTTTTGGAATGATGCATTCCTCTAAGTAGAATAAATGCCAAACCGTTTCTGTGGTACTATCTCTAGTCTCACAGTTATTTAGGCTATGTATAATGGTAATTGTTTCGACAGTGATCGTTGGACCAGAGTGGAGAGCTAGTGAGCCAGTGTCTTCTGGCCAGGGAGAAGAATTTGGGAAGGCATGAGCAGCAAAATGAGGCCTGCTTCCCATTTCTCTTACTAGGTCTTCTCCCTTTCTGTTGACAGGGCAAGACAGAATGAGAACAGAGCGGCCACTGCATGTGGCTCCCCCTCTCCTGAGTGTACGTGCATGGACATGCTCTCAAGTTTATCCAGTATTTCAAAAGTTAACTTGCTTTTGCCACAGTCCCTGCCAAATACATCTGACCAGTTGTTTGAGAGTGGGCTTCTTGTGAATTGGGAAGGGACTTTCTCATTTGACCAAACAGTGGGGCTGGCATTCAGGGTTCTTTTTTCACTTCTTTGGGGTGTTAGTGGCATTAAGAGAAAGTAAAACTTGTTGCAGCTTGTGATTTGGTGGGATGTGCAGATCACTTGTTCCCATAAGCTTTTTCTCCTCTCTCTCCATCTCTCTCTGTCTCTGTGTGTGTGTCTCTCTCTCTTGGTGGCCAAGTCTTGTTGTTATAGTATAGAGGTGCTATAGCCTGAGGGTCACATGATGGTGTGACTTTTTTGGTACGTGTCCTGTTTCTTGATCTGTCTCATCCTGTATTCTCTGTATGGGGAGGAGAGGGTAGAGCACACTGAGAAAAGTCTACCCCAAGTTATTGGTGCTCAATCTTCTGGCTCTAAGGCCTGAATGAGTGTTGTGGGGTCAGTCTGTAGGCTGTGTCCTTTTGTGAGGTTGGCATGTGGGGTTGGTCTGTGAGCCCAGTGCCATATGACGGGATCTAGCTGCATGCTGGTGCAGTCTAGCATACAGGGCCACATTATCTGGCCTGCAGGGCTGCTCACTAGGCCTGTGCAAATAGGGAAGTATTCAATTCACTGTCTGGGAACTGGGGCTGAGCAGTGCAAAGCTCTGGCTGACGCATGGAGCTGTCCCAGCTCCCAGAGGAATTGGGCTGGCGGCTGGGGAATTGAGCCAGTTTGATTCTCCACCCCCGCTTTGATTCACCAGGGAGCTGGGGTGGCTCCATGTCAGCTGGAGCCCAGCAGTGCTTGGCCTCAGTGGCCCCAGCTCCCAGACAGCACACAGTGCTCTGCCAAGCCACACTGCACCCATGCCGTGGGGCAACTGCTGCATGGGTACCAAGTGCGGGGGGGGGAGGGCCAAACCCCACTGCCCCGCACTGCATGGGGGGGAGGGGCTCTGCCACAAGCACCCAGAGGTCCCAGTCACCGCTCCTGCAGCTGGTGAGTGTGGGGCTTTATTTTCTTTTTCCTAAAGTGCTAGGAGGCTGGGCTGGGCTGGGTTGGGGATGGGGCTGGGCAGGGTAGCCATTGGGGCTTCTCTGGCGGCTTCTCTGGTGTGCCGTGTGCGTGCCTCTGTCTTGGCAGGGGGAGCCGTGGGAACTATGCCCAGCTGGTCCCGGAGGGGCGGGGGCTTCGATGAAGGCAGGGCATAGCCCCCACTCCCAGCGCCGCCACATCTGCATCAGTGCTGGGAGTGGGGGCTCTGCTTTGCTGCTGCTTGCCAGCCAGCATGGGGAGGTACAGGATGCAGGCACTGTGTCCACATCCCCCCACCCTGCCCCCAGCTGGGCAAGCGGCAGCAAGGCAGAGCCTCCAGTCCAAGTGCTGCTGTACCCGCTTAATGTGCCCCCCACTCCTCCCTCACCCCGGCTGGGCAGTGTCACTGTCCCAGTCCCAACCCTAACAGACTTACTAGCTGGAGGCAGCTGTTAGATGCTTGTTTAGTCTATGGCCAGATCTCCAAATCAGCTGAAGCTTTTTCTGAAGCTTTTCTGAATCTATTCGAATTATGTCAGCTTTGTAATTTTATACTGAAACCACTGAAATATCAATGCAGGATGGGGGGTGGGGAATGTAATGCCCTTCCCAAGTGGCAGCCTCTTGCATGTCTACCTTAACACTGTGCCTGTGCACACATTCTGTCTGTTCAAGAAGTGCCAGGATTAAGAAAATATCTGAACTGCCAATTTAAATGTTTCAAATACATATATGGGCTGATTCCCAACAAGTTACCTTTTTATTTCACATATATGTTAACTTGCCATGCTTTCAGAAAATAGAAGCAGGAAACAGAAGCAGTTGTCAAGTGAGGAAATGAGTTGCTGGGAAAGTTCAAGTACTGCTTGCTGTGTTGGTGGGTTTGTTTGTTTGTTTTTGCTTTGCTTTTGCTTTTTAACTTTTTTTTTTCATTGTGCGATGCTTTATTTCTTTTCTTTTTCATTATATAAAATGAAACAATTCCCTGAAAGCTCTTGCAAAACCATTGCCATTTAATCATTCTATAAAAATGTCTAAATAGAAACAGTCCTTTTCTTATTATTGGACATGTGACATACCAAGAGGATGCAAATATTGCTAAGTTAGGCTCAGGTAAGTTTATTGATGTAGTCATAACTAGAAAATTACTTAACTTTTTATGCTGAAGCTAACAGTTAGGTAATATAAATCTTTAAAAAATTTTAGCATTAAGTTTGACTCAATGCTCCATTTATTATGAGCAGACTTGGATTACTTCATATCACCATTTTTCTTCATTCTTAATGTTCACCATTTCCCCTATAAACATAAATTGTATTTAAACACTGTGTTTGTTGTGATTTTTTTTTTTTTCCCTGTTTTTGTATCGTACATTAGCTGCATCTCATGTTTCAAAAGGCAGCTTTAACTGAAAGTAGATCTACAGCTCTGAATACTTCTGGTCTAGATTCACCAGTGGTATTTATGCCAGCAGAGAGAATATAGATTGAAATTTACTTGCAGATGCTAGCTTCTTTGCTGGCAACTTCTATATTGAATAGCTAAATTTTTATTAATTAAAAAAACAAACAACTTAGCTGTCTCTTGATAGTTATGTGTCTTGGGTAAATGGGCATAATTAGATTAGCTAAACTGACATTTTAACCAGCTGTAGTTTAGAACAAAAAAAATCCTCACTACTACGGATTTCTACTACTTTTTTTTTTATAACTTTGTTCAGCCATTCTTGGTAGATTATTCATTTTAGAGAGAGAGTTATCATTTTGCTCCTTTGGCTTACTAAACAAATTTAGACTCCTGTTTACTTTTGTGGGCTCCTTGGGGAAATGTTTGTACTATATGCGTTAAGCACACTTCAAGTGCTTTAGAAATAAATTGTCTATAGTTTGATTCTGAAGTGAGATTTTTTTTTTTCTTGCAACAGAGTGAATATTTGGGACTCCTTTTCTTGCATTCACAGAAATATTTCCCTGGCTTTTCTCCACAAAAAAAATCCCACAAAATTATTAAAGTTTTCTTCACCTGTTATGATTAATTTGGCTTCATTCATCTTGGCTTTCATAGTGAATGCTGAAGTGTTTTTAATCTCTTAAATGGTATTATCTGACAGTTTACTATTTACAGAAATCAGGTGACCAGATGGCTTGGCTTGGCAGGGAGATTCTTGTGTATCTGTGTTTTGGGGGGAGGAGGAGGGAGAGAAGAGAAGGAATGAAAGCTGTGACTGTTGTTGTAGGGAAACTGTAGTTTTCTTGGGATACACAAATATGTTGATTTCTTGTTGCTGCCAGTCTTCTTAAGGCCACCCTTCTTAGAGCAATCTGTGTGACAATTTACATGGGAGAGGGAGCCCTTGGGATGATGTTGTGCAGTGAAGTCTGGTGACCAAACACTAACAACAGATGCTCCTTCTCTTCCCTCACTCTCCTCCTTCTTTCCTTCCCCAACAAGAAAAGCTTGTTCCTTTTTTTTTCACTTTCTTTTCAAAGGCTAATCTGGAGATGGCTAACTAGTAGACCTGTGCGAAGCGGACAGTATTCAGTTCTGATTTGGCCAATTCTGGGGACCGTGATTCAATTTGGTGATTCAGATCACTGTCCCAAATCAGATTTGGAAGATTTGGTGCCAATTTGGTGATTTGGCTATAGACTATAAAAGGGAATTGCCAAAATACCCATAACTTCTGTCATATTTTGCAGAACTGGATGAAAACTGCAGGGATGGTAGCCCCTTTTGAAGGCATGAAGCCTTCCAGGTTTTAAGGAGATAGGTGCAGGGGCTTCTGTGAAAGTGCCCCTCAAACTGTTGAAAGCAAAACTTGTGTGTGTTAACTGGGTTACTGGTTGTAACTATGTTGGTCTAAGGAACAGGCAGGCAAGGTTCTTTTGAGTAGATGCGATATCTTTCATTAGACCAACTGAATAGTTGGAGAAATATATATCTTGGCATGCTTTCAGCCTCCGTCAGGCTGGGGAAGCATCTGCAGTTGGTGTGTGCGCTCTTCCTGGATGGAAGGAATAGCAAAGAAGCCAGAGGCTGGTATGCAATGCAGGCAAGAAAGCCAGTCAGTGAAAATAGAAATGGAGGTGTCAGGGGGTGAGACAGGCTGGGAGGGTGTGGGAGGGAAAGGAGATGCAACAGCCAGGTAAGTGGAGCGGTACCTGGGGAGTCAGATGTCAGGCAGGTTACAGCGTGTCACAAATCCAATGTCTGTATTGAGTCCATGACGCTTATATCCATCCAGTAGATCTATGATGTGAAGTTTGTAGGCTTGTCTACAAATGGAGTTTTGTCAATTCAAACAAGCACCAAACCTCGCTAACCTCATCTCCAGAACCAGACTTCCTACGGCCCAAAAATGGATGGATGGATCCAGACCATGCCATGACAAGAAATGCAAAACTTGCCAACTTATCTCCAATACCCCTACAATTCCTACACCCCACAACAGAACCATCCCCGTTCATGGATCTTAGAGCTGCACCTACAGAAACATTATATATCTCATCCAGTGCACCAAATGCCCTGATGGAAAATATGTAGGAGAGACTTTCTCTTCCCCATAGCCCCAGCCCATACATCCAAATTTGTCCTGGTGGGGCATTTAAATGGTTGTCAAAGCAAACAGTTGCAGAGTGAGGATAGTGACACTCACTCCACCTGCAGGTAGAGCTTGGGAAACCTTAGCAGTGGGAGGTTCACCTTGCTGCTTCTCCAAACCAGGATCCAAGGAGGTGCAGTGGGATGTCAACATCCCCAGCAGTGCTGAACACTCTTGCTTAGAACACTGGTCGGCGGACAGGATGGGTGTTCCTGGGCAACTGTGGACAGATCCTGCCACATCTGGCTGTGGGTTGCCCAATAAGCTAAGGGGTGGCATTGCAGTGGCTCCACGTCCTTGGCGAGATAGGTAGCCACTGAGGCTTCCACACTACCTGTGGGATGGTGAGGTCTGATGCCTCTAGACCCCACCATTGAAGCCATGCCCATGGTCCACGTTGGCAGTATCTGTGGTCAAGGAGATTGGCTGGTGCTTGGATTACTGGGACAGGACAATGGATCCTCCTCTTCCACGTCCCCCTGCCTCTGCCTTTCTGCCTCCCTGACCCTGTTCACCAGCATCTCCGTCCAGTGATCGAATATTTTGCTGCTGCAGATGCTCTCCTTCACCCTCAGGTTGCACATGCCCACCAGCATGTGGACTGTACTGGACCACAATGGATCCAGCTGTTCTTTGATACTCTCCTTCAGCCATTTCATCAGTGCCTGCACCTTTTGGTGAAAGTGGCTTGCCCCTGCCAGGAACATCAGTCCCTGGAGCTCCTCCATTTCATTCGCAAGCTCCTTCACTATGGGGATCAAAGCTCTCCATGGCCTCAGAGTGGCGTGAGAACCACCAAGATCTGGGAGATGGTATCCCACTTTGTTTCGTTAAGGGGGCCGCTGATCTCAATTTCCCTGAGCAAGGCCATCTCCTAGATGGCCTTCTGTTGCTTGACCAGCCTTTCCAGCATCAGGTATGTGGAGTTCCACCAAGTCTCCACATCCTGCATGATTTTGTTCTTCTGGATGCTCAACTCTGCCTGTTTCTTCCACAGCATCTTGTCCCCCTTTGATACTGCAGTGGAAGTAGCCTGCCACCTTCCTGCATTTTGAAGTGAGCTGGCTGGTAATGATGGCACTGTCACTGGCAGTCCTGTCCCCCTCCAAGGCATCCTTGACTATGAGATGCAGCTTGTGTGCCATGCAGCGGATGGAAACGAAGTTGGCATCATGCACTGCCTTGACCACATTGGCCCCATTGTCGGTGACCATGAATTCGCAGGTGAGCTCGCCCTGCCCAGCGAGCCACCCCTACACCATGTAGTTAATGGCTACCATGATCTCCCTTGTTGTGTGGGACTCCCCCATCACCTCTGCTTGAAGGAGAGCCCACTGATGGCCTGATTGATGACACCAGTATCCTGTGACGGAGTGGTAGGTGTGATTGCCACCCTGGCTGCTCCAGATGTTGGAGGTGAGGTGCAAGGCTACCTGCGGCCCTGCCTTCTGCAGCTCCTCCCTCAAGTATTCCCTGCGTGCCTCATACAGGGAGGGCACCACCGTCCTTCTAAAGGTGGTGTGTGCCGGCACTTGGTAGGATGGGGCCATGAGCTGCCTGAACCCTGGACTCTCAACAAAAGAGAGTCCTTTGGCTATCCAGAGCAAGCATCTCCCCAATGCGCTGGGTACTTCACTTGCCCTTGCAACGTGCTCGCCTTCCTTCCACTATTCCAGGGTTGTCTGCCTCTGCTTTGTGAGGATGGGGGCTTTGGAGCAAGAGGTGGACTTCTTTTTGGGCACAGTCCCACTGGTGCCAGGCTGAAGAGGAACAAGGGCAAGGGGGTGCTGCCTCCTGAGATGCAGTAGCATCACCGTGATGGCAGAGTGTTTTCACGTCCTTGTCCTGGCTGATCTGCCTTCAGAAGTGCTGGCAGGTAGCATATCTGGGATCATTTACCAACTCAAAATGATCCCACACTGTACTATCCCCTTGCTTCTGGGTTGAGGGTGGGGATCCTGCATTATCCTCCTCCTCAGCAGGTAGAGGCACAGCATCAGGGGAGGCTGAACCACATGCCCCCACAACCTTCTCCACAGTGCCTTCCAGAAGAGACCTGCCTGTAGGGGAACTTTGAGGGGTGTGGAACACAGACTCAGGCTCCCCTTCTTTCCCCAGAACTTCCCTGGCTATGGTACTGAACTCCTGGCTCTAGATCCAGCTCCACCTTTAGCACTGGGAGACTTATTCTGGGAGCTGAAATTTGGGGTGGAGGAGACTGTGTCATGCTGTGGCTATTTCTGGTGTTAGTGGAGGTGGTGCAGGGACAGGCACTGCTCCCACCTTCTTGTTCTCACTGGCAGCAGTTGACCCATGGCTGCCAGGAACAAGGGTTTGGGTGGGGGGAAGGGAACTTGAAGCTCTTCTCCTACCCCCTCTTGCTTCTCTTCCCTCCCTTGCCAGCAGACCTGGCTCCTGCCTTTCCAGCACGCTTCATAATGTTTGCTGTGTTGGAAAATGTGTGTAATATATCTTGTGTATGTTTACTATATCTTCTGTAATATATTGGAAAGGTATATTCAATCCTTTCCAAGAAGAGAGACTAGCAAGAGAGTGAAGAGACTGACTAGGAAGATGACCACTGCAGCCAGTACCTTTCACACACTGTTGCTTCCAGACACACCGCTCACAAAAGGGAGAAAGAGGCTTCACACAGAGCCTTGCACACTGTTTCTGTGTCCCTCCCCGAGAGCCCTGTGATTGGAAGGGAACTTGGGGAAAGATCACAGTCACTGGCCAGCTACAGATGTCAATATCAGCAGACTTTCCTTTCCTCCTCCCTGCCCTCCCTCTTCTCAGTTTCTGTTTTCCCACAAGGCCACCTTTTCCGAATTGCCAAATCTTTTTACAGATCTTTTTCTGAATCAAACTTTTTACGCATATCCCAGTTCAATTCAGATTCAGTGATTCAGCTGCCAAATCTTATCCGAATCGAATCGGCGACCGAAGCTTCATTCACCCCTGCTAACTAGCTATTGTTAAATTGTCTGCTGTCCTGTTGTGTACTAAGACTTGCATCTTCGAATAAACATACTGGCTTGCAGTTAGATTTTTAAAGTGGGACTTTGGGTTTGTATACCTGAGAGGACAACACACACTTGCTATTTCTCTGCCTACGGTAAATCGTAGGGAAACCGTGTGTTGGGACAGTAAGATCTTTTTCACAGTCTCTCTAGTTTGCTTTGTCAATTTAATTAGTTAGCATAGTAGTTTTGGCAAAACCAGGGGTAGAATAGAGGTATTGAATGAAACAACTGCCTGTTAATACTTGAAAGGTTGATTTGTTTGTGCCATGTCCAATGGCTCCATGGGCTATATTTACCCTGCAAACTTTTTAGGTTAGTGACCCTGCCCTACATAATGGGAGAGGCAGTGGGAAAACAGCTGTAAGTTGGATTCTCATTAAGGAGAAGCTTGGGCTGCAAATGCCAGTCTTGTGCAGGCAACTCTTAGTGCTTTTAGGTATTTTGAAAAGATTTAGGAATAAGATTGCAGAAACCCTCTTTCATCATCAAGTTTTAATCCCTCATGGTTGCAGGTAACTGTATCATAATCTCTTTTGTAAACTGGCCCAGCTCCATGACCTCTTCCCCATATTTTGCAACAGTACGTAGAAAAGGAATTCATATCAGGGTTTTTGATTTGGAGGCTTATTGGCTCTTACCTAATTTACGGATGGTGGCTGTCAAATGGAATTAGAAAGAGGACAAGTCCGTTCTCTTGTGTAGCTGCACTGTAAGATGGGAGCATCAGTGGTTGGCTCAAGTTATTCCCACTTCACGCATCTCCTTACATGGCAGCCTATTGGGCAAAGGGAAGGAATTTGAAGAGCATGTTCCTTAAATGGCAGCTTCTGCTCCAGATCCCTTTTGCATAGGGCAGAGGGGGAGGTGGTTGTGTGTGGGTTTCTAAAGCAAACTAATAGTGGGTGCATTTATACCCAGTGGGTGCAGTTAACTTACAACAATAAACACCAGTGCTTACTGTGCCAGAATTTATTGCTTCCAGCTGCTGTGTTTGAACACGTGCACCCAGGACCACAGCATGCTGAGGCAGGTCAGAGCAGCTCTGGCTGGCAGCGGGCATGAGGGGAGGGGTTAGTCTGCCAGTCTGGGGCTACTCCAACCCAGTTCAGTGTGCTGTGGAGGGACTGGCTGGGGCACAAGGGTGCGCTCCCGTGTGGGACTAGCTGGCAGGCAGCTCCTGTACTGAAGTGCTCTTATGCCCCATCCAGCCTTGTTAATGTTTACACATGCACTGTTTTCCCCCCCCCCCCCACACACAGACCCCAAGCCTCCCTAGCAGGACAGTACTTATATTTGCAAGAGTTAACCTGTCGAGTTTTAGTTTTCTGCAGCGTAATAGGGCCACATGTGGAGATGCCATGACATTTACTATAGAGCTAATTAGGTCACATGTCTTGTGTAGATTGCTCAGTAACAGCACCTTTAGCTGAGAAGCACCAATCATCCCAGAAAAGCTCCTTCCAGGAGCTGGAGCCTTGCAATGTTGCTCGTGTCTTTTGTGGAGCTGTGTCCCCCTTTAAAATGTGGGATATTGGAAAAGAGGAGGAATAAATGACTGGGAGATCTTACATCACTCGCAGTGGATTATGGAATAATGGAGAAAAATGTAGGGTGCGTGTCAGCGGGAACATGAGAACACTGTGCTGTGGGTTTTTTTTTGTGTATGTCCAACCTTCAGAAACTACTGTTGTTCTCAATACTGTAATGACCATGAGAAAATGGAGTAGCTGTTATGTGCCTAGCAGTTTCCCACATGTAGATTAGGATACCTTTTTATTGAAAGAGGGAATATTAGCCAGTGCAATAGTTATCCCTTTCTCTGCACTATCATAAAGGGCTGTAGTCTCTAAATTCCCAGATGGCCATAATAGAGGGGCAGTAAGGACATTTTAGTTTAATGCCAGTGCCACTGTCTGACAACTCAGAATCTGAGTAATCTCCATACTGGGTAAAAATAAATTTCTTTTCTCTCTGATTTCAGAATATCATCTTATTTTCATAGTTTGTGTGTTTGTGACTTATGCACACACATCCCACACTAGGTCTTGTTTACTTAAAAACAGAAGTTTTATCAATATATTTTTTTTAAGGGTCTCTTATTCTAGAGCTCATCTGTTCACTGTCATGGTGTAGAATGCATCTTGTTCATGCTGCCTCTGGCTTACAGACACTGTTGCCATGCTGATACTAAACCAGAGTATCGTTATAGTGGGGGAAGCAGAAGATGCAAACAGCATGTGATTTCATTAAACAAACTCTTTTGTGGCTTTTGCTAATGAAAGAACTCATTTTTCTGTCATAACTCAAATAAACCTCTACACTTGCTCATTCTCTCTATGGAATTTTAAGTTATAAAACAAATCGTGTAACTACAGAATATTATTTGGCATATCTGTATTCCATTATGGATATAATTATCATCCCCTGCTGTCTTTCATAGGATTGGTTTATATCTGGTAGCTAACAGTTATCTTAAACTAGTTAAGGTGTTAACAATTAACTGTGTGTGGTGCTGGTACCAGATTTTAAAGTCAGATTATTTTAGAAACAGAAATCGCAGATGTAACAAATTAATCTAAATAATTAATATATTTTTCTAAATTCTGTAATATTTCTTTTTTTCATTTATTTTATTCTAGAATGGCTACCAGAACTTTTCTTTCCCTCTTAGGTAAATCTTATGCCAGCAATCGCATTGCTACTCAACTTTGAAAGTGGCATTTTGGGTGGCTTATGCATATTTTAGATCCTACTCCCCTGGGAAGGGGGGTGTGTGTGTGTGTACATAAATACATAACTTTATGCAACTCTTTGCACGCTTACACATGCACATCTACACACATGCATTTTTGGAGTTTATAGGAGTCTACTATTTTATACATATAATATGTATAGAAAGTAAACTTAAAAAAAAGTACTTGCATATTACTTTTTAATTCTCAAAAAATGAGGAGGGCCCTTTCACCTTTTAGCTCAGTAGCTGAGTAGTTAAGGCACCTGCTAGGCCCCCAGCTAGCCAGGGCCAAGAGCATCCTGTACCCTTCCGTCTGAAGCTGGCTCACAGGACATTAAAGATGGGAGGATATTTGGAGCGAGAAAGAAGAAACTAGAGGGAGTATCACTTAATGAAATAGACACTGCCCTGGACAAGAGAATGCTTTGGATTTTGGCCCCTGTTATGCTATTGGTGATATCCCTGCCTTTGTATGTAATAGTGTCATTGGATAAAATCAGCTTTTGCCCATTGAGGGCAGCAAGGACAGGACTAGAGTTGCAACCTGGAAACAACTGAAGAGGTAGAACTCCTGGATAAAAGGTGGGGTGGTGGTCTTCTTCTTACTCCAATAACTTCCTACTCTTTTAGTTGTTTGTGTTTTGGGTTTTTTTCCTTCAATCAACATTAAAGGGATTTGCATGAAGTTGATGCATTTCTAGGTAGAATAGAATTACAACAGGGTGTACATCAGGGATTTTCAACTGGGGTGTTGCAACATCTTTCAAAGGGTGATGTGATGCCCAGCCCTATGCTGGGAGGTAAGAACCACTCCTGCCAGGTGCTCCAGTATCTTGCAGACAAGTGGTATCCATGACTGCTTCCTGCCTCTACACTCCCAGCAGTGTACTTTTTCGTATTGATGCAGGTGTGTGGATGTAGGGCTGCAGTCCAGTTAGTCCCTCTGCTCCTCCCATGCTCCCAGGGCTGGCAAGAAGGGCCATGGGTACATGAGGCTTCTTTTGCCCCTAGAGCAACCCCAGTAGAAGAGTCATTACTGATCAGGTATGAACCAGAAAAAGTGAGGGGGCAGAGGGTGGGAACAGTAGGGTGAGGTCCTGTCCCTTCTGTTCTCACCTGGCACCAGCTAGATTCTGGCTCAGTGGTTCTGAACTCAGGAGCTGCTAAATTCCAAACAGTTATGGGGGGGGGGGGTGCCATGATGCTAAAAAGGTTGAGAATCGCAGGTATAGATATTTGAGGGGATCCTTTCAGTGCATTGGAAAGGCGAGGCAAATTGGCTTGGAAGTAGGGTCTACAGTTTGCATGAGCACCCCAAATGCCATTCAGATGACAAACTCTTCCTTGTCTATAGAGGCATTAGATTTGGTCCAAAGTGTCTGTCATTAGATTATGTAAATGGGAAAGAATTTAAAGGTGTTATTGGGAAACTTTTTCTTGATGCTTCTCTGTTTTAGGAAAGCTGAGTGATTTTTTTTTTTTTTTTTTTTTTTTTTTTTTTGGCAGGGGTGGGGGGTAGGGAGAGCAGGGGGATAGGGAACAGAAGGCAGGATGGGAATGAACCCAGGATTACTTTACTATGTGTTTTGGGGAAGATGAGAGGGAAGTCATAGTTTTGGCAGACTGCACTTCTTCATTTTATAGAGAACTACTGTATTTTAGTTTCTGAAAGGTAAGTTTACCTATGACATTATGCTCTTCTTTAATCTTAATACCTTTAACCTAATATGCTGATGGCAAGGAAGCAAAAAATAACACCCTCCCCAGCCCCCCCTGCATGATGCTCTCTAGCTGTAGATTCTAGCCCTATAAACTTTCACCTTGCTGTAGGTAGTTGAAATCACTCCTGCCTGCGTATAGAGTTCATACTTTTTTGTTTCTTATGTATGAAAGGTGTTACACTTTAAATTTAAGTGAAGGTGGATCCTTGAAATACCCCAGGTATGGCATTTCACACAATCCAACTTCAGAATGATGGTTGAATTATTGCTGATGTTACTAGAATGCTATAAAAATACGTATGCTTTTTCTCTTTTCTTTCTATAAATTAAGAACAGTTGGGGCTTGTTTCACATTCAGTTAAAAATGAAATGGTCCCTTCTGCCTCATTGGGTGGTTTTTTTCTTCTGCCTAGAAGATAGTAATAAGGTGTTTAAATTAATTATTTATGGAAGATATTTAAAGCCATGTCTGTGAATAAAAGAAGTCTAATATTTGAATAATTCATGAAGCCTGTGCTGTTATAACCTATTTTAGTAGAGACTGTAAAGCTGACCAGTGATTACAGTGCTTGGTATAGTCTCCCAATTCAGTGTTTGAAGATTGTGAACCTTATGGCAATGAAATTCTCTCTCTCTCTCTCATGAAAATTACCTTGGAGCTAAGACCTTAATCGCCTATTTTACCCTGAGATTATTGCTGCTTGTTCTAAATACAGAAACATCAATTAGGATGATGACACAGGTACAGACTATAACTATAAAGAGCTTCATCAGGAAATAGCTGCAGACCTCAAAGCACCTTGAGAGGCTAGAAATGAACAGTTAATGGATGCATCTATTTTACTTATGCTGCTTCTTGCCAGTTATCCTTACCTCACTGGAGTTTTGTCTCCAAATTCAATATTGACTCTAATTGCAAGAGTAAAGTAGAAACTTTTTTTTTTTTTTTTTTTGTAGAAAACCTTTAATTTCATATTTTTCAAGATTCTGGGTTTCACCATTACATGTGTATTTAGTCAAGTGGCACGATCCCTTAAGCATATATTACCCACTTATGTCTTTTCTGTCATCACAATGGCAGGGCACTATTAGTGTCTTTGTTTCCCCAGCTTCTACCCAAGCTATGGTGGAGGGTATTCCTGGTATTTTCTGATTGTGTGTAGTCATTTGTAGTAGTGGTTTTTAGGCATCTTTGGGTACATGATTGCCTATGAATGACTGGACTTGAATGGCTCAGGACTGGAAAGGACTTCTTATCTCTCCAGTAGCTTGCAGGAAAGAGAAAGTTATTGAGATGGACAAGAATAATTTAAAATGCTATACAGGGCTTCTTTTCTTTTACAGGGAAAGTAAAATGCATTGATAATGTAAAACATTAAGTTAGACGCACAATATAACAGACTTCTAATATACTTCTACTAATTAAGTCACTGAGATCAGGGAAGTCCATAGCCAGAACTTTTAAACCTTCCTGAGAAGTTCAGTCTCATACCTCAAAAGCGTAAGATGGAAAAGGCTGTGAAATTCTGAAGTGAGGCAGAAATCAGATGAACTTGACTCATGTTGCTTAAAATTTTGTGACCTTTCTAAAGGTTATTGAAAATTTATTACCCATTGTTGTGAAATAGCAAGGAGAAAGAAGATAGAAAAATTATTCTAAATAATAAGGAAAGGCTCTTGGTTGAGGGGCACGCCTGGGGATTTGAAATCCATGCTTTTGAGATCACATGACCTATTTTGCTCGTGCTTAATCCCATTTCTTGTAAATACTTGTCTAATCTGCATGATAAAAGGCTCCTGCAAGCCTCAGTTTATAAGGACTTGGCTATTGGGTTGAGCCAAGTGCTTCTGTTGGAATTCCACTCCGGTTCTGCACCTTATCCCTCCTGGCAGCAATTATGTCCAAGTGTGAATTTCATGCATAAAAGCAAGGGTGTCTGTACACACAACCTAAAAAGAGATGTTAAATTGTTGTGGTGCATCAGGTTTACCAAATGAAAGTGACTTAGAAAAATTCACAAGGGATGAAACTAATATATCCTCCCTACATTGTACTCCCTCTTTGCACCTCTGTTTTAAAACAGTGTAAATCAAGTGCTGTTCTTCACTACTAAAATACCCCAACTCCAGAAGCAAAGCCCTGACCTTTATTAGGAGCATTTGTTCAGTGCTGTTGCTTCTTCTAGTTTGATTCTTGGCTTTCATTCTACCAGCTCATTTCTGAAAGCAGAAACTTTGCTGATACATGGAGTTTTCACAATGCATAGGTAGCAGTAATGTTTGTGAAAACCATCTTTAAAAATGCACTGATAATGATCCTTAATTCTAAGCCCGTGTTGCAAGAATGGCCTCTGCAGCACTCTGTTGTGGTCCACTGTAGCATTTCTTACTCTGTCTCCAAATTCCTTGTTTAAGCACTCTGGCCTACAGATACTTCCCCCCTCTTCCAGAATGCTTATAAAACTTCCAGAAAATAGGCTTTTCTAGTCTTGCAGGCCCAGCCTTTCTTTCCTGGTCTATGGCAGAGGTGTCAGATTCATGCCATGCTCCGGCTGGATCTAGACTACAGGGCTCCTCATGGACTGGATCCATAGGACAAGTGGAGGCAGCATCATAATCAGGGGCAACAGCTTTAGGGTGGGGTGGCCACCAGCTGAGCAGGGCTGTATCAGTACCTACTTTACTCACACGCCTGCCATCAACAGCCAATAGCATAATTTGAGGTAGGCAAGCAGGGTGTGTAGCCCAGGTGTCACCCAACAGAAAGGGTGCTAGGAGGCTGGGGTTACTGCCTGCCTTGCCCAGCCTGTACTTTCTGGTTGCAGGAAGCAGCTGGCACAGTCTGTGTGTCATTGCAAGGCACCATGGGACTTGCAGTTTTGATGGGTGGCAATAGAGTCTGAGTAGACAACTGACCCCATTTTTTTTTTTCCCACCCAAATCCTCTTTTAAAATTGTTTTTGGTATTCTGGATATGGGCATCAGCAGCAGCAAAAAAAGAAAGTGTGTGGGGGGGACTTTATTACTCCCCACCTCTGCAGTAGTAGCAAACTCCATGGCTACTATGACCATGGTTCCCAGAATACCTTGTACTTCAAGCTAGAAGATGGGAGGGGGGCAGATCAAGAGGAGAAGTGCCCCAGGTAGGTGCTTTTTTCTACAATACCACCTCTAAACACACTGAGACCTCAGAGTCTATGGTAGGCTCTGCCTCTGCTACCCACTCTCCCAAATTCCCTGGCCCTCTAGTAACTTGGCTGATTGAATGAAGCATCTCTGTAGGACAAATCTGGCTTGCAGGCTATATATTTGACCATCTGCCCACTCCTCCCTATCCCAGCATAAGGCATCAGGCTTCTTTTTTCTCTGTGGTCCCTCACATTAATACAGGGTCTCTTTCCATGGTTTGTCCTCTGGAATTGCAACTCCTTCCTCTTGGTTCAGTGGTCCCACATCTACCATCCTTTAAAGCTGTTCTGTGACTCAAAGGACTCCTTTGCAATCTTTCTTTCTAGCTTGCCTACCCTTTCTATCTGCCTTCAGGGCTACTTATAAGAAACAACCTCCTCTAATGGTTCTCCTAGTGAAATCACCTGACACCTTTCCTGGCTGAGCCTGCTAAAGGATACAAGCCATTTGATGCCCAGCTGATCTGGTTCAGCCTGGGTATGGGTAGTGGAAGGGTGTCCAGGTGATCCGTCAGAAGTAAGGCTGAGCTTGATGCTGCTTAAAGGGCTGTCCAGAATTTATTACAGTTTTTGCCAGTAGAAGCTATTTTGTACTGAAGGCAATTATTATTGAGTCTGGGTACTGTTAGTCCAAGATAATTACTACTGCATGCTTCAGATTAAAAGATGAGCTGTTACCTCAGGCAAAATGGAACCAGAAATGTTTGGGGTGCCTAAGCTACCAAGGTAAGAGCAAAAGGAATCGCAATCTCCCCCTCAACAACACTCAACTGGACCATTGTGATCTAAGCAGTTGAATGCTGTATTAACAGTACAAGAGACCTTTGGAATTTTTATACCGGGTTGTGAAAAAGCACGGGCATGTGCCTCTCCAATAATATTGGTGCCTTCCATGTTATAGACAGTAAAAGGTCTGACATCAAATCTAACTGATTCTATGTAGCTCATGTGACCATTACCCAAGAGAAGTATGCAGTTGTCTTGGTAGGTCATGCTGGTAAATTTTGAGGTGTTGATATTGCTTGGTTCCTGACCAGTTGATACTTTGAAAACTTGAGGCCAGGGTTTTAGATTAGCAGCAAAAAATGGACTGGAAGCTGTGGTGCAGAGGAGGGATTTGCTCATAGAAGGTTGTGTAGTCATGTTCTGCAGTAACAGGTGTCTCTGCATTTTTGGATCAGTAATTCAGTAATCTAGAGTGAATCTGATGGTGTAGATTGTTATAACAGAACCTTGTCTAGGACAGAGGGGTCAATTCTCTTTGCTTGAAGGGAGACCTTTCTTAATAGAGTTGGCTGCCTGTTTGTCTGGGAGTACTAGTGGGTCCAGTAGGATTCTGGAGTATTTCAACTTTGAATTCATTTGTTAGGTGGGATGTGAGGTTGGTGTCCCAGCTGGTTGCTTTTAACACTTGTTCACCTCTTGACCAGTATTGCTCTGGTCTACCTTGGTTTCATCCAAACTCATCCATCAACCAAGTCCTGATCTCTTGCAGGCATTAAGGCAGCTTTCTCATAGCTTGGGCTGCAACTGTAAAATGAGTTATGGCTCAGTGTCACTGGCATGGGTTTCATGTATATAGTGAATAGGCTAGGGATGGCAGGATATATTCTTTTGGGACTTCATAGGTGAGGCTAGTTGGGTCTCCCTGGGGCTCACAATTTACTAGTTGACTAGACCAGTGGTTTCCAAAGTGGGGTGCGCAAGATGATCCATTGGGGTGTGGGAAGAAAATATTGGAACTTCTATTTATATTTATTTTTTATCTATATCTATTTAATATAATATATTAGTACAGTAGTACATGTATATAATTTCTAAATAAATATACATATATTCGGGGGTGCATGCTCAAAAATTTTTTACTGATGGGGTGTGT
Source organism: Crocodylus porosus (assembly GCF_001723895.1). NCBI lineage: Eukaryota > Metazoa > Chordata > Crocodylia > Crocodylidae > Crocodylus > Crocodylus porosus. The sequence continues at coordinate 93,839,809 of NW_017728906.1, read as the reverse complement.
GATCGAAAAAGTTTGGAGACCACTGGACTAGACAACTGAGTCCAGCCTACCAAATTCATAACTTTGCCAGGAAGTTATGTGACTGTTCAGGTGACCTTGGGGGGGCGGGGGGAAGAAAAGGACTTTTATTAGTATAGAAACCAACCAAGCAGGACTAAACAAAAATTACAAGAATACAAAATTAAACTTTCTTAGCTAGTTCTTTTTTAAAATCATTCTTTGTTTCTGGGGTCACAACATAGTGGGTAGTAGCCCTGCTTATTTTACAAAATATGTTTGTCATGTAAGTCTGATCTAATTTAAGGGAAAACGTGCATGCTAGATTGAGGTCTTTGCTCTCGGACCCCAGAGAACCAGGTCAAACCTGTTCTTCAGTGGTCCTTAGAAGGTTTCAGTTAAGCAAGGTGTAACAGTTTAAGAAAAAAATGATTTCTAGAATTCTTATCACTGCACCTCTTCTGTTAACTGGCCTGTGAATTTACTTTTCCTTATCTAATGCACTTGCATGCTTTACACTAGCAGAGCTCAGAAGCTTATTAGGACTTTGCGTTATAAATTGCCAATCTTAGAGAGTTCTGGGAAACTAGGTTTTAGTTGAGTGTTATAATTAATGTGCAGTGAATTAGAAAAGTGCATTGATCTGTTACCTAAGTAAGCTACAGGACCTATTATTCCATGTGCAGTGTTGCTAGTTTATGCCTGTTATTGGTCCATGTGTCATGTGAAATGCCTTTCAACATGCTCCTGCTTGGAGAGGATCAGTTGGTGCTCTGTGGCTGTACTTGTAATCCTGTTAAAAGCTGCAGAGGGATGGGAGGAAGGAAGGCTTAAATTTATCCTGAACATTCAGAGGTCTGTCCCAAAGAATTCACTAAAAAAAGCCCTTCCTTCTCACATTGTCATGATACCTTGATATTTTCCATGTGAAGTGAAATCCAGGCTCCCTTACTGAACATTGTACAGGCTTCCTCTGGGACTGTCTAGGAGTGAGAAGTGGCCTAGAAGTCATCTGCATCCAGTGTAATCTTATGAAAAAGCCAGTGAACTCTTATGCTTTTCAGCAGGACGTGCCTGCCAAGGCAAACAAGTAAGTCACATTTTCTAGTTCTCTCCAGTAAAGCAAAATCCACCTTTATTTAACAAGCAATATAAGTATTTCTCTTTAGCATTTTAAGGCTTGTTGGGTGTGAGGTGCCAAACTGTAGGGGAAACCAGTAGTTCCTCCCTTTATTTCAATGAAAGGCTTTTCTCAATGTCTCAGCTTCAAACACCACGGAGGGAGGGGTTCAGGGGGGTGATGCAAATTGATTTTGAAGCAAGGAGTTGTATATTAAGTCTAATGCTCTTTTGTGGTTTACTTTGGTGTCTGTAGTAGAAGCCAGACTCAGCCTTTTACTTTGCTTCCTGGCTCTTATCCATTTGCCACCAGCCTGCTATCTAAATGTAATTTTTGTATTTCATAGCTGGTTGGGTCAGAAGGGACCTGAGTAGATCATGTAGTCTGACCCCCTGCCATGGCAGGAAAGAGTACTGGGGTCAAACAACCCCAGCAAGGTG
>NW_017728906.1:93818010-93837968 GCF_001723895.1 Crocodylus porosus | reverse complement strand
GCATAGAGGGGGAGGATCACCTCCTTGGACCTGTTTGAGATGCATCTGTGGATACACGACAAGATACATGTTTGGCCTTCCTGACTGCATCCCCATGCTGCCAGCCCATGTTCATCTTGGCATCAATGATGACTCCAAGATCCTTTTCTGCCACTGCGCTGTCGAGAAGGGAGTTCCCCAGTCTGTAGCTATGCTGCTGGTTCTTCCTCCCCAGGTGCATCACCTTGCACTTGTCAGTGTTGAAACCCATCCTGTTCCCATCGACCCATCCCTATAACCTGGCTAGATCTAATTGCAGCCTATTCCTCCCTTCTAGCATGCCAGCTTCTCCCCACATCTTGGTGTCATCTGCAAATTTTGAACAGGGTGCTTGTCCAAGTCGCGGATGAAGATTGTTGAACAGTGCGGGCCTGAGGACCGAGCCCTGGGGGACCCCACTGCCTACCCCACTCCAGGTTGAAAATGACCCGTCCACCACCACTCTGGGTGTGGCCCTCCAGCCAGTTAGAGACCCATTTGACTGTGTGGGTGTTGACACCACAATCTCCTAGTTTTTTAATAAGAATGGGGTGAGAGACAGTGTCGAAGTCTTCCTGGACTTTAGGAAGGCCTATGTCCACTGCTACATCTGCATCTATGGATTACCAGCATCCACTGCATCCCCTGCTGGCCCCCTGTTATTTGTTTCTGAGGTATATAGTTTGTATGCAGTATTTCTTGTGAGACTGCCAGAACAACCATATGGTAAATATTTAATAAGAATAGTAAAGACTTCTTGTTCTCAGTAGGTGAAAGCCCAGGTATAGAGGAAACAAAACTGACTTCTTAAATTATTTATGAAATGCTTCACATAACAAGATTGTTGGCTTTATTGTTTTGTTTATGATACATAGATGGCAAAGATGATGCTTTCAGCTTGGTTAAGACATAAATGGCATGAGGTAAAGGTTTTGTTTTTAAACTAAGTGATCCATCCCTTACAAGGATGGTGATTTTAAGTTTCTACTTTATGTCAAAGGGCATTCCAGGATGTTAAGCCATGGTACAGTAAATGATGTTATCATTTTTAAGCCTGAAGCATGAAACATAGAACCAAGTAGATGAGTCTCTCAAATATTAATGGTACTGTAAGAATGTAGCTGTGGTGGTTAGAAATCCTTGCCTCTTGCATAGTTTCCTTCAGGTGATTATCTTTTTATTGGACCAACTGGGTAGCTGGGATCAAGTTAGACAAGCTTTTGAATATAGGGCATTCTTTGTCTTCAACCCGATGAAGAATGTCTTGCATTCAAAAGCTCATTTAACTCTATCCCAACTATCTAGTTGGTCCAATAAAAGATACCACCCAAAGAAATCCTTGCCTTCTCAAATTTTAGGAAATTTGCTTTGTATGTTTTAGTATGGAAGGGATTGATTTGGTTTTGGTGTTTTTTTTTTTTTCCAAAGTTTTAGCCTATGTTATAAGTACATCAGTTAGATTTGGGTTCTGTCTCCCAAGGTGGTACTCTAGTATAAGTAAAGCTGTGTAGACTCTCTTCACTTCTGTTGAAGGTATGCTACCAAGCAGCAAGATTAATTGAGCCAGCGAATGAGGAGGTAAAAGACAGAGCCTGACTTTACAGCCACCTTTCCCTGGGGGCAGAGGAGAATGTTCTTGTTTTCCAGTTTCTACTCCCAGGACTTCACCTAATATTTGTTTTTTCCAATGTAAAGCTAAAGATGTTCTGTGACCAACTCCACTGTTTAACAGTAGGATCTGAATTTCTCTTTCTAACCCTGCTGCCACTAGGCTTTGAAAATTTCAGCTTAAAACACTTCAGGTATTTTATAGAACTGCCTTTTTGTCCTGCAACATGCTAGAGATTCGCCATTTCAGAGCAGACTCAATTAATTGAGTCTGCTATGCACGTGAACTGACATGCACTGTGGTCTGTCACGTGCAGTTGTATAAGTGGCAAAATGTGCATCAGTGCACAGAAAATGGTAGCGGTGCACTTTTGAACTAACACGCCTCTGAGGTGTGTGAATTCAAAAGTGTGCTGTTGCCATTTTCTTCACACTGATGTGCATTTTGCTGCTTATACAACTGCACATATTGCAGCACCAGGCGCTTTTCGAAGCACCCAGTGCTGCAGCGTTTACATGTGGTGGGGTGGAAGCCCTTAAGCTGCAAATGTATCAGGGATAAATTACTTTCCATACCTGTGCAAGACTGCTTTCAATAAACAGTTCAGAGAAAAAAGAACAAATAACTCCTAAAGAAAGCAGTACTTTTTGAAGGCAAGGCCGTGAAAGGATGAGCCCAGTGCGCAGGACGTGGTATGGGAGGTGTAACGAGTAGGTGTCCCAGAGCTGGTCAGATAGTTGGCCCGCCCACTTGTCTCAGGGCTAACTGCCCGCCTCCTTGTCTACCATGCCTTTTGTTGATATCATCATGTTCTAATTAATAAGGCAGGAGGCTGCTCACTTACTTGCCCTGATGCCAAGGGCCTATAGACAAGGCTCCAGCCTTCCCTATACAGTGCCCCATGCCTCACAGAAGGCATTCATGGCCTAACACCTGACCTACAACTAGTCTAATTTGGATGCAAGTAAACGTAAAGGAATCTATTTTACTGATACGTAAGGGAAGCTGAATTGGTATAAATTACCTTTTGGCTCTCAGTATGCAAGTCATATCAACTTTCACTCCCTTACATTTCAGTGGAGTAGATTTAAGTTGACCTAACAGTCTAACTTTTATATTTTAAATTTTAAATCCCCCCCCCCGGCTGCATTAGTTGGTGCCTCTACTATAGATCTGGCATTTTTTCTTTAACTTTTTTTTTTTTTAAGCCAAATTGTATTCCTTCTAAAGCCCCAGCTCTACAGACAGAGCATACACATTTTGGTGTGTCTTGAACTCCACCATCATTGTACCTGGAAGTGCTAAAACTCATTGTGGTCCATATTTAGCAATTTGGGGGTGGGGTTTGGTGAGCTGGTTGCCCAAGCTGTTTTTGCAACATGTGGGATGATGTATTTACCTTAAGTTGCCGTTGAACCAGCACAACTTTTTTCAACACCTGGTTTATGCAAGCACAGAACTTGCAGCTGTGCTAGGGGGATTAATTTCTAATGCTTTCTGATGGTGCAGTGCCACAAACTTTGTCAGATGCTAAGAAGTCCCTCCTTGCATGGATGTGGACAGACGTAACACTTAAAGCACAGCAAAAGGCATCCAGCATCCCACTTCTTTTCCCTCTTCTCCCCCACCCCAAATAGAGGGAAGGTATGAGAGTGAGACAGACTGTTAATACACACTTAGATTATCAGTAAGTGGGGCTGCCGTGTCTTGCACCTCCTGGTTGGAGAGCGTACTGCTGCAGCTGAAATGATTTTTTTTTTTGGCTTGTTTTTGTTGTGGAAGCATTCCACCGGGAGCTGCATGTTTCTCTGTAGCTTCAAAAACCGAGTGCTTCAGCACTACAGAGTGCAACTGCCCTGTGAAATGCTTCAAATTCTGTGTCTGACCGGAGATGCTTGAAACCCAGATACATCAGTGATTTAGGAGTGGGTGTAGTGTATAGATGCAACAAAACAGATCAAACAGAATCAAGGTGATTTTATGTGACTAACACATCAGATATGTGATGTTCTGCCAACTATTTAAATTGGAAAAACGCTTGACAAACTGTACACTTAAAAACCAAGGCTACTTATGCTGAGCATAATTGATTTACTTTTTAAAGTTTAGAATGATGTGATAGTAAATGTTACTGAACAGAAGATTCAAGGTTGTGTACTTGTATAACCTATAATGTGTTCAAAATATCCGAAGGTCTTGCATCAAAGAGTTTGCAGTGTAAGAGGCTGTTATGGTACCTACTGTCTTCCATAGCAAACTTAGGCAGGCTGTGCTCTTAATGCAAGCCAAGCAAGATATGTGCTGATCCTATCCTGTATGCATCAGAATGCTTGATTGCAGCAAGCACGGAGATAAGCTGGACCTGGGAATTTTATATAAATGTAAATATGTTCCAAAAAGGATTCTTAATGGATAAGTAAATGAGAAAATATTATACTTCAGTTAGAGAGGTTAGGTAAACAAATATTTTGATATAAAATGTGAGACCTGTAAGGTCCTAAGACGTGGTCCAGCTACTCCACTCCAAGAGTGCTTCATTATAGACAAGTTATGGCTAATTACAGCAAGACTGCCACACCTGCATTCAGTTCTTCAAGAGAAGTGTAGCTAGTTGCTGTTGGACTTGAAATTTATTGAGGATGTTCAGTGCTGGATTTTTGAAAACATTGAGTATGATCCTAACTGTTCTCACTGAATCCATGTGGGAGTTTTATCAGCAACATTGGTGAGAGCAGAGTTAGGTCAATATTGAGCACTTTCGAAAAACTTCATCTTCAGTGGAATCCGCGCATCTGAATAAATGAATTGTTGGATTTAGAGATTTTGTTTATCTGCATTTATTCAAGAGCATTCCTTTTTGTGCAGCATAAGTTATCAGATACCTGTTTCTCCATAAACACTTTTCAACCATTGGACTCATCTTTTTGTACAGGAATTTGAGTATTGCTCTTCCCATCTTATACAATTGTGGCACAAAAGTAACCAAGACTTACTTGAGATCATTCAGTAGTCTACTGGCAGAGCCAGAAATAGAGTCCATGTCTTGGCTATCAGTCTGATATCCTATCAGCTGGGTAAAAGTGCTTAGTAATAAAAGTATTCAGTAACTGAAATGAAGGTGGTACATCTGGACATGCATGGCATAATCATCATATTTCTGTGTACACTGTTATTAGTGCAGTTTATTTAATACTGTTCAGCTTTTAAGTTTCACTTCAAAACTGTTTTGTTATGATTTCAGTTTCAAGCTACAGATAAGCTACCTGAGAATTGTATGTGGCTAACAAAGTTGATGAAAATTGTTTTGGGTTTGTGGGGTTGTTGTGTGTTTTTTTGTTTTTTTTTTTTTTTTTACTTGGTCAAGAATTCTGTAGTAGTTCAATAAAATACCTCACAGAGGAGATGCTGCAAGTCAGCTGTGCAAGTAGTTAGCTTTCCTGTGCCTTCCAGCAACAGAAGGCTTCACTCCATTTGTCTGCTGAGCAAAGAGGACTCGGGTCCATTTTTCAACTTAAATGCTGATGTAACATCATTTGTAAATCCTGTTGTTCAGGGCAGCCTCTGCAATGACCCTCATACACTAAACTGTTGACACTTAAAAATAAATTAGCTGAAGAAACTGTAGTTTGGCTAGTGAACCATGTGTAAGTTTTGTAATCCTTCAAGTTAGTATGATTGTACAGAGCTTGCTCAGAAAATGAAAGTGGGATTGCTGAGTACTGAATATATTGATGTGTTTGTCTCAAATTGCTGCATAAGATTGTAAAGTAATTTTCTGACAATATCTTAATTGTGAAAGTGCATGAACAATCAACACTTGTCCCTTCCCTCTCTGAAGTGCGTATGTTTATTTTTCTAAACAAGAATTGGAAATGTTAAGAGTTCTGTGGCCCCTCGCATCCAATATATTTTTTCCCATTAATTTCACATGCTATTCAAATTTTAAGTTAAGGAACAAACAAAAATAAATACAGCTTTTGCATATCAAACTAATATTTTATTTTAAAAACTTTTGACTGCAGTTAACTTATAAAATTGATGGAAATAGCATTTACTTTCCCTTATGTCAATTAAAATGTGTATAAATGGAAACTTTTATTTATAACCACATAAATACTCCTTAATGTTATTTTCACAATATTGAGGTTCTTATTTTTATTACTGTTTTTAAATAAAACAGGAAAATGAAGTTTGTAGTAATCAGCAAAACAGTAAGGGCCATGTCCATTATTATACTTAGTATGTGTTTAAACATACCATTTACATTTAGTATGTGTTACACTCACTTAATGTGAGTATCTGCATATTCAAGTAGGAAATTATATGCTGAGGGTCCTGTACACTATAGCAGTTGTGACTTCATGTGAGGAAGTATATTTAGAATGTATTTAAGTAATATGTATTTGGTTATCATTTGGACTGATCCATGCGGACAGTACAAGCAATTTGCAATCCTCCAGCATCCTAGCATGTACTGCTTTCAGCTCCTTCCTCCCTCTACATCTGTTCACCACCCTGAACTCTACTGTCCATGGGCTGGTATTAGCCCTAAGCCAGCAGCTCCACTAGGCCAAAGGGAACATGATCGCAGCCCACATGCCATCACTGTGAGCACCCACTGACACCCTCAAGGTTAACTGAGGCCTGCCTCTTTTGCTCAAGTGCTCCAGTGTGAACAACTAACAGCTAGCTTTGGGAACTAGAGCCAGAGACTATCCTCTTTGTACCTAGGGGTGCACTAATAAAGATTTTATTGGCTGATTACCGATAGCCAGTTTAACCAACCATATTGGCTAATGCTGATCTATTAACTGATAGTAAGAATGCAAGGCATTTTCAACTACTAACATAACTTCCCCCCTTTTTGGCATGCTCTAGCAGCCTCTTGCGTCGTATGCATTAGTGTCAGAATGCTTAAAAATGGGGGGAAGGGGCACTTGAATGAGCTTTTGTTCAAGTGCTACCGCTTTTAATTGTGGGGATGCTGATACATGAGACGCTGTGGCACTTTAAATTAGAGCACTTCTGAGAATCGCTCTAATTAAAGGCCCCCACCCTGAGCATGTGTGAAAGTGCCAAGGAGCAACTGCCTGAGCTTGCCCAGCAGGGCTGACAGGGAAAGGTATGATCTGCCCTGGTTGTCTCTGGGTCAGGCTCTCCACTCTTTTCCCTCTGCCCAGGAGAGGGCCGTGGGATTATTCCAGGCTTGGAGAACCAGGCCACTTCTCTCTGGTAGCTGGTCCCCAGGTCCTGGAAGGGGAAGGGCTCCTTCACCTCCTGGTGCTGCTGCTGTCAGGGGTAGGGGTAGGGAAGCCTCTATGCCCTGTGGGGGAGGCTGAATGGACCTGGCCCTAGGAAGGGCAGGACCTGGCCAGGCTGAGGGTATGGTGCCATGTGCCTGCCTTTCCTCCCTGCTCCCCATGTCCCATTCCCTTCCTGCCCCTACCATGTCTGGAGCAGAGCTGAGCAGGACCAGGGTGGATGTGGGCTATCAACTGTGGGCTTGAGGCTCTGTGCCTTGCTACCTCTGGCCCTGGAGGCCCACACTGACTACATGTCCTCTGCCTGCCTGGCAGCATGAGGCACAACTCACCACCCCCACAGCTGCTGGGTCGTCATGGGGCACGTGGCTGGCATAAGGCTCCTGAGGGAAAGGCAGCAGAGCAGAGAGCCAAAGCCCACAGCAAGCACCCCCCTTTGCCTTGTACTCAAATATGGGGGGGGCACATGCCTCCATGCTTCCCTACCTCCCCTGAGGTATGCATGCAGGGGTGGGGAGCCCTACCCCTATACCCCCTGGATGAGCCACCCATGACTCAGTTCTGCTCCCTGCCCCAGTCCTCATGCCCCTTCTCTTCCATAAATTTACCTGCGGGGAGCTGCTCTCCATGCTGCCTAGCTGTATTTCTGGCCACTTGCATGCATGTGGCTGCTCACATGCATGTGGGACCTCTGCATCCTGCTCATGGCAGCCTCAAGCAGGACCCCTTGCAGGCTAGAATACTGCCTGCCTGCAAAAGGAAACCTGCCATTTCCACATCTTTCCTGAGGGGAATCTAGGCATACGGGGGCCCCAGGTGTCCAGGGCCCTGGCCAGAAGGCATTATTATTGGTAAGCATTATTGGCTACAATGGTTAAAAAAGGCCAATAGCTGATAATGTCATTTCCTGTTTAATTGATGCCAGTCTGATAGGCAACTGATATACTGGTGCACCTCTACCTTGTACCCTAGCAGGTGGGCCCTGAACTGGAGGAATGAGATATTGGAGAGAACCATTTCTACTGGCAAGGGCGCAAAGGCCACCTGACAAAACCAAGCAATCCACAAGAATATCATGGGTCAGATGGTGGCTTGTGACCAGCAATGGGACTGGCAGTATGAAAATCAAGTGCCTGAAGTCACGGTGTGTTTGGGGCACAAACACAAAGTTTCAGGTATCATAAAGATTGTGGTCCCATATTGTAAGGGGCTGTCCCAGTTCCTCAAGGAGGACCCGCTATTATTCCCCAATATATAATGTGTTCCCCAATATATGGTACGCCTGTATGGCCCTGAGCTTCCCAGCTGGAAGTGGCAGCCCTTGTAGTTTTGATAAATCTCTTTTGCAAAGTACTGCCTTTGGGATGGAACAATCCCATGCACTGGTACAGGCTGGGGACTGACTGGCTAAGCAGCAGCTCTGCAGAAAAGGACCTGGGGGTTGCAGTGAATCTGAATATGAGCCAACAGTATGCCCTTGTTGCAAAGGCAGCTAATGGTATACTGGGCTGCATTGATAGGAGCATCGCCTGCAGATCAAGAGAAGTGATTCTTTCTCTCTTCAGGACTGGTGAGGCCACACCTGGAACACTCATGGAGATGCAGCTATCAAAATCCTTAGAGCTACTGGGCCCAGACCTGGGGGATGACACACGTACCTATGCCACAGGAATCCCAAGGACCATCCCATGCAACAGGAAGACCAGTCGATAAGAGTCTGGGGTTCACCAGGAATGACCCGCAGCATTAACACAATTTCGTGGTTAGCACAGTCTGCAGAATCACAGATTTATTTGAGGAAATAAAGTTTGCAGTTATGAAATGAGTTCCTTTGTTTCCTTTCTGCCCAGGCCTTCCACTGCAGGACTCATGCCTAGGTTTAGTATGCCCACATCCTTACCCTAATTTAATTCTATGGCAAATTAGCAACTGACCAGTGTTGTGAATCCAAATCCAACATTCACTGTGTCTCCATCCACCAAGTCATCTAACAATACGTACTCCTTCTGGTCTCATCCCTGAACTAGAAGAATCCTAGAGGATGCTACATGTGCAGCTATGTCTACCTCCCATAAAATCTAATTCAATTCACTTAATCTCTTCCTTCATTTTCAGTGCCCCATGGCAGTTGATATGGATGCAAAACTTGGTTGATTCAACCTTGACAATGAGGACACCTATTTCGATCTTGGTTCCTGACAAGTGCTATTTGAGTGGCTGACTCTGCCTATCCTTTTTTCTTTCAATGGTATTGCAACTTAGAATTACTTCTCTTGCCTTTCTTTTCTCTCAAACTGCCACACCTCATCCTTTCTTAGTGTGTTAATCATCAAATGTGTCGATACATAGGTAGCTACTGCTTGTATAGTCACAGAATTTCATTTCTTTTTCGTGTTTGGTATCTTCGTATTTTTCCCTTTCTCTCTTGTGTTATTACAATATCAAAACATTTAGTAATTATAAAACAGTTTTATCACTTAAGGTAGCAATATAAAACAATTGTAAATTGAAAAAAAAAACAGTGTAAACCAGGGGTAAGCAACACTTTTGGCCAGAGGACTGGAAAAACCTCATGAGTTCTAGTGCAGATTGCTATGCCTCGGTTTCCCTCTCTCCCTTAGCCAGCCCTCACAATCCTCCAATGAAGGACTCCATTCTTGGTTTCCCAGCTAATGCATCTTCCACAACAGGTGCTGTTAAGCCAGGGGCAGGCAATTATTTTGGGTGGAGGGCTGCTTACTGAGTTTTGGCAAGCCATCAAGGGCTGCATGACAGGCAGCTAGGAGCAGATAAATATTTTCTAAATTTTTTAGGGGCCCTGTGGGCTGGATTGAATGGCCTAGTGGGTTGCATCTGGCCCACGGTCCGCATTTTTCGCCCTGGTTAGCATGCCCCTATGTTAAGCCCACTGGTTAGCATGAAACATGTTTACTGAGATGGTGCAGCACAGCAAATCTAGGGCTCGCAATTGCTCAGGGATTCCCTCCCACCTAGCAGAACATTGTCTTAGAAAGTAGTTAGCTAAGGCCTTTGTGATCAGAACGATGGTTCTGTCTGGGATGCTCAGCTGGGGATGTTGCTTCAACCTGGGCACCATCCGAAGTGTCAGGGGCTTCCCCTGATGCGGGTCTATCTGAAGCACTTCTTGTGTTGAGGGAGGCATCACTTCTCACATCACAAAAAATTGGGGAGGATGCAGGCTGTGGCCATGAAGCTGTGACTGTTCCTCAGCCTGATTTCAAGTTGGACCCTAAGGAGGGTGACCATATGGGCCAATATGGAATCTGGGATACTGCCCTCCCCATTCTCCAACTTCTGTGGGCAGAGGCAGGGCACCACTGTCAGTAATGTTCAGGCAACAAGTCAATGCCCTGTTAATGGCTTTTTTTCTACCCCCGTGTGTTAACAATCCCCTTTTTAACTACCATTCCACTAATCAAGCTAACTTATTAGGGCAATTTTGCTGTCTGCTAAAGCTTCTTATTTTGGAGCTCCCACCATTCAGGCTCCCCACCTCAAGCCTGGGATATTTGTTTTAATTTTCACAAAGCAGCCGGGACTGGACTCTGAAATCCAGGACTGTCCTGGCCAATCTGGGATGTATAGTCACCCTAATCCTAAGGGGCCTCTAGCATGTCTTTAGGTGCCCAAACATGCACTCCACCACCATCTAGTAGCTGCTAAGCCAGTAACTGAAGAACTGCTTCCTGTGGTTTAGCTGACCATTATACAGCTTGATGAGCCAGGGGAGTGGGTATGTAGGGTCCATGATGGTCAAGGGAGGAATGATCAGAGCACTCAAATCCATGGTGAGAGTTCCAGAGGTGAACTGCCCCCTTATGCATCATGTCTGGGAAACTGGAGTTCCTGAATATGTGGGTGTTGTATACTCATTTTGATCACCTAACATTGATGCTGCTAAGGTACCCCAGTGGTCCATGACTTCCTGGAATATTGACCAAAAAACAGTGACCAGGTAATCTAAGGCAAAGTGAGGAGGGCAGAGAATGGATATGTGGGCCTATCAATGGCTCCTACACAGTGCAGACAGTCCATCAAAGCTGTTCAAACCCAGCAGTGAACTGTCACAGGTCCTGTGAGCTGGATGAACTGAGGCCCTGGCTCCTCCAGTGTGGTATCATACACTTTTGTGCACTGTTACCCAGATCACAGGTAACCTTTTGGGTAGGCTACTGATAAAATAGGAGGAAACTGGTCTACAGCCTGACCTTTTATTTGCTTGCGCTTTAAAACATGAAAACAAGTATTTATTCCAAAATCTGTCTGGTTACCCATAATAGCACAACATAGATTCTCACCTATACCAGCTGGGGAGACTCAAGAGGTGGGAGGAGGATGGCATGCTGATTGCAGCAGGTCTTCTGGAATTTGCCAAGTTCTTCGAAGTTTCCTCCAGGCTAAGTCCAGTATTTACAGACGGCTGCTTCTGATATTTTTATAAATGATTTCTGATTGGTTTTATTTAAATTTCTGTTTCACTGAAACTTTTGGAACTGGACTGAACCAGATCCCTTGTGGATTTGAACGGTGTTAATTAGTTAGGATTTATATCCTTGGGGAAATAAAAGGGAAGGCTTCTTATCTCCTTTCCTTCCTCATTGTGGAACACTGTTCAACATTGGCCTGGTTCTTCCTTACCTTAGTTTATAGTCTTCTCTGACAAGGCTCTTTTTATTTTTACAAATTACCTAAGCATCTTAACAACAATATAGTTATTATAGCAAAATAATATCTAATACATTTGGTTACATCAATAACTGACTACTAATAGTTTAAAATAAAACTGCGATATATAGTGTATTTGGAGTATTTAAGGTATAGTCTTCCCTTATAGTGTTGTCTCTTTTGAGGCCTTGTGTTTTGTTTAATCATGATTAGTTAGATGTGGATGGCTTCCTTTACTTTTACCAAGCTAGTTGGCCCATCTGCGCATGTTCACACTGTGGTCACTCAAAAACAGACTTTCGGTCCTTCTGCTTAGCTGTACTTCTACAACTTGGCTTAGGCCCTTTAAATATGGTCAAAGCCAGCCACATGCCTGCTCCATGCGGAGCAGGTTGGTGATGCAACACAGGCTGTTGGTGTACATCTACTTTCAGATCATCAGTGCTGTCCATCTTGATAGACATGGGGTACTGGCACTGGACCGGGTGGCCAGCTAAATGCAAAGATTCATGAATGTGCTGTGTTTCACGTACAAGCCACTCGCACCAGTCTGAAATCACCAATAATACCCCAGAGTGATAAGGTAGCATCCAGTATCAGGTCCACAGTGCTGTGGCTTGCATAGTATCATGATGTGTCTCCTTCAAGTGGACCAGCATGATACCTGTGATGGCATTGTGGCCCTAAAAGTAGCACTAGGCCCAGGTTCAGGAGCTTGCTCTGCCAAAGCACAGAGTGCTTGTGGACTAGGACGGCCAGGGGAAGGATATGCTATGTGCTGCCACTTGCCATTTCCAAGAGATCTGATCCCAGCTGGGACAGCTGGTCAAGGAGGGATTGGACATCCCGGGTCTGCCCAAAGAGGGACTGGAATTTCCATCCTCAGTAAGGTGGTCAGACAATCAGCATTTCCCTCTGCATTCAGTTTTTTTGGCTTCTGGTAAATATGTAAAAAGGCATTTCAGCAAAGTATGTCTGGATGCCTGCTTGCTGATCTTCTAGCAGTGGAGTGCGTGCGAGCTGTGCAAGTTATTGTACTAAACATTATCATGTGACTGCTTAGAATACATACTAACTTTTAATACCGCATAACTACACAGATTTAACACATACTAAGTGTCTTGTGTAGCAGGGCCATAACTGGTGGAAAAAAGTTGGGTATAGAGACATGTCCCTATACTTCATGAATTATTTTTATGTAGTGAATCATTATAAAAATCTTTAACCTATTTAAAAAATGGCCATGATTTTTCTAGATGGAAAGCTTGCTATAATTGGGTATTGTAAAAGTATTTTATAGGTATTTAATATTCTAGAAAAGTTGGTACATCACTAATGTTTTTCTTTTTTTAAGAACCAGTTCACCTATGAAGCAATTCCCAGGGACTTGATGCAGGATTTCGAAACTTCATTTTAACTTTGTACATATTTGAAAATAGGTGACGCTTTGAAACAAACTGAGTTTTTAAATTGGTAACAAAAGAATCTGCAGCAAAGTGTTCAGCTTTTTATAATAACCTGTTAGGGGTGGTTGATGGCAGCTGCCCACACAGTTAAGATGACACTGGGAGCGTCTACACATCATGCTATGGCGATGTAGCATCAGTGGGCACATAGCTTCACGCTCCTTTATTTATAGCATGTTGCTACAGCATGGCTAAAAAAACGTGCACCACCGGCATGGTGCAGTAACAATGGTGCCACAGGGGCATATGTAGATGTGCCCATTAAGTCTCAAAATATATATTAAAGGTGCTACTGCATACCACCTGATGGTTCCAGAGATAGCTTTACTAGTTTAGGAGAGGAAGGTTGAACTTACTGTACAAACATTTCTTATCTTTGCCAGGCTACAGGAAAGTTTATAAATTTCAGCTTTGGCAACTTTAAAGCAAGAACTAGACAAGGGTGTGTCTATGTTTAACTTTTAAAGTATGTCCAAGGCAATTTTATCCTGTAACTTAAATTTTCAGTCTTTTACTTCAGAAGTAGTGTTACAAGCAGGCTGACAACTTACATACCAAGTTTTAAGATAAATGTTGTTTAAAGAGACAAATTATTAACCCTAGAAAAGTTGCCTTTCATTTGAAGGGCACTTTTCTTTCCTGTTGCCTTCCCTCTGTCATCTGTAATAACAGTACTATACCTTGTGAAAGGGGAGAATATACACTTTGTATTCACAAAGCCACACTGTTCATGTTGTTCCAAAAACCTGTATGGCAGGAGGTATCAGTCTCTTTTTTCAAGACTATAAATACTATTTCCCCCTTAGTGCAAAAGGAGCAAGTGTGTGGGGGTTTATTTTTCTCACTTCCCCCACTCGCTAACCCTCTGTGTTGAACTGTTGTTTGCAATACAGGCTTTGTAAGGCATTTAATGTAGCAAAGGGAAGCTAAAATATATATAAATAGGGATTGGTGAATGGAATGCAAACAATGCATAATCTATTTCTTTACAACTTGAAAGGAACTAATTTATGTAAGAATCTGTGTCCTACTTTACTTTACTTTGTGGCAGAAAATACAACTTTGGGGATCTTCTGCATTTAGAGTACATATCTGGGTGTTCCCAGAATATAAATAGTTATATGGTGAGTGTTTGTCTCTGTTTTTAATTTGAGCCTATCTAGAAATGTTCATATCACTATAGATTACAGGTCAGGGTCTTGTGAAGAAAAGCATAGCTAAAGGGAAAGAATGAGATGCCTTGTGTACTGAATGAGGGAGGGGACCTGTAGGAAAAAATGTGATTGTGAAATTAGACTCTGTTACATTACACATACACACAAGAGCCAATTTAAGGTTGCACAGGCAATATCAATTTTGGCATTTCCTATAATTTTTCTGAGCTTCACTTTGCAGCATTAACCATGTTTTCCACATATTTTTTTAAACAATTAACTGTTCTTTTATATATATATATATATATATATATATCTCTATCTGATTTTAAGCTAATTTGTTTCTGAGAGTAACTTGAAGGTTCTGTTGTCCCAGGGTCCCCAGATGCTGCCACTATACAATTGGCTGTTAATTTTTGTGTCTATCTCCCTCTCGACTCTCCATTTTATGTTGAGACTACATCTGTGTCATCAGCTAGCACCTCCCTACTTGGTTAAACAGATAGTTGGTTAACTTTTACTAAGGGGGAATGAGGGAAGCATCCTAGCAAGATACGTGCCTGGCATCACCTTGGACAGCTTACTGGTTTTCTCTGTTTAAAGGGCTTTTAAAGCAAGGGCTGTCCCCCTCCTTTTTCCCCCCTCCCTCTCCAATACAGCAGATAGCACAGTTGATTGCTTTGACACTGAGCTGAAGTCATATTTTTACTTTAGGCCTTTTACGGTTTTTTAATGTACACAAACATCAGTTTAATTAGTTTATAATTGAACTAACAAGAACTAAATATTTAGCCTCAAAGTTTGATATAAAAAATGAACATGACAGACTGAGATGAATCACAGTTTGCCAGCCTCAAGCAGCAGAAAAATCATGAGTCTGGCTCCTAGAAACAACATTGTTTAATCAGGAACTTTAAAAAATGCACTTGAAATATTTCAGGGTATTTGTCTTCTGACTTTTGCACATAAAATATTCATGTTTTTAGGCATATATATATATTTTTTTCTAAATTAAAAAGCTTTGATTTTTTGTTTGTTTGTTTTGTTTCGGGCTTTACAAAAGATGCACGATGCTATGAGGCTCTCAATAATTTAATGTGTTAGTAATACTCTTATAATGAGTTTTAAAGTGATCTAAGCCAAGGAACAGTTCATTGTTTGGTCGTAGGAATAAAACAGCCTGAACATGCACTTTGGTGTGGGGCAAATTGTGCCACTTGGGGCAAACTAACCCTGCCCAGCCTTTTCTGGATTTTCAGCCAGGGGGAACTACAGGCTGGGGCCAGCACCCGTGCTAGCCCATCAGTATAAAAAAGCTGCTCTGGTGAACAGCTCAGGGCTACTTGCCCTCAGGAGCTTCTGAGGCCCAGCCAGTTGGTATCTGGACACTGCCCCTTGTACCAGGTGGACTGCTGAAGCAGCCATAACCTAGAGTGGTCCCTGTACCCTCTACTCACTGCAGCAGTTCAGCAATGGAGGCTGCTGCCTGGCTGTGACCTGGTGCCATGTGTGACAGCATCCGCCTCCATGGACCTATGGCCTCATAGCTGCACGCCTACCAGACCTGGACGGGGATCACATAGCCACCTGGGCTGTTGTATGGGCACTGTAGCAGAGCTGCCTGCACCTCTGGGCCTTGTCTGTATAGTTTACCTTTGTGCAGCACAGTTTTCATGTCCTCTGGTGCTCCTGCATCTGGGAAGTCAGAAGATGTGCTTGTTGCTATTGGCCTACTTTGAACATTCAAAGTGTGTTCTCCTGGCCCCAAATGGCCAGGTCAGCCACCTCATCTGTCCTCTAGCTGGGTCCCCATTGCTGCCCCTGGGCAGGCTCCTCTGCCCAGGTCTTACCACTTACCTCACTAGCAGAGATCCTGGTGTTCTCTGTTTAAAAATTGCAAATTCTCTGAAAGTCCCCTTCCCCCCCAATTGTCTCATTAAAATACCCCAAATCCATGTTCTTCCACAATTAAAATGAAACACCACTATATATAGAGAGATCAGTTGGGCAATGTTTTATTGATATATTTATGAATTTAAAGCATTTTGGAAGTTTACCAATGCCTTTATCATCATACTATATGAATTCTAAACAGCTATACACTTTGGTGTTTGCTTTTGGTTCTTTTATCATAGAAAAATCAGAGTTGCCCCTGCCCTCTTTGCTCACCAGGATGTGGGCTACTGAGCAGCACTGATATGCTAGTGACCTGCCCCTGCCCTTCACTCCCAACCCACAGCCCTTCCAGCAGAGGCGATGTGTAGGAGATGCATGGGGGTGCATGCACACCCCCTGAGAATGCTAGTGCACCCTCTGTCTAGCCGTGCTCCCTGTGTAGCCAGCAGGTGGGGGCCAGGCGGGAGCACCAGTGCCCCCCACCGCGAGTGGCAGCCGGGGAGCGGGGCTGCCAGCAAAAGCAGCCATGCTGCTTCTGGAAGTGTCCACAGAGCTCTGGAAGCAGCACAGCTGCTTTTACAGTGAGTGAGATCGGTGCCCCCGCAGCCAGCAGGATCGGCTGCCGGGGGATCCCCCACCCCTGCCCAGTCACTGACTCAAGAGGCATCAGACACCCATGCCTGCCAGTGCTCCTCACTCCTGACCGTCAACCTCTGCATGCCCCCACTAGCTCCCTCCCAGCAGCAGCTCCATCCCAGCACCAGGACATGAGTCCAGCTGCAGCTGTTTCCACCCCCCCCCATCATTTGTGTCTCTGAGCAGTGTCAGCCCTTGCTGTTCTGTGCCTGTGCCCAGGCCACAGTGATCCCCATGCCGTTCCTGGGAAGCGCTTGACTATGGCTCAGGGACTGGGCTGGGCAAGCCCCTTTCCTTCTAGGCTGGACTCCCCCTGCATAGGGGAGTAGGGGGGCTTTAACTCTGGTGGCCTTTCCTACCCATAGCATTCCCCCCCTCTGACCCCCATCCCCCCCCTCTCTCTCACACACACCCCTCTGCCACCTCCACCTCTTCCCCCAATCCATCACACACCCAAGTGGTTCCTGGAATCAGGAATGCCCCCAGGTTGGGGCTGCATGTCCCAGCACTGGTGTGGATATGGGGCAGGGCTGCAGTGTGGCAGTTGGCCCTCCAGCTGTGTCTCCTTCCAGCAGCTCCTGTCCTTTTCCGTTTGGTCAGCTGGACACACCAGGTTTGAGATTTGAGGGGGAAGGAGTGTGGGGGTCGTTGAGGCTTGTGGGTGCCTGATGGGGTGGGTGTAGGGTTTGGGGGGTATGGGGATTGTGCAGGGGTTTGGTGGGGTGTGGGGTTTGTGGCTGGGTATGTGGGTGGGGATTTGTGGGGGTGGTTTGGGGGTGTGGGGTTTGTCGATGAATTGGGGGGGTTATGGGTATGGGAGGACTGTGGGGGTTAGGGAGAACTGCTTGGGAGTGGTGGGTCTCCTGCCCACCCCCTGCACAGTGCACAGCACCCCTGCAGCAGCGTCAGGGTGCTCATGCTACTGACAGAGCCCCCCTGCAGCACAGTGTGGTCCCGGCTGCCTAGGACCCGGTGCTACCTGTACCACATGGCACAGACCTGGCCCAGCCCAGGGATGCATGCCTTCAAGCAGAACAGGGTCTCTTTCGCTGTCACCTGGGGCCCCGGGTACCACACACAAGAGCTGCACGTCAGGGCAGGCTGGGTCCTGCCTCCAAGTGCCCCATGTGCCATCAGCTGGGCCAGCTCCATGGAAGCAGGACCCAGCTCGATGCACAGCTCCTAAGTGCAGTGCTGGGACCCCAGGTGACAGCAAGAGCAGCCCTGTCCTCCCCAAAGGTATGTGCCCTCAGGCCAGGCTGGGCCCACGCTATGTGGCACAGATGGAGCCAGGTCCCAGATGGCTGGGGCCATGCTGCAGGGGGTGCTCTGCCAGTAACAGTCCCTGAGCACACCCATGGCTGCTGCTGCTGAGTGGTGGGGCAGGCTGTGCACTGTGTGGGGGCCAGTGGGGGACTCACCTTTCCTGAGCTTTCCGCCACACCCACTATCCCCCCAGCCCCACATGCATACTTAATTGGGACAGAGCATGGGTCTGATCTGTCACTGCAGCTTAGTCCCTCTTCTGTTTTTTCCAGCACGCTGGGGAGGGAACGTGCTGGGGCAGCATAGAGACGCTTCGGCTGGGTGCCTTTTTTCTTGTGTGGTTTTTTTCATACCAGGATTTCCCGGTATCAAATTTAGAGTCTGCACTGCAAGTATGTAGTGCAGGGAATGTTTTTTCATTCCCAGCGTGCCCCTTTCTGTGTCTCAAACTGCTTTGAGACATGGCAGCAGGCACACACTTTCTCATCTGAAAGCACCCTGTATGTCCTTAATTTGAGTATATGGAATCCACAAGTTCACCTCATTCAGTGTTTTGGCTTGAACTTTTAGTAATAGGCGGGGTACTTTCTTTAACATTTTGTCCTATGGAACTTTTCGGGGGGGGAATATTCTTTCATGTTGCTGCTGCAGCTGCTAGATGTAGGAGCTCCATCCCAAAGAGGGAGAAGGTGCTCTGGTCCTACTCTGTTAGTGAATACTTGTCAGAGCTTGAAAGGAGAGCAAGAATATAAAAGGTGGTGGGGGTGGCAAAAAATGTTAGAATTGCAAGCACACGTGGATACACAAAAGAGAACAGTTGGGAAGTTAATTGCTTTTATTTTAAAGGTGGTAAGGTTAAGTCTTCATTTCAATTACTAATGCAATTACAACAGTATTAACTAGCTTGTTATCCAGAAGAAACTTGCATATTATAATCTTCTCAAACACGTTAGTTCCTCTAAAATATTTTAAAATCTCTTCTATTTAGAAGTGGTTCTAGAGAGTGATAATGGAACAGAAGAAGAATAGAAAAGAAGCTATTTAGAGAAAATAAGGCATTTAAAGCTTTATTTTCACTAACATGTTTCTTAGGTTTAGTTTGCTGATACTGCTCCTGTAACAGAAAACCTTGGAAAAAATCTCTTAGGCTTTTGCCTAGGCTAAAGATGAGCAATTGCAAGCAAAAGATAGGAATATAAGTTTGACCGAGGAAAACAGTGTAACCCACTGCATGGTTATTAATCTAATAAAGCTAGTCAGTACTGTTTTTGCTTCGTGCTATTGGAAAGAGATGTTATGTTCCTTAGTTTTTTAACTATGACTTAAACCAGGGGTGGGCAATTATTTTCGGCAGAGGGCCGCTTACTGAGTTTTCGCAAGCCATCGAGGACCTCATGACAGGCAGCCCAGGGCAGATAAATATTAATTTTCTAAATTTTTTAGGGGCTCCACGGGCCAGGTAGAATGGCTTGGCAGGCCGCATCTGGCCCCCAGGCTGCATTTTGCCTGCCCCTGTCTTAAACTGACATCCTTCAGCGGGTTCAGTTCACTGTTGTAAACCCCAGTTTATTATTTTATATACTGGGTCAAATAAAATGGCAGAAGAGCTCCTGGCTATGAAACTTTGATGCATAGTTTCATAGTTGGTAGGGTCGGAAGGGACTTGAGCAGATCATCAAGTCTGACCCCCTGCCATGGCAGGAAAGAGTACTGGGGTCAAATGGCCCCAGCAAGGTGTTCATCTTGCCTGCTCTTAAAGACCCCATGGTAGGAGCCAGCACCACGTCTCTTGGAAGTTGGTTCCAGATCCTAGCTGCCCTGACAGTGAAGTAGCGCCTCCTGATGTCCAGCCTGAATCTACCTTCTGCCAGCTTGTGACCATTATTTCTTGTCACTCCTGGTAGTGCTCGGGGGAACAGGGACTCCCCCAGTGCCTGCTGGTCCCCCCAGACTAGTTTGTAAACAG
>NW_017728906.1:93814685-93817545 GCF_001723895.1 Crocodylus porosus | reverse complement strand
TCTGTGAATTTGAACAGGGTGCTTTTTACCCCCTCGTCCAAGTCACTGATGAAGATGTTGAACAGTGCAGGCCTGAGGACTGAGCCCTGGGGGACCCCACTGCCCACATCCCTCCAGGGCGAATAAAACCCATCCACCACCACTCTCTGGGTGCGGCCTTCCAGCCAGTTAGAGACCCATTTGACTGTGTAGGTGTCGATGCCACAGTCGCCTAATTTTTTAATCAGAATGGGGTGGGAGAGTGTCGAAGGCCTTTCTAAAGTCCAGAAAGATTACATCCACTGCTATACCTGCATCTATGGATTTGGTGACCTGGTCATAGAAGGCCACCAGGTTGGTCTGACAGGACCTGCCTCTAATGAACCCATGTTGATTGCCTCTAAGCATAATCTCCCCTGCTGGCCCCTTGCAAATGTGCTCCTGGATATTTTTCTCAAAGAGCTTCCCCAGGACCAAGGTAAGACTCAGTGGCCTATAGCTTCCTGGGTCCTCCTTCCTCCCTTTTTTGAAAATGGAAACCACATTGGCCCTTTTTCAGTCCTCTGGCACCACACCAGAGCACCATGAGTGCTCGTAAAGCCATGCAGGGGTCCTGCAGTGACCTCTGCTAATTCCCTCAGCACTAATGGGTGGAGATTGTCAGGACCAGTCCCTCCAGAAGTTCCCTGACTAGGTCCTCACTGACCCTAGGCCTGGGTGTGCCTCCCCTGGGTCCTATGGGGGTCCTGGTGTGAGGGGTGACCCGGTCCCTGCTCAGAAAAATGGAGGCAAAGAAATTGTTAAATAGAATACATAGAATTAAATAGAAATTGTTAAATAAATGCTTTGTTGTCTGGTGTGGTGACCAGATTTCCTAGTGTGTCTTGCAGAGGCCCCACGTTACCCGGTACCTTCTTTTTACCTCCTGTGTATTTAAAAAAGGACTTCTTGTTGGCCTTGATCCAGGTAGCTAGTCCCAGTTCCATCTCTGCCTTGGCCTTCCTGACCGTCCCCCTATAGCCCCGAGCAACCGAGGTGTAGTCCTCCCTGGTGATGGCCCCTCCCTTCCATTGGGTGTATGCCTCCTTTTTAGCTAGGAGACATTCCCGTATGCTTTTGCTGAGCCACTGGGGCTTTTGCGCCCTCTTGCCCCCTTTGATCCATGTTGGGATTACCTGCCTTTGGGTTTGGAGGATCATCTCCTTAAGGAATGACCACTCGTCTTGGACACCCGACTCCTCTCCCATCCGGGACCTCAGTGCCTCCTTGACTATTCTCCTTAGCTCATTGAAATCTGCTTTCCTGATGTCCAGGGCTGCTGCCTTGCTGCAGTCCTTTGCCACCTTGTGCTGGATGGTGAATTCCAGCAGGCGATGATCACTGTCGCCCAGGTGGTCGAGCACCCACAGACCCCTCACCAGGTCATTGCCTGTGGCCAGAACCATATCCAACAAGGTGTTTCCCCTGGTGAGGCTGTGCACCTCCTGGGTTAGATGGAGGTCCTGTATCTCAGCTAGGAACCTACATGAGTGGTCAGATCTGGCTGACTGCTCTTCCCAGCAGATGTCTGGAAAGTTTAGGTCACCCATGATGACCACATCCTTTGACCTAACTACTTCCTTGAGCTGACTTAGGAATTCCTGGTTTAGCTCTTCCCCTTGGTTGTGTTGTCTGTAGTAGACCCCCACTGTTAAGTCCCTTTCCCCTTGACTTCCTTGTATTCTAACCCAGAGCACTTCAGTGTGCCCCTCCTCTGACCCCATGCTACTAGTTGAGGATGTGTATTTCTCCTTGACAGAGCTCCCCCCCCCACACCTTTCCTCCCTGTCCTGTCCCTCCTGTACAGCCTACAGCCTTTAATATTCACTGCCCAGACCATAAAGACCTTAGCCTTCAAGACTACAGAACAAAGGCCATCACTAAAAAGTACCAAGTGCAAGCAAATACGAGTACTATTTGACCTGGAAAAGTTAAGAAACTGTTATGATGGAGATGGGTTGGAAGGGCCAGGTGGAACAGTTGACACTTGGTAGGAGGAATCTTATTTTTAGGTTGGGAGGAGGCAGGGAGCTGTTCAGGCTTTGTTGGTGAAATCCTATGATGTACAGGATTAGCCTGGCCCTGCTGGAAGGGCCAGACTAATCAAGATGAGCCTCTTAAAGAATCTTCATAAAATAATATTTGAAGGATGGTTTCACCAGATGAAGCAGCAGAAAGTTGTTAGACTTTCCTTAGTCTATAAATGGTTCCAGCAGCATGTGAAATATGGGGAGATGTGGGAAATAAGGAAGATTGATGGGTTAATGAAGTAACAAGGGCACTAGTTCTCAGGGATTGGAGAACATACTTTTATTATCAAAGGCTTTTAGTGCACTACCATGTTAGGTTAGGCCTGCACCTCATCATTGGGATGAGCTTTCTGCTCAAGATGTCATAGGGCTAACAGAAACGTGGTGGGATTCGTCCCATGACTGGGCAGTTAGCATTAGAGGCTATAGGCTTTACAGCCGGGATAGAGAAGGAAGGAAAGGTGGGGGTGTGGCACTCTATGTCAAGAAGCACTACACATCCTCTGCCAGCAGAATGGGGTCAGAGGAAGGGCAGGCTGAAGTGCTCTGGGTTAAGATTCAAGGGAACCGTGGGGAGAGCGATTTGACGGTGGGGGTCTACTACAGACCCCCCAACCAAGGGAAGGAGCTGGACCAGGAATTTTCGGGCCAACTTGCAGTGGCACTTAAGGCAAGGCATGTAGTTGTCATGGGTGATTTTAATTACCCGGACATCTGCTGGGAGGAACAGTCAGCCAGGACGGACCATTCCAGGAGGTTCTTAGCTGAGATACAGGACCTCCACTTAATCCAGGAGGTGCACGGTCCCACCA
>NW_017728906.1:93795757-93814674 GCF_001723895.1 Crocodylus porosus | reverse complement strand
TCTATAAACTCACTAGGGGGGACCAGAAGGGTTTAGGGGAGACGCTGTTTCCCCTAGCGCCCCCTGGCATGACAAGGAACAATGGACACAAATTATTAGAGAGTAGGTTTAGATTAGACATCTGCAAGAACTACCTCACAGTCAGGGCGGCTAGGAGCTGGAACCAACTTCCTAGGGAAGCGGTGCTGGCTCCTATCCTGGGGGTCTTTAAGAACAGGCTTGATTACCTGGCTGGACTCATTTGAGTCCAGTCTTTTCTCCCGCCCAGGCGGGGGTTCGGACTTGAAGGTCTACAAGGTCCCTTCTGACCCTACTTCTATGATTCTGTGATTCTATGACTAATATTAACTATTTGCAGTAAGATGGCCTGTGTTTCAGAACTGTAGGCTATTAGAATGAGAACCAACCAATCTCTCAACAGAAGTTTGAATAAGACAAACATATTTTCTCTCCTTATCCCAGCAGTGTAACTTGGGTGGGGCAGCTAGGGCAACTGCCCTGGGTGTCAACCTGGGGGGCAGGTGCAGGAAAAAAGTGGCTGCCACTACAACTGCACAGATGTGTCAGTGGTGGTGGTGGCATTTGGAAGTTGCTAATGGCCCTGTGTTCAGGGCGCCTCGCCATTTCATTACACATCTTTCTCATCCTCTTACTCCTAATGGCTCTGCCATTTAGGCAATGACCTCTGTCTTGCAAGGAAATCAAGAACTCAGGACTAGAGGAGAAACTGCACAGTTTGCTGTTAGATTTGGGTCACTTACTAGCAGATTAAATTCTACAGTTTCATTTTGACATTGCAGTGCTTTCCGAAGTGCAGAGTAGCTCAGGGGTTTGCCACCCTTCATGTTAGAGCAAACCTACAACTAGAAAGAAATACTATTACAGATAGAATAAGATTTGGAATTTATATATGTAATGGTATCTCATAAACCTTTTTGAGAAAAATGTCAATATATAAAACAAAGCAACAGCAAATGTAACTACCTCTAAAGAGCTGGAGTATGACCATGTCTGGACACATAGGACCTTCTTGCTCATAGAGCCCAGTCCTCTGCACTTATGGGCAATTGCATCACGTGTTCTTTCCTAAACTTTCGCTCCATCTTAAAAGGAGTCAGTGGAAGATTTGACAGCAGATGGAAATCTGAGAGGTAATGTTTAGTTCATTCCTGTAGTACATGTTAAAAATTAATCTAGAAGTAATGCAAAGCATTAGTTATTTAAATTTGAGGCAGAATAACAGAAGAGCCACAACATGTTTTTGACACACGGGCCCTGTGGGTAACTGAAAGAGAGAAGTTCAAGTTCACTATTGACGGCTATCTTCAAAAATGAAATTTTTTGAGGCTAGAAAAACATGAACATGTTGATGATAGGCAGTCAAGCGGCACCTCTTTTAAAAAGTCCTTAAAAGTGGGACAAGACTAGATTAACAGCAGCAGATTTATCCATGGGTGAATTGGGTGCAATTTTCTAACATTCTCAGTGCAAAGCTGGTTTGTATGCAGTTGCTGCAGTGTGATTTGCTTCAGGTTTCTGATTTGTTTCATCCTTCTGGTCAGCTCTCCATGGCCAAAAAATAAAATGCATTTCAGATATGTTAAGATTTAATTAAAGCCTTATAATTCTGGAACCCATGACATTTTATAATTGAGCTTTGGAGATCACGTTTGTGTGTGTCCAGAATTTATGTATGTATTTTAAAGGACACTTAAAAATCAGGAACTGATGTAAAAAATTTAATACTGAAGTTTGCTTATCAGGCTAAATAGGTCCCTCCCTGTCCACCTGACTTCTGAGGCTCCAGCTATGTCATATTGGTGCCTCTCTTATTCAGCACAGACATTTTACACGTCTACTAAATCTCAGTTATCAGATTACTATAGTCCAGACATCATTTTATTTTAATCAAAAGCAGTCCCTTCTTCAGCATATTTTACCACAGCAGATGCTGATCTTCTGATCAGGACTTCAGATTGACATGTCATGATCAGGGATGTCTCTCAGAGCTGGTCAGGTCCAGTCCAAGAAACTCTGAACTGGTGCTGCCCAGTTCAGAGTTTTTCCTTCAACACTTCATGAATGGGTTCTTTTATGCAACTGGCAACAGCAGTATTGCTCTCATATCTACTTCTTTCTTACTACTTTTTCTGCACTTGGAAATGGCATCCTTTTATTATATGCAGGGTTGGTAGCCTCTCTTATTATCAGGTTGATTTAACATTTCTCATTAGAAGACTTATTTTCAGTTGCTTTAGACTTTGCCAAGCATGAACAATTCTGGTAGGATTTTTCCGTGCTGGGTGACTGCATCAGGCTGCATATTTTGGAAAATATTTCAGCCAAAGGTGTATAGTCATTTGCTTCCAAGAAAAAAACTAGAGATAAGAAGTGGTGGCTCCACATTTAAAGAAATGCAGCTGTAGCCCGCACATACTTTGTCACAAAGATGGTTTTGTATAATGCTTTTCATTTGATTTTATTTTTGTCTTCAAGTAAAATCCTATATAAAATGCTCAGTAGAGAGATGACTTTTGTTTTAACAACTGAAATCTTTGCAAGTTGCTCCATTGAGGCTGCTTGAGCAGCCTACTGTCAACTAAGTTTCTGTAGCCCATGTCCTGAGTGCTCACATCACTGCAGAATCTGAGCGCTTCACAAAAATTACAATTCCCAGTTGTTTTTTTTAGATGAGGAGAGCGTATTGACCTCAAGAGGGGAAACGCAGGAAGAGGCAGCAAGGCCCATTAAGTTACCAATTTTGAGTCCTGGTTTGAGAACAAAGACATGATTTTTCAGAGTGCTTAGCACAGCCTAACACTTCACATGAACCAAGCATGAAGGCCACTGATTTCAGTTACAGCTTTAAGAGCTTTGCACTTCTACAGGCCTGGATTGCAGCTCTTGAGTCAGGCACCCAGGAAATGAGGAATGCATGATTATGGACCAAAGATTTAAGTAAAAAAGAAAGCTTGATCGGCATCATATCTGTGGCAGATCCAAACATAGAAATCAGTTCTGCAAGGAAGCATTCAGCTGCCTTAACCATGAATGAATCCATTCTCTCTCTCTCTCATGTGATCCCCTGCCTTTTACAATATGTTCTGCAACTTCTGTAACAAATAAGCAAGGAGCTTACAAACAAACAAACAGCCTAATTCATACCCCCAGAAAAAGTCTGTTTTGGGCAATGAGGTGAGAGTCTCTAGTCAAAAATAATGTGATTAACATGTTACAAACTATACATATATACTATACATAAATAATGTATAGTACATGTATAATACTATACATACATAAATAAGCCAAAAACAGTTTGTACAGATGCATTTAATTCTGAGCATTATCCCAACTTTTGAATGTTTGACTTTACCAGTCTTGTAAGTGGGTGCATCTACATGTGTGCTCTACTGTGGAGTTGACCAATTAGCTCTACACAAAAGCATCACAGTCTACATGTGTGCTGGTATTAGGATGCAGTAAATTAATTAACTCCACTGTAAGATAGTACTGTTGGTGACAGTACTATCTTATGGCAGAGTACTTAACTGCACCAAAAAACACACGTAGACGGTGACAGGCTGGCTGGAGCATGAAGGTGCTATAGTGCAGGGGCTGCTTGCCACCTAGCCGCACACATTAGCACCCTTGTGGCCCAGCCAGCCAGACCTACTGCTGCCTTATGCCTCCATCCAGAGCCCAGGGCTGACCCTCCTCCCCCTTTACCCCAGCTCAAAGTGTTACAGTTCCGGGCATACATGGTGGTGCTGCACTCAGGAGCAGTGTACTCAGGCGTACACTGCACTGGAGTTTATTATGTTGCATTAATTGCATGTATAGATGCACCCAGTGAGTCACAAAGGAGACAATCTCCTGGATTTCTTTTATCTCCTTCTTCCTTTCCAAAACTGCTTTTCAAACAAAGCATGAAATACATTCTTTCATGGCATATAGCTTGTTCCAAACAGACTTAATTTAATTGCATTAAGGGTTTTGATCCCAGATCCCAACAATTGTGCCTTCTGTCATGATGCATGTGCGTGGCACAATGCATAATTTTTGGGAACTGGTATTAGATCCCAGTCACATGATGGACAATCCGCAATGCTGTGCTTCCTGTGGCACTTTTTCAACTTGCTGAGATCTTGATTCAAGACTTCATGTTTGCAGCAAGTTTAAACCTGCTGCAGTCTGAACTTTCCTGCTATACATTTCTGCTTATGGACACTGTTCATAAAATCTGATGAAGTAGGCAGTTGCCTATTACAGTTTATGCATTTCTGTGCAAGTTAAGTCTTTAAGGTGCCACCCCATAATGTAGATATTAAAAGGGGCCTTTTAAACATGAAATTGCAAAATCTCTGGTTAGCTTTTTTCAGGGTTTTGTCCAATTTGACACCAGTGTGTTGGATCAAACCATCCCCCATCTCTAATTGCTTTCTGTATTGCTGTTTCTTAGAAGAGCTGTTACTGACTGTAGCCAACTTTAAATTGGCTCTCATTGAAGAGATTTGGAGAGCAGTTGCATACATTTTCTGTTTAAACTTACTTTAGCGACTGCATCACAGAATAGATCATAGTTTGCACTTATGCGCTGCAAACACAAATGACTGAATCTCTCAAACTTTAGTTTCTAAAGTAAGAGGAGGACCTGGCATTAGTTTCTAAGTTAAAAGGAAGACCTGGCATTTTCTGAGGTGTGTTTTGAATCTAACAAGGTTGAGAACCACTGATCTACCAGAATAGTGTGAGATTTAGGTTCTTCTGTCCCTAGTTACAGAATATTTCCCACTTATGAAAATGGTCTTTTTTTTCTCCTTCCCGCTGAATTGGTCTGTGATGAGTCCTTTGCAGGAATGGTACTGCAGGAATATCTTCCCAGTATATGAAACTAATTTCTTTTTCTGCTCCCATTTAACTGCATCCTCCCTCTCACTGTCTCATACTGCTACTACCTCTTCCCGTGCACTACCCACACTTTGTATCCCAAACAGTTTTCTAGAATTTGAAGTATGACATTTCATTTTTTAAAATAATTTGAGATACAGGAGCAATTCTTGGGAAGAAAATACTTGCTTTAATTCTTACTCTTCTGTAGATTTGTAATATTGATTCTGATCTATAAAATTGATGGTTCAGCTCACGTAGTGACTTGAGTCTCTCGGTAAAGTTAGGTGTATGACCAACTGCATCTGGTTACAGCAGGTAACCTGAGAATAATGAGTATATAAATAGATGTGTATTTCTTTGCATCATATGAGCTGATCCTATGTCCCCAAATCCTCTAATGGTTTTAAGAGTCAAGTAAACAAGTTTTCTGAGAGCTATAAGCATAAGGTAAACATGTTCTACTGCACAAAACTGGAGCCAGGGGGAACGATACAAAACAGAAGTTACCCAGTACATTAAACTATTAAAATAAAACTGAACATATATGGAAAACTGTCAGATGCCAACATTTCAGTCTTGGCAGAGACCCATCAGGCTCTAGGAGGCTGTCCTTTCACATTTATACTTTGGCTCCTAGCTGTTGTCACCCAGAGTGTTCCTTGTTCCCCTTGTAAGATCTAGATGCCTTTTTCTTGTTTTCGGCCATGAGGTCCACTACAGAGGACTTTTTCTTGTTTAAGAAATATTAATATTTAAAATTTTCTAATATTCTTGCTTTTAAAGTCCTAAATATTGGCTCCTAAATACAGTTTAACCATCAAAAAAGACAAGGTTGTGTGTTTAGTTATATTAATTTCTTTTGATCCTGTAGCCAGCAGCTATTATGATCGTTTTAGTCCCCTACACAACTACAAGTTTGAATCCAAGTCCTGTCAACCTTTTATTCTTTACATTTCTATGGAATTGATTTTATTTTAATGAAATGTCCACATTTGACAAATTTTAAGTTTTAGACACCATTTAAAATACAATGGTAAATTTAGAACCATATGCCCCAGAAGAAGAAAGATTGATAAGATTAAGGATTTATTTGTCAGGGTGTTAGTACTCTTTCTGGAATGGGGCATTGCCTTGAAGTTGTAGCTAGAACACAGTGACTGAGGATAATGTGTGTAGCTACCTGAAACTGAACCTTGTGGAAAATGATTAAATCTGTAGTTCATATTTTCAGTCTTGCTGTGCATGTGTGTTACAGTTTCTGAAATGTTCTGTTTCCACGTTGGTATTATTACCATACTAAACATAATCAAATTGAAAAGTTGTATAATTTGATATTGTAGCTCTCATTTTCTGTTTTTGTTTTTTATTCAGTTGAGACAGAAGTTGGCTTTGTGTCTATCAGGATATATGTATTGAAATCTGATTTGTTTTGTCTTGTTAAATATATGTGATAGGAGCAACAAAAATGTTTCACTTTTTCACATTTAGCTATCTGTGTGGCTCTCATTTTTGTGCGTGCCGTTAGTGGCATCTGATATGCCCTTTTTTTGTCCTTTAGACTGAGTGTTAACTAGTAGTAACTTCAAAAGCCTACTAGGTATTTTCTCTTCACAACTGTGAGTAAACTTCTCCTTATAGATATATTTGCTTCTAGAGAGTTGCTTGCTTCTCTTAAAGCAATTAATTCTCAAAGTTAAATTCTTCTTTCTGGAATTTGGATTTAGCTAACTCTCACCTTCAGTTTGAAGTTGGCAGTGTTTCTTCAGTAGGGAATAAATGTTTTGAAATATTTTCTGGTTGAGTATTCGTAGTTCTTTCTGTAGGTGATGTTAAGAAATTCTTCCTGTACATTGTCTCGTGCATAACTCTTGTGAAAATGAGCTATGACAGGATTAAGATTGCAGAGTGCCTGAACAGGTTTGCCTTTAGGGAAGGGACTGTGATTGTTAAAAATACTTTATTTGAAAGTAAAATATTATTCAGTTTTAATCACAGCTGGGGAGTGTGTATGTGTAATATAATAATAGTTTCTATAGGCAGAAAGCTTGTGTGAAGTGAATTGGGAATAAGGTCTCATCTTTTATGAAATGCTGAAATGGAATAATTTGAGTTAGCAGCAGCCAGATCCAAGTAATAACAAAATGAAAACCTAATCTTCCAAAATTTGACTTTTATTTCTTTATCGCATCTCTTCCCTTCCTTGTGGTTTATCATATTTTAACGTTTAAAAAATAGTCTCTTTCCTACATCAACATATTGTTTCTCTCATAAGGCACAAAACACCCATGATACCAGATTTAATGCCAAATTACCTAATTGGAAGCATGGCACCTGATAATGCAGTATTTCCAATACTGTCCTGTTCTTTAACTTTCTTTAGCAACTTAAGTATTTCTTAAGTATTCCATTAGTGGCATGTCATATTGGACCACTGGCTAAAGAGATTTAATGCATTTTAACAATGCTTGTCTAACTGAATGCCTTTTCCTTTCATAGGAATTAATGTGATATATGCCATTTTAAAAGTAAATTGCTATCAAGTTTTCCTTGTGTCATGTCTTATGTCTCTGGTCTTATGGTACAGAATATATAGAATATTTATGACATTTTTAAAAATGCCTGTAAAAACACTATTAGAAATATTTCCTCCTTCTTCATCCCAAAAGGAATCTTTAAAATTTTGTCAGTGTTTATATAGATTTTCGTATTAAACTAATAATGGTATGTTTTTCAGCATCATTTCTGTAGGTTGTCAAAGTAATGGAAATTAAAATGGGAAGCATAATATGGATAATGAAAAAGATCGTTTATTCACAACTAGGAATATCCATTCCATTTTTGAGGCTATATTGACTCTCACTTATGCTGTATTTACAAAGAATGAAGTCTCTTAGGTCCCCTCAGCATGCTACACTTAAGGCAAGATTAACTAGGCAATCGATCACACTTTAAGTTGTGATCCAGCTACACATTGACCAATTAATGGCGTGATAGAACAAGCAATAAGCTACAAAGTTAGTACACAAAAAACATGTAATAACTTTGTAGCTTGGTCTGATCATGCCATTGATTGAATGTGTGGCTGGGTGCTCTCCTGTGCCTGGGATCCCCATCAACTGAGAGGCTTCTTAGCCACAGGGGTGAACCACCCACTGCCAGCTCTGCATCTGAAAAGGCTTGCTGTGGTTGCAGCATTGCCAGCTGTGGGGTGGCAGCATTGCCAACTATGGGCCCTACAATAGGGAGCACTCTGCCCCCTCTATGAGCCTTTTCAGCTATGGGGTTCAGCAGGGGCAATATCTTTGGCTTTCGGGCTCACAGTGGCAGCTGCAGGAAGAATGCTGCTGCCACTGCGACCCCTGCACCTCATGAGGCTTCTAGTATGGGGCAGTACTCTCCCTGCAGTCCCACCTGTGAGCCCTGCCATTGGTGATATTTGTAGCAGGCCAGCATTTTTCCATTGCCCCCACTACAGGCCCCACAGCCTACATAGGCTGCAGGGCTTGTAGTGGGAGCAGTATGGAGAATGCTGGCCATGCTGTGAGCCCTGCCAAGCTCTGTCAGCTGCAGGACTCTCAGCCACAGGAGTCAAAGCAGGGGAAGCCCAAGATTGTGATCCCAGGCTCCCCCGCACCGGTGATAAGGTGCAATGGAATCTAGTACATGATCCCATGGCAGAAAGCACAATTGTGTGGCTCGAGCATTAGATCCAATTATGCCTTTACCTGCATATGTAGAAGGACCCTTATGAATTGAAGAACTTCCAAAGACACTATTCACTTTTTTTTAAGTCCAGATGTGGAAATATCAGTATAATGTGGATCCTGACATTTTTGTGCAGTAGATACAAAAATAAAATCTCTTGTATTGTTTTGGTGAAATCAATGTTGTCTAGGTTGCTTAAGGCAGAAATGAAAATTTGAAAGAATCACAAGTTCCATTTTGGTGCCTGAAGGTCCTCTTGAATTAAAACCCACCATGACTGTGGGCGCATCACGCGAAGTTGGACAGATTCTATCAGGGTTATAGAAGGTTTTTGTTTAGAGTTTTACTAACTTCCATATGTTACATTGACCTGATATTTAAAGGGACTTTTTAATATCAATAGGGCCTAAATATGTTTACCATTTGGGAATGTGTCTTAAGCATACATGTCATCTTCCTACTGCTAAACACTCCTTCCCCCATTTTTGTTCTCAACATGGTTCAGTACCTTGAATGTCCATGGTCAGGTCTTCCAGCATGCTGTACAAACCAACAAACAATACTATAGCCCCAAGTTGTTGTCCATCAAATGGAAATGAGAACACTGGGTTCTCATATGACCCGCCTTCCAATTTGTAAAAGGTGGTCACCCTACTGTAAAACATATCAAGAACATACATGTGTTTAGGGCATTTGTTCATTGTAAGTTTACCCTGTGTTTTTATGTTTTAGCCCAACTTCCTCTATTACCTTCACTCAGCACTTTGGTGTATTTGTACACTTATATGCTACTGTGATATGCGATAAAGCTTATGGCTTGCTTTTCATAGTACTCTGGCCACCTCTTTTTGCAGTGCGGATGCAGTCAAGAAATACATAACTAAATTTGCATTTAGCTAGTCTTCCAATGCCATTCTGAAATACCTGGGACCTTTATATTTTGGCCCTTCTATGCACAGGAAATGATCTACTTATGTTCATACATCCTTAGACTCTTTTATGTAGATCCATCTGTAAACAGCAAGTGTTTCACCTTAGGGTACTGGGAAAGCTAAGAACACTTTTTCCAGTGGTCTAGGAAAGAGATGCCCCCTCCTTTGCCTCTGCGCTCCCCAAAGTACACCATAAACCGGTTCCTAGAGTGGCTGAAGTTAGCGATACACTACCAAAGGGGTATACTTCCAGAAATGTAACCACGTGATCTATGTAATTGCTGTACCAGCATAGGTATAAGAGCATGGTATGGATTGCTCATATCTCACAAGCTGATGTAGCAAACGGGTTCACATGAAAGGAAGCTTGGACACAGGTGAGCTGCACTCTTCAGGCAAAACCTGTCTGAGCGAAGCAAGATACTTGTACTTAATTGAGCTAGAAATTTCAGGGTTGAAACTATTACTCTGTATATTGTAACCACTCTAAAATATTTTTTCTATTAAAATGTTATTTTTAGCTGTGGATTCATCAACGAATGGCCCTTTGTTTATTTTCTGCAATACAACAGCACAATTATCTGTATATCACTTGTTATTAGGGGTGCACCAACAGAGAATTTTTGGGCTGATACTGATGGCTGACATTGATCTGATTCCAATATGCAGCTGGGCAGCATGGAGAGTGGCATCCTGCTGGTAAGTCTGTTGTGGGGAAGGAGGTGAGAGGGCAGATTGAGGTTCCTACAGTGAGGGAGAGAGTGGGGCTGGGGCTGGGGTACGGGCAGGCGCTGCACAGCTGGAGTGGAGTGGGAGATGGAGCTGTGAGTGGCTTGTTGGGGGAGGGCGGCTCCTGCCTCTGCATGCATCCTGGCAGGGCATGGGGGGCATGTGCCCCCAGATCTGTGTGTGGGGCAAGGGCAGGTTGGGTCTGGGACGGTGCTGGGCTCTTCCTAGTTCGGGGCTGGGCCAGGATGCACTCAGGGTGGGTGGCATCTGTGCAGTTATAGGGGGGGGCTGAAGCTACCCCAAAATTCTCCATAGTCCCTCTTCCAGCACCACTGCCGCCCACCCTGAATGTGGCCCTGGCCCAACCCCCGCACCAGGAAGAGCCCGGTACTGCTCTAGCCCCAGCCCGCAGTGGCAGCCCACCCTCACCCCACACGCAGATCTGGGGGCACATGTCCCCCATGCCCTCCCAGAGGTGCGCATAGCAGCAGGAGCTGCCCCCTTCCCCCGGATGAGCTGCTTACAGCTCTGTCCCCCTCTGCCCCAGCTGTGCTGCTCCTGCCCCTGGCCCAGCCCCAGCCCTACTCCCTTCCTCACCGTGGGGGCCTCAATCTGCTCCCCACCACCCCTTCCCTCACAACAGACTTACCAGCCAGACCCGGCTGCTCTCCATGCTGCTGCTATGTTCCTGGCCGCCTGCGTGCTGCACTGCAGCTGTGCGCATGCACAGGGCATTTATTGGCCACATCATTGGCCACGTCAAACGAAAAAGCTGATTGCCAGTACAGTCAATTTTCCTTATATCAGTGCTGATCCACTATGGGACCAGTGTATTTTTATTAATGATAGAGTTTTTCTAGCTTGCTGCCTGGAATCTTACTTTTTTCAGGTAAACCAAACTTGAATTCTAAAGATCAATTCATAACTTTGGAGGTATGTTCTTCTCCTGTCTTGCTGTGTTATCATAATCCACAGCTTTTATTTAACGATAAAAAAACCCATTTAGTCTTTCTAATTGTTCAAATGACTTTTAGAGTGTAAACAGATGTTCTGTTTTGAGTCTGCAGCCTGCCAGGCTGAGATAATAGTAACAAGAGAAGTGTGAACTTTTCATTCATTTAAATGGTATATACTTTTTAAAGCCTAATTATGATGTAGTGCCAATTCTGTTGAGTGCCTGATAGCATACCAGATTATCCAACAAATATTGCTGAATGCATTTAGCATGTTGTGATGATCAATGGGAAAATTATCTGGAACATACGTAAGTTTCAAGGGGTGGGGAGCACAGATAAATGAAAAATTTGGACTATTGCAGACAACTATGTCATGTAATCTCACTCATGAATTTATTGAGCTTCTGAAAAGGAGATTTTGTTTGTTTGCCATCACTATTCCTATTGGAATAGTTTTCCAGAATCTCATTTCTCTGATAAAAACTTTTAATTTCTAGCTTGAGTTGATTCCTGGCCAGTTCTGTACCCATTTGTTCTTGTGCTAGTTTATGCCAAGCTGTATTTATAGACAGAAATCATACCTCTTCTCAACCTTCAGTTTTTCACATAAACAGAGTTTAATCTCTTGGATCTCTCCTCCCTTGATCATACTGTCAGCCCATCTCTACATATGTTTTAGTCTGAAATCACCCTTCTTATATGTGAGTAAACAGAAAAATACACAGAATTCCAGATGATCTTTCACCAGTGCCTCCTTGTATGATGGCATTGAGACTTTTCTGTCTCTATTGTAAATATCTCATATTAGCTGTTGGCTTCATATTTACCTTTCTTTTTTATGGTTTCATTGCATTAATGACTCAAATACCCCAGTCAACTGACACACCCAGATCTTCTTCCTCCTCAGTCATTTCCAGCTGGGAAGCTCTCTCCATTATAGCAAATTCTTGCTTTTAGTCTCTAGGGCCCTGACCTTGCAGTTTATACTGTTGGATTTTATCTGATTTCTATTATTACAGTCCTCAAAGTCATAAAGTTCTTTTCATCTGATAGTCTCATCCTCTTTGATGATGCCTCCCAACCTTTTTTCAGCAACAAATTTCATAAACACGCATTTGCTATTTTTACCCACATTGTTTGTTAATTAAATGTGTAATAAGTTTTGTCCCAGAGCCAGTTCTTGATGATCTCTACTAGTAATCCAACTCCAACCTGATAGTACCTTTATTAATGTTTGTTGCTGTCTCCTGCTTAGCTGTACTATACAATCCTTGTCTTGAGCCTTTGTTTCACTGGTTTCTTATGGACACCACATCAAATGATTTACTGATGTCCAAATAGCTTAAACTATATTTCTAGAAAAACAGTTTCCTTATCAAAGAAAGACATCAGATTATTCTTGCATGATCTATCTTTTAGCATACCATCAAGGTCAGGCTTGTAGTTGCCCACACCCTCTCTCTACCCTCTTCCCCCTGCTTTCTGAAACATAGATGCTACATTTCTGTTTTACAGTGGTATTGGGTGCAGACAAAAGTGACAATTTTTGCCTCATCTGGCCACAGAAAGCATCTTATAGCTATGAACAAGCACAGGTGCACAGCTGCAGACCGCTTAAAAATGGCTAAGCAGGTGAAAATCTAAACCCTCATTGCATGAGGGGGGGTCAGATGAAGACATTTAAAAAAAGAACATCTTCTGTAACTTGTGTCTGCA
The DNA here is from genome assembly GCF_001723895.1 of Crocodylus porosus. NCBI lineage: Eukaryota > Metazoa > Chordata > Crocodylia > Crocodylidae > Crocodylus > Crocodylus porosus. Next base: position 93,801,746 of record NW_017728906.1, on the reverse strand, counting down.
CTGCCTGCCAGCCTGTTGCTGTTTTTAGATTGGGAGGCAGGGAAAGGGAGTTCGGTTTGGGGGAGTTTTCAGTCCCTCCTGGAGGGTGGGACAGGCCGGGGACCCCTTGAGGTGGGGTTGACCCCAGTTGACCCACCCCACCCTCCAGTGCCAGCTGGGGAAACTCTAGGATGATCTCCCTTTGCTCCCTTTCCCTCCTCCCATTCTGAAAACTTTGCAGACTAGCAGGGAGCAAGGGTTGTTGCTGTGAGAAACCAGCTGCAGGCTGGCAGCCAGCAGCTAGATTGCCCTCTCCCCTGGAACCAGCAGAAAACGTCTGTTTGTTCCAAGGGATCATTGTACCTCGTAATGCTTCCTGCAAAGCTTTCTTAGTTACAGCAGGAACTGCACTTCTGTCTGTACCCATTATCCTATCCTGACTTAATGGACTTGTAGGACCCATTCATGTGCTGGTTACTTTGGAGTTCTAGAATAGAGATTATCTGGTTCTCTCTTTCCTATTGCCCTCCTTCCCGCCCCCCTGCATTTTGAGTATATTTTGGTCTTTCTGAGTTTTGCTACTACCTTAGTCATGGTTATTTACTTTTCCATCCCCACATTAACAATGGCAATCTTGCCTTTGCTTGCATGTCCAACATTAATTGCCCTTATGGTCATCTAGGGAAGCTAAGTATTCATTAATTTAGGGGTCATCCTGCATAATGTAGCAACTTTACCTCCTCCTTTCCTTGTTCTCTATTTATATGGCTGAAGAAACTGAGATGTAACTAGGAATTTTGGTGCCCTGGGTGGTGGTGGAGTTGGAATGCTGCAACAGGAGCACATGGGCTGCTGTTGCCATGGCATGGACTCCCTAGAAGCCACCATTCTGTCACCCTGTCTGCACTGGTGACTGGGGCTTGTGCCCCATTTGTTCACTGTTACACTACTGGGAAGAATGTTTTGTTATTTATTATAATATCTTGTATAAGTTCTGACCCAGTTTAGTTTCTGACAATTCTTGCTGGATCCTTGCACTTAATGGCCTTCTTTGCTAGTTAATAAGAAATCCTTTTACTCGGTTTTTTTAAAAGGATGAAAATTTTAAAATACTTATTTTAAACATTATTTTCCTGAAAGTGAGGGAAAGGAAAAATATCAAAAACCTCCAACCAGATGTAACATGTGATTCCCCTCCCCCACCATTTAATAAGGGTGACAGTTCTCTAGTAAACCCATTTTTGCTTGGAAACTGAAATCTGATGCATGAATTGGATTTTTTTTTAAATAGTATTTTTTTAAAATCCTGATATAAGGCATATTTTGGAGAATGATTCTTAATGGGGTTTGGAAAGGAAAATGAACTTCTGTATGAAGTAGGAGTGTATATCTCTGTAGAGAGGAGTGGGAACAAAGCCTTTGTTACTTTCTGGGTTTGTATTGTGACTGGTCCACCCCTTGCAGTTTTCTGACGATTTGCCAGGAAGGCAGGTTGGGCTTTTACAGACGCACCGCCGACCTTGTACTCCCTAGGTTTTGTGAGCAGGCAGATTCCTAAGCATATCAGGCCTGTGTGCATGGAGGAAGTCTGTGGACCCACCTGCTCTCCAGGTAGGCTTCTGTGAAGTGAGGAAACCTGCCTATGGGTCTGCCGGATGGAAAGCCAAAAAGTGGGGTACAAAGTTCTATTCTATTTTTTCTCCAAAAAATTGAGATTTTGCTTTTAAACGTGAAATAGAAAAAATGTGAAACACTTAGATTTCTTTTTTTAAAGAGAACCCCTTGCCACACAGCCCTGTTGGCCACCTTTTGAGGATTGCTGCCAAATCAGTTCATCATACTAGTACTCAGTATAGTCCAGAGCAGAGGCCAGGCCAGATCCCAGCAGTAATTGCAATGGGGTTGCATTCAGGTGGAAGTGTGGGCCGGGGCTAAGTGGCAGCATGGGGCTACATTCCGATGGCAGTGTGGAGCCATGGCTTGGGGCAGGGGGCATGCAGCAGCACAAGGCTTGAGTTTGGTGGCAGCATAGAGCAGCGTGTGTGTGGTAGTGCAGGGCTGTGTCTGGGCAGCAGTGTGGGTCTGGAGGTGTGTGATGGCCCAGTCTGATTCTGTGCCCAACTCAAGATTTTGTTGTTCTTTCTTTTTGATGTGGTACCTTAAAGCCTGTTTTCCCCTCCTAGTTCATCCTAGTGACTGAGCTCTCTTGACTCTCCTTGGTTCAGTGATTCCCAAGATGAAGCTTTCTTTGTTTATGGAGTTTCTTGGCTGTGGAGATTTTAACTAATAAAAAGCAGGAGGGAACCTGCCAGTCAAAGAAATACGGTTCTTGACTGACATTGATAGACAGTTGTGGGGTATGTATAGGTATAGGTTGTAATTAGGGGTGTGTGAAACAACCCATATTGGATTTGGATTTGGCTTGAATCAGGGACAGTGATTCGATTCATTGATTCGGATCTCTGTCCCCGATTCAATTTGGGCAAACTGGGAAGACTCAGTGCTGATTCAGAGACTACACACAGCTTTAAATGTTTTTTCTACATACCTCAAGATACCAGGCACAGCTCGTGAATGCTGAGATGCTGGGACAGATGGAGCACCCCACAGGAGGTGGACTGGAAGTACTTCCAATCCACTTCCAGGTCGGCTGCTGAGCGCTCTTGGGGGCCTCCCCCCGCACTTCCCCGGCTCGGCGATTGGTTGCGGGAGGAACCCCAGGTGCTTCCCCCCGGATTTAGGAGGCACTAGTTTCTGAGCTGGGAGGGTGCGGGGGGGGTGGAGATATGTAGAAAAAACATTTAAAGCTGTGTCTATATCCAAATCACCAAATTTTTCTAAATATCTCTGAATTGATTCAGAGGGTTCTGATTCAATATGGAGAGATTAAAGGGTCTCCTGATTTGATTCGGATTCAGAGATTTGGCCACTGAATCGGGCCTAATCTCTGCTGAATTGAATCGGGGACCGAAGCTTCACACAGCCGTAGTTATAATGTACTGTGTAATATAGTTTAGGTGGTGTGAAATGGGTCAGTAAGTAACACTTCTCACAGTAGAAATAAAAGGAGAGTGGGGAATCTTTTAATATGTACTTAAGCACTAGTAGTTCAAACAGAATGGTAGAATCAAGGAGAACTATATTAGATCACTTGTGCTTTTTATTTAATCTCATGCATGACACCCATCAAAGAAATATGTAGATAGACCCAATAGTGGTATTACACAGCCCTTAATGTGCTTTTCTAAACTGGCGTTAGTTCAGGATATGTTTACTAGAATATCTGTCTTCCAATGAATGTAGGTTAAAGTGATACCAGCTATATTAAAAATTGAATAAATTGCATATTGCATAAAAGATGTTTCTTATGGTATTCCATGCAGTGACTTAACAGCTTAGCTATAGCTTATTTTTTCTTCATGAAAGATGAACCATTTTTACTAATAAAAGCTTTTTCTACTGGAATAATCCTGAATAATTCCCATTGTAGCTGCTTGGATAACAGTTTTTGACAGAATGAAAAATGAAACTAAAATTTTAAAACCCTGAAAATCTTTTTTTATATTGGCATTTTAGTATGGCATTGTCCATGATGTTAACTAATTAAAAACCCTTCCTCCCCAAAGTCAAACTAAAGCATGCATAATTTAGGCCTTATTTTCACAAAAGTAGGGGAGAATGCTGTCATGTGTTGGTATTTATGGTTGTCCATGTAAATCAGTTGTGTAATCTCCCTGTGAAATTATTTTTATCATAGAATTTATACAGTGTTTATAGATACTTTATTTTGGTCTCGCAAATCTTATTATCTGTTACAATTGGTGCATTGTTAATTTCCAGTTTCTTGTGTGATTTACTAACACAGTATATCAGTTCAAGTTTCAGCTTCTACATGCTTCAGGTTTTCAGGGACAAAGTAACTATAATCCTGTAACAAAACAGTTTGCTTTTGTTACTGTGTACAAAGATTCATTTAGAATTCTAATACGTAATAGATAGGAACTATATAATTGAGTTATACTGTATATTTTAAAAGACTGAGAACACAGAGGTCTGTTCCTCTTTATTTCGTTGCAGACTGAGTATGCCGTAATTTGATCTGTGTTCCAACAACAGGTCTTTTTGTGACTACAGGATGGAGCTGAATGAAATCTTGAATATGCCTTTAGATAGTTTTGCTTCTGCCATGTTATAGCTATGAGTATACAGAATACATCGTTTCTTTTTCTGTCTCATTGCCTTATGAATTAAAGGGCTGTATTTGTCCTATGCATAGTTATCTACTTAATTCTGGCAGAGGAAAGGGAAAAATCATGAGGTACTCAGGACAGCTTGTGCCATTTTCTCACTCTTTTTGTGGTGGCTTCCCCCACTGCTGACTGGCTCTTGTGGCCCTGCCCTTTGTCACTGATTGGTGGAGAGGGGTGGGGCCACATTGATTGGCAGCCCTCTTGGTCAGTCAGCAGCAGGGTGGAAGGTGCCATTTTCATTGCTCCACTTCATGCTGGGGGCTCCTTTCCACTGCCAGCACTTACTCCAGCAAACTCTAATGGAAGAAGATTACACAGTCCTCAAACTTCAATGGGAGCAGCCTATATAAATCATAGAGAATTTAAGGCTGGAAGGGACCTCAAGAGTTGATCTAGTCCAACCAGGGATCAAACCTGAGACCTTGGTGTTATTCAGCCAGGAACTAAACCTTGACTAAGGTCTAATCAATATCTTGTGGCCTCCTTTCTCAGTGGGCTGGGTCAGTTGAACACCCAGCACTTGCACTTTGTTTGCTATATTTAGATGTAATTCAGGGGGTGTTTCTGTAAAAGTCCTCTATGGCTGTGGACCCACACATCCTAAAGACTGCCTCCTTCCCTGTCTCTGCTCAGGCATCTCAGCTGTCTGTGCCTGGAACTTGGCTATTCAGGATCCTCTGACCTTGGAACTTGATCCCCCTGAATTCCCTGGCTTGTGAGTTACTGAGTCTTTAGATCATGCAGTAAGGTTTGTCTGCACAGCACATATAGCACTGGCTGTAGATGTAAGCTGTTGGGAGAAATTTAGCAAAGTAATAGGGTAATGTAAGTCAGTGCTGTCCAACTTCTGACTGGCTGGGGCTGCACGTTCTATGTGCCACATCAGCTCAAGCTACAGGCTGTCGCCACACCCCTGCCACACACTGTGTGAACAACACTACCCCCACCACTGACATTGTGTGGGCACCCCAGTCTCACTCTCAGCTGTTTAGTAGTGAGCTATGTCATGCTGTCCTGCATGGGCAACTGGTGCCATCTTAGTCGGGGGGGCACGTGTCCTCTAGTGACCAGTCAGCGATCGGCAGGGGGTGGTCCTTTGCAGCTGATCTCACTGACTGGGGGGGCGCCCCACGGCAAGGTGGCCAATCACTGCAGCTGCTTCTGGGACAGCTGCTCCCTGGCTGGTGCTTGCAGGGGCTGGCCCAGCACTCCCACCTTCCCCCCTGCATGGTGCCTAAGCAGTGAGTACACCAGTCAGGGGATGCACATGCACCCCCTATGGGTCACCACTGCTGTGCTGCATCACACTGCCCCGTGGGGTAGGGGCAGGAGGTCAAAGCTGGAGGAGGGAGGGAGAGGCTGGAGACTGGCTATTGCTGGCTATGGCCCAGCGGCTTCAAATTAATCTCTCTCAAGCCACATGGTCTGTGGGCTGCCATTTGGACAGCCCTGAAGTAAGAGATGATGGATTAGGGGTGGTTGCGTCTGAAGGCATTGATTTACAATCTCTCTGTAGCTAGTTTTAGCAGCTACTAAAATCCAGAAAGTTAAGCAATTGCATTTTAAAAATTGAAAAGGATATTTTTTATCCACAGATGCATCTCGAGCAGGTCCAAAGAGGTGATCCTCCCCCTCTATGCGGCACTGGTCAGGCCGCAGCTGGAGTATTGCGTCCAGTTCTGGGCGCCACACTTCAAGAGGGATGTCGACAGCATGGAGAGGGTCCAGAGGAGGGCCACTCATATGATCAGGGGACAACA
>NW_017728906.1:93782682-93795547 GCF_001723895.1 Crocodylus porosus | reverse complement strand
CATTTGACCCCAGTATTCTTTCCTGCCATGGCAGGGGGTCGAACTAGATGATCTGCTCAGGTCCCTTCCCACCCTAGAAACTATGAAACTATAAAGCTTTTCCTGAACTTTTGCTTCAATCAGATTAGAATTAAATGATCCCTTAGGTACCCCTTTTTTCAGAGCCCTTGCCCTGCACTGGAGAAAGACAGCAGCAAGTGCAATTTGGTAGCCACTTCTTGTTTTATAAGAGATTTTTCTCAAAGTATTTATCGGCTGGTGATATGGGCATGTTGATTGTTGGACAGCTATCTTATGACATTTTTGAGGGACCCAGTCCTATTAGAAAGTGTTGAGCATCTCATCTGTACAATAGGTCTTAATTAATAATCATTGCTGAAACTTTGGGTGTTAGTAGTAATAGTAACCTTTTTATACAAAGTCACATTCACATCATTTCAGATTTCTTCGATCCTCCCAGTCTTGGGCTATGGGCTGAGGAGGGAGAGGAGGATCCACATAGTCAACCAAAGGCTGTGGCACTGGTGTCATCGGGAAGGCTTTGGCTTCCATGACCAGAGTCTGCTCTTTGGAGAGAAAGGCAGCGAGCTGTTGGGAAGGGACGGCCTCCACCTCTCTCCATTGGGGAGGTGGCTCTTCTCAACTAGACTGGCTGACCTGCTCCACCAGGCTTTAAACTAAGCCCACCGGGGGATGGGGGAACTACTGCCACTGCTGGCCCACCGAGTGGCCCTGCAAAGCCAGCAGGCCAAGGCACATAAGGGATCCCACCCCAGCCCCAGCCCTGGAACAAAATGTAAGCAAGGCAGGAGCCCCTAAGGGGACACTTGTGTCTCTGTACACAAATGCCAGGAGCCTGGAGAATAAAGAGGAGGAACTTGTTCTCCTCCTAAATTCAAATAACTACGATGTCTTTGGGATAACAGAGACCTGGTGGGACTCTGCCCATGACTGGACCATGGGTATAGATGGCTATACACTGTACAGGAGGGATTGAGTGGACAAAAGGGGCGGGGGCGTAGCTCTCTATGTCAAGGAAAGCTACGCGTCCCTGCAAGCTGACATTGGCACCCATGGTGGGCGATTTGAGACCCTGTGGGTTAAAATCCGTGGGGAACACTGCGCAGGGGATACTATGGTAGGGGTCTACTACAGACCCCCTACCCAGAATCAAGACCTCGACCAGGAGTTCACCAGGGAATTGGCTGAGGCCGCACAATCCCGGTGTATGGTTGTCATGGGAGACTTTCACTACCCAGACATCTGTGGGAGGTGCGCTTGGCCAAATCCAAGTGGTCGCAAAGCTTTCTTTCGTATGCGGATGACCTCTGTCTGACGCAGGAAGTCTACGGGCTGACAAGAGGTAAAGCATTGCTTGACCTCATACTGACAACCAGTGTTGACCTAACTGGCAACTTAACAATCGAAGGGAAGCTGGGTGACAGTGATCATGAACTGATCACCGTCACCATCTGCTGTAAAGCTGGCAAGTTAGTCAGTTGTACAAAAGTCCTTGACCTAAGGAAGCTTGTCAGAGAGACCCTAAAAGGCCAAAACCCAATGGAGAGGGGAGTTCAGGATGCGTGGATGCTCCTCAAGGGAGCAATCCTGGATGTGCAAGCAAAGTCCATCCCGTCTCAGAGGAAAGGCAGCAGGTGGGCACAGCAGCCCCCTTGGCTCTCCAGGGAATTGGTGGACCTGCTGCAACTTAAAAGAAAGACCTATAAAGGATGGAGGACTGGAATCGCCACCAAGGAAGAATACTCTGCATTAGTCCAGACTTGCAGAGAGCAAATCAAGAAAGCCAAGGTTGTGATGGAACTCCAGCTAGCTACAAATATCAAGGAAAATAAAAGTTCTTTTTTAGATATGTGGGGAGCTGGAGGAAAAGCAAGGGCAACATTGGACCCCTGCTAAACCAGATGGGGCAACTGATGCCCAGGAAAAAACAAACTTGCTAAATGGGTACTTCGCATCAGTTTTCCATTAGCCCCATGGGGTGGCCCTGCCTACTATGGGTCAGGGAGGTCTGGGTGAGGGAGATTCCTTGCCCTCCATCAAAGCTGACCTCGTGAAGGAACACCTCAACAGGCTGGATACCTTCAAGTCAGCTGGCCCTGTTGGGTTACACCCAAGGGTACTCAGGGAGCTGGTGAGCAGCATAGCTCAGCCCCTGGCCAGGATCTTTGAGAGCTCTTGGCGCTCTGGTGAAGTGCCTGATGACTGGAAGAGGCCAATGTCATGCCAATCTTCAAGAAAGGGAGGAAAGTAGATCCGGCAAACTACAGGCCCATCAGCCTGACCTCTATCATGGAGAAAGTCTTGGAAAAGATTATCAAGGAGGCCATCCTTAACAGGCTAGCTGAAGGCAGTATCCTGAGGGATACCCATCATGGGTTTGTTCCAGGTAGGTCTTGCTTGTCCAATCTCATTTCTTTTTATGACCAGGTAACTTATCACCTGGACAAAGGGGAAGAGATCAACATCATATACCTCGACTTTAAAAAATCCTTTGATCTGGTATCCCACGATCACCTCTTGGTTAAACTGGCTAACTGCGGCCTTGACGTCACCACGATCCACTGGCTGGGGAACGGGCTCCGTGGTAGGACCCAGAGGGTGGTAGTTGACGGGAGCCAATCATCTTGGTGAGCTGTGACCAGTGGCGTCCCACAAGACTCTGTCCTAGGGCCTACACTGTTTAACATCTACATCAATGATGTGGACATTGGTGTCAGAAGCGGACTGGCCAGATTCGCCAACAACGCCAAACCCTGGGGTATAGCATCCACACCTGAGGACAGGAGGGTGATTCAGGTGGATTTGGACAGACTCATGAAATGGTTGGACGAGAACTTGATGGTGTTCAACACTGAAAAATGCAAGGTTCTCTGCCTTGGGAGGAAAAACCTGCACCGTGCATATAGGCTCAGTAGTGCTACGCTGGTTAGCTCTACAGATGAAAGGGACTTGGTGGTCATGGTTGATCACAAGATGAACATAAGCCTTCAGTGTGGTGCTGCAGCTAGTAAAGCGAGCAGAATGCTGGCTTGCATCCATAGATGCTTCTCAAGCAGATCCTGGGACGTCATTCTCCCATTGTACTTGGCCTTGGTGAGGCTGCAGCTAGAGTACTGCATCCAGTTTTGGGCCCTACAATTCAAAAAGGATGTGGAGAAGCTTGAGAGGGTGCAGAGGAGAGCCACACGCATGATCACAGGTCAGGAAAACAGACCATATGATGAGAGACTGAGAGCAATGGGGCTATTCAGTTTGGAAAAGCTCAGGCTCAGGGGTGATCTGGTGGCCACCTATAAGCTTATCGGGGTGCTCATCAGGATCTGGGGGAATGTCTGTTCACCAGAGCCCCCCAAGGGATGACAAGATCGAACGGTCACAAACTTCACTGTGACCAGTTCAGGCTGGGCATAAAAAAGAACTTCTTCACTGTCCAAGCCCCCAAGGTTTGGAACAGACTGCCACCTGAGGTGGTTCAAGCGCCCACTTTGAATGCCTTTAAAACACGTGTGGATGCTTATCTTGCTGGGATCCTATGATCCCTGCTGACTTCTTGCCCCTGAAGCAGGGGGCTGGACTCGATCCTCCGGGGTCCCTTCCAGCCCAAATGTCTATGAAATCTAAATTTAATATTAATTATGCCACTGGTGAAAATGGCTTTAATTTGAGCTATTTTTATAAAAACTTAATCTTTTTAATACAGAAATTCTGGTAAAATAGTATGTTTAATTACAAACAAGTTTGACCTATGTATAATCAGCACAATTTCCATGGCCCTCAAACTGAAGTGTTAGTGTTGGTATATCTTTTTTTAATCAACCAAGCAATTTATTTACTTAAATCTGTTTTCTAATTCAGAATGTTTCTGAGCCAGGACAACTGTATGAACAATCCAATAAATTGTCATTTGTCTGAATTTAATGCAAACCCCCATGCAGAAAAACTTCTTGAATCGATAAATTGAATGCTACTTAGTTTGGAAGAAATAGCAGCCCCCCAATAATGACAAGTTAGCAATAAAAGCAGAATAGTCTTTTTGGAGAGATTTCAGAAAAGTAACCTTGTTCTCAGGTGACTCAATACGTAATCATTTCAGAGTTGGTAGAACTACTTAACTAATGATTGCAAAATCAAAAAACAAAAAAGCTAGTGGAATGCTGGTTCGATAAGAAATGAGAGCCTGGCAAGATGATCAAAGAAGCCAGTCTACAATAGGCTTTTGTGAAAAGCTGTAATGGAGACTTTCAAACTTTTGAGCTTATTCAGGTCTGTGCATTAACTTAACTTCTGGGCATTGCAACAGGAAATATGATGAACACTACTAGAATAGTCTCAGAGTCGTGAAAAATGCTGGAAGGGACTCTTAGCCAATTTAATAAATACTGTAACCTTTTGGGGGCTGTAAGCTCATGAAAAGAGGGTTAGAATCATAGAAAATGAGGGTTGGAAGGGACCTGAGGAGGTCATCTACTCCAACCCCTGCCCAAAGCAGGACCACCCCCAACTAGATCATCCTAGCCAAAGCTTTGTTTAGCTGGGTTTTGAACCCCCCTCCCCCCTCAAGAATGGAGCTTCCAACACCACTCTGGGTAACCGGTTCTAGTGTTTTACTATCCTCCTGGTGAGAACATTCTTCCTATTGTCTAACCTAAACTTCCCTTGCTGCAACTGGAGACCATTGCTCCTTGTTTTGTCATCTGCCACCACTGAGAATAGTCTAGCTCCATCCTCTTTCAAACTCCCCTTCAGGTAGTTGAAGGCTGCTATTAAGTCTCCTCTCAGTCTTCTCTTCTCTGGACTAAATAAGCCCAGTTTCCCAAGTCTTTCCTTGTAAGTCATGTCCCCCAGCCTCCTCATCATATTTGTTGCCCTCTGCTGAACTCTCTTCAATTTGTCAACATCCTTTTTGTAGTGCGGGGGGCAGGTGGGGGAACTGAACACAGTACTCCACATGTGGCCTCACCAGTGCTAAATAAAGGGGAATAATTACTTCCCTTGACCTACTGGCAACATACCTACCAAAGCAGCCCAGTATGCCATTAGCCTTCTTGGCAACTAAGGCACACTACAGACTCATCTTAAGCTCATTGGCCATTGTAAATTCAGCTTATTGTTTAAACTGGAAAGATAGTGGTAGAGCTGGATATCTCTTTTAATGCAAAAAACCTTCCAGTAGCTGTGTTGCAGTGGCTGTTGACCTTCTGCCAGATGCACTGTGTATAATGTAGTGTGTAGTATGAAGTTTTGTGGACATTGTCACTGCACTGCTTTTAAGAGGCTGGGAAGTGCTGCTGAAGTTACAGTATTGTTAAACTTAGCTGCTCCTGATGTATGATGTGATTAATAATAGTTCAAAAAAATAGAACTCAAAATAAGTGATAGGTTTTGCTGTTTCTGTCAATAATAAAGAGATTAGGATACACTGTGATTTTGACTACCTCTGTTTCAAATCTAAAGGAACTAACCCTATTTTACTCAACCCTATTTTACATCACCTGGAACAGAATTTGGCTCATGTGCAAGTCCCCATTAAGGGTTAGAAAAATGCTTGCTTCAGCTGGGTTAATGTGTTCTGTTGTACTTAGGAAAACTTTTATAATGCACTTCTTCATTTGCTGCCTTGCAGTTTTCAACATTGTGTAGTTTTTGTTTTTAATCACAGTGCACAACATGATGAGAATAACAAACATGTTTAGAAATGTTATTGTGCTTGCAATCATCATCTCTTCTTTTTCTATTTCTGTTATGAGATCTGTCTTGGTAAATATGTGACCCATTTGCATATACACATGTCCAAATAGGGAAGGAAGACTTTTTGGCTGGGGTGTGGGTTTGTAGGAAATGCAAAAAGATTTTATTTTTTATCAGCCAAAACCTACACCTTTGAGAAGAAACACCTCTGCAATGTCTTTCTAAAGCAATGGTATTTTTTATGTCGCATAGTAGTCGCATAATAATAGGATGCTAAACTTTTAATAAAGGGATCTCTTAAATTTGCCCCCTCCATATGAGGCTAAAAAAATAATTCTCCCCGGCCAAGAAAACTCTTCCCTTCTTTCTCTACCTTCTCTTCCTCCTGCCTTCCCTCCCCTAGCCCCACTTCTGTAGGTGGTTAAAATGGATGCAAGTACAGAGCAATATTTTCTCTTTAGTGGTATGATAATGGCATGGTCTTCAAGCATGGTATAGTACGAGCAATGATTTTATAGTAACTGGATTGTGCCTGTGATGCTTCTGTATACAGGTAGACAAACTGCCCTAGTATGATGGCAGGGGTCCCTAAAGGAGCTTATTCTTTGGTCAAGACATGACAATCTCTCTTTTGTTCACAGATGTCTTTGTTCTTTCTTAGCCTAATGAAAAAAGGTTAGTTACTTGCTTTTTCCATTTACTGTTAAGATTTTAAGACGGGGCATATTACCAGGGGCTGATTTTTGTCATCCAAAGAGGTTAATAGATGGGTTGCTTTATTATAATATGTCTGTCTTCTCCCTCCAAGCTTTTCTTTAAACTCTCAGTCAGCTGAGGGAATCTCACCCAGGGTTATTTCCTTCAGCCTGAATTATGAATTGAAAAATATTTCTAGCAGTCAATTCTGATTCTTCTTTTTTTCTTCGTAATTCAGGAAGTTCTTCCTAAGAACCGTTATCAGTTTATCTGTTACTACTTACAGTTCAGTCTCTCTTTCTTGTAGTCTCAGAGTGGAAAAAAGTCAGCCTGCCTAGATGGATCTAATGCTGCTGGAGCAAGCGTGCATCCACAGGCTCCACAGTGTCCGTTGGAGCCCCCTCCGCAGAGTCCCAATACTACAAGGCAGGGAGAGGCAGCAACTGCCCTCTAGGTCTTTCTCACCAGCAATGTAGCCAGTTCAATGGCTATAACAGCAGTCCTCCCCATCTCTCTTTCTGTCCCTGTGAGTGCTCCGTCTCTTTCCTGTTCCTTCCACCCAGGAAGAGCGCACACCAAGTGCAGAGGCTTCCTTAGCCTGATGAAGGGTTTTTAAACCCCAGAGCTTGCTAAGAAAAATTTTCCCCCAACTATTTAAGTTAGTCTAATAAAAGATATCAGATTCACCCAAAGAACTACCAATGCGGCTACAACCTGCACCCCCATATCACTTTGGGTTTTTTTGTTTTGTTTTCTTAAATCCGATGTCTAGTATTCAACTCGCAAAGGGCCGTCTTGCAGTTGCTTTTTAACTACAGTGCTCCTCAGACTTGCATCCTGGGGGATGGTGCCTTATTTTTTTTTGGAGTCCCGGGATGAATCACGGGGTGGGGCAGGTCCCAACGGGCAGCGAGTTCTGGAAGGTTCTGGCAGGGGGATGCTGGTGATGCAGAAATGCTTGTAGCCCATCAGTGTGGCGCCGTACGGGCAGCCGTAAGTCTCTGCTTGGCAGTGCCTCTGCATATAGCACTTAATGCCACAGTCTCTTGGGTCCCCCAGAAACACTTACCTACTCTGTACAACACTGTGTGCACAGGGGACCTAAACCTCAGGTCATCTCGTAGTCACCTCTTCTCCTTTCACCAGTTGCTGTTTCATTTTAGTTGCTTAATGCCGCTTGCCGTGAACAAACTAGGACACACATCACATTCATACTGAAGAGTCTTGTAAAACTTACAAAACATTTTGAAAAAATCATTCCAGTACCCTTCCGTAGCTTATCAAGACTGTGCTGATCAGGCTGCTGATATTACAGGGTCCTCTGTTTAAAATTTTAGAACTATGTCTGGTAAAACTAAAACATGATACTGTTAATTTAGAAAAGCAGGGGAAAGTTTTATTCAGATTAGAGACCTTCATAAGGAGGCTAATTTAGAAACAAAAATGACCCACACTTCAACTTGTGGATACTGCAATATTTATTGAGAGATGGAAATCCTCTTTGCCTTTAAAGTTTACAGTTAAAAAGTGGAGAGCATCCCTCCCCATCTGTCCAGGGTGCAAAGAAGAGCCATGATAATTATGTGAAGGTGGGAAAACATGCCTTACAGTAAGAGACTGTAGGGACTTGATCTGTTCTAGTTTATCCAAAAGAAGCTTGATTTATGCTAAAAAATACCAGCCGTGACTAGCAGCTTTCTCCTCTCCTAGAGAATGGCATAATAATCAATGTCAGCAAGTTAAAAAGTAGACAAAATCAAATTAGAAATAAAGGATGGCATTTTAATAATGAAGGTCATTAACAGTCGGAACAAATTGCTCTGATTAGTATATTTTTCTTCTTGTAGCCTTCAGATCAAGATTAAATGAGTAATAATAATAATACCACCACATTTTTGTAGTGTTTTTCATCTTCTGCTTAGGCTATGTCATAGCCAGTAAATGAATAACATTTTATAATCTGCATTGATGTAAGCCAGTCTAGATTGGTGGTTCTTAACCTTTTTAGATTCAGTGCATCCCTCAAAAAATACCAGTTTTTAGCTTTCACTTGTTTCTTGACTGCGGTAAAATAATAGAGCAGTTCTGCTGCTGCAAAGAACTTAGAAAGACCACAGTAGGTTGGAATGTTTTTGACATTCTGGGATCCCTGTCTGATATCTCTAGGTTTAGCTTGTGAATTGGGTATAGGTGTTTGCATACCTACCAGCTGTGCAGTACCCAACAGCACCCTTAAAAGGATTTTATGAAACCCAGGTTGAGAATCATTTAGTTAAACGGACCCTTTTTTTTTCTTTAGACCTATAGGTAGACAGATTTACTGGTGGCAGACATAATTCTGTGTTTCTGTTGAGCTACTTGAAATATGCAGACTGTGGCTATTCAAACTAAATCTGAGACTGTGTAAAACAAAACAAAAAAACTTTTTTCCTGTAGCGGGAAAAATGATGAGTTGGAGAATAGCTAAATACCATGAGCTACAATTTAAATAACAATTCCTGGGTTACAGTCAGTTTTCAAAACTGTCTTTTTTACGTTGTGCTAATGTAAACATACTTTAAACAATTAAAATATCTAAAAGATATTTTGGATTCAATATGATAAGTTTATTTTGTGTTTTTTCATATAATGCCACATGTGTCCTCAAGCACTTTAATCCACTTTAAACCAGCAGAATTTATGGGTTGTTTTGTGATGTATGTAGATGCAGATTTTTTCTTTTTTATTTTTGCCATTTAATAGGTTCTGTGCAATGCAGCAGCTAGCTAACTTGCTTCATTAAAGAAAAAATCCATCAGCCTGTTCCTCTTGCACTGTAAGGATGGTGCTTGTCTTACCATGTACTAAGTGTGTGTTTATTTTTTTTCTCTTTAAGTTGCTGAAATGAGTTTCTTGGAAGTGGATGTGATGTGTTGGGAGAATCTTGTGAGAGGGGACTATTGTTAACAGGCAGATTGTCATGAAATGTTATCTGAACTCTAATTTATTTACCTAATTTAACTTGACAGTACATAGGTTAGTGTATAGAGTGTACAGCTTGCCAATAAGACTTGTTCATCTGTGTGTGATTATTTCTCCTGAGGTTGAATAATAACTTAAAAAAAAAGATTTTGAAGTCCTATATTGAATCCAGTACCCTTCAGGCATTTAGGTTTCAGGTTGTCAGCACCACAGTATTACTGTGTTTGGCTTAGTGGCAAAAGGTTTCCTGCAAAATTGTCACTGTAAGACAAACTAATTTTGTGGTATTGTATAACTTTGGGACCTTCAGCTCTACCAGTCCACAAGGATAATATTCCCTCTAGCAACAAGATCTGTTGGCACTATCCTCACTAATAAAACTCTGGCCTAAAATTTTCTAAGGGATGGCTTTAAGATGACAAGGAAGGCAAATAAAATGGCTTTTGCCCCATACCTAAATTATGGTTGATCAATAGGTTTTACACCAAATATATTTATTGTTCTATGTCTTCCTTCTTCCCAGCCATGTATGTGTCTCCTTGTGGCAAATTCTTTGTTTCCTACCATCATGTGAAGCCATTGACCTGTCCACTGGTGGCAAGAAGGAGAAAGGTTGTCTGTTAGCTCTGTTCTACATCCACAGAGCGTGGGGAGGGGTAGCTAAGACTAGAAATTCCTTCTACCTGATTAATGTACCACTTAACATTAGCTAACCTTGTTCTTCAGCTGCCCAGCAGCTGAAACAGATGTCTAAAAAATAGTATGTCAGTGGGAGCCAACCTTGTTGACATACATTTACCTTTTCCCCTCTGATCACCTTCCCCTGCGTGATCTGCTACTCTCCTTTCTGTTCCCTACCCTATCTACCACTATTTGACTGCTCCCTCCTTGATCTGCCCCATGCCACTTGTGGCACATGTTGCATATTGGCTATCCCTGATATATGTCAGTATGGCTATATCTTTATGGTCAACCTTGTATCTAAAACAAGCAGTTGCATAGCTGATATATTGATAAGCTGCTGTAGCATTAGTAACAAAATATAATTTTCAGAGTAAAATGACATTAAATCCTTCACCAAAAATGTTCAAAATATAAGTATATTCTAAACCATGCCATTGCTTCTGTATTAAAATTGCCAGTTTTTAAAAACAGGAAAGTAGAAAAATAAATGCAACAATTGTAGGAAGCTTAAGGCCAGAGTCTGCTGCTTATTAGAAACACACTGGGCTGATCAATTCTGATTCTAATAACTGGTGATTCTAATAAATAGTGCCAAGGGGAGCAAAGTAAGAAGCCTGTGCAAATGCCATGATCACATGCTCAGTCACCAGATATTGCATAGCAACCTATCTGTACAGCAAACATGCACATGTACAGACTTGATTGTTATATATAATGAGCAGGGAGGAATGGTTGTATGCATGCAATATATTGTTTCAGATTTCAATAAGAATACTGTATGCTGATTCTATTAAGTGAAAATTTAATAACTGATGCACACTAGTCTTCTGTAGGTTTACTTCTCCAATATATCTCTTAAGTACAGAATATGAACAGCTTTCACTTAAACGTATTCCCTGAATCTCCTGGTCCACATCTTCCTGGAATTCTGTCAGAAGAAAACCTTGTAAGATTGCTTAGAAGTGTCCTTAGGCATACTAGAAATTCATGCATTAAGGAAATTATAGGCTTCTTATGTATCCTCTCTAGTAGATCTGATTTAATTGCCCTTACCTGGAGATTATTTTTAAATACAAAGGTGAACACACAAACAAAGCTTTCCATTTGATTATTTCCCTGTAATGACATTTTGAATTGTGGGTATTGACCCCTACTAGAAGTAGCAAGGTAGGGGAGAATGAAGTACTTATTATATGTAGTGGATTCACTGAGAATAATTGTTTTTTATAAAATAGTAATTATTTTTACTATGTTGAAATAATGATCATTTTAATGATGGCAGAATAAATTTCCTGCTATTTTTATTCTTATATGAGTTTAAGATTTTTTGGTAACTTGAAAGGATTTGAATATAAAGCGCTTCTGCCAAAAAACTCCCTTTATGTTGAAAGATTTAAAGAGAAACTTGTTTAAAAAGGAAGACAAAAAAGCCCTAAAAGACCCCCTGGTACCCAATTTTAACCCTTATTTATTAAGAGGCACCGTCAGCCTCTTAGCTGAAGTTTGCAACTGGAAGCAGGTTTCTCCCTGCTTTTATAGTACGTTAAGCAGTGCTAAAACCCTGTCAAGCCAGACCCCTGTCTCCTTTTAATTCTGCCATCTTTTCTAGTAGGTTGTGATTTGTAATCCACCATCTAAATCATAAAATCTTCTTCAAATCAAAGCTGAATGCCAGTTAACTAATTTGTGATGCAGCTACTCTAGGTAATTTCTTGACTACCTTTAAAATCCCAGACTTTCCCATCTTACTCTTAAAATGGAGCTCAGCAGCTGTTTCCATTAATCCAGGTGTGTCAAACATGGCCTGCACACCAGAAGCAGCCTGTGGGGCTTCTTGCAGGCTGGACCATCTGTGGGGTTCACTGCTGGTGCTGGAGCCCCTGTGGTGGTGGTGTTGATCCCTGAGGATGCTGGAGCTGCTATTTCAGGACAGTTTCAGAACTGAGAGAACAAGTACTGATTTTTCCCTCCCCCCACTTTACTCACTGCCAAATTTGGGGCTTTAGTCACTCTTGGCAACTAAACTTGGTGTCAGGGGCAAAGGGCATGGGGGTTGAATGGCAACACTATTAATTCCCTGGGCTGTGTAGGCAAACTAAAACAGCAGCTCCAGTAGCTGCAGGAAACTGGTTTGAAGGTATAAGTATGCAGAACCCCTAAGATGGCAGTAACCCATACTGGTGACTCAGTATTTTGCAAGAAGTAGTTAGTCTTAAATCATTCAGAAGGCAGGATAGATACACATCTTTTATAGACTAACTCAATAAGATAGAGGGGAACTATTAGGAGAAAAAAGCAAGCAAGTAGTAAACCCATAGGAACAAAGGGGTTCACAAAAGCTAATCTAGGTAATGAGATAAGAATCTGTAGTCCCTCTTTAAAGTATACTTAACACAGTCCAGTTTGTGGATGGTGTCTTGTTCTGCAGTTTCCTGTTCAAATTGGTTTTAAATATTCTGGATAGAAAGAATTTATTCATAGAAAGAATGCAGCAGGTTAGCACAAGCTGTTCCTGTAGTTAATGAACATTCTTTACATTAAGTTCATATACGTGCAGACTCCAGATAAGTGCACTGTCTTTTTCAAGTTCCAAGGCTATGCATTGGATTGTGGAAGTTGTTAAAAAGTAACCCTCCAAGAAGGTGTTTCAGCTAGTAGAGAGCGCTTAGGGATAGACATTCAAAAAGCTTGAGCCTGTGTTGATTTAATCTTTATAGGTTAGTCTAACCTGCAAAGCTTGAATTGATTTGGAAGTGGCTAGACGTTCTCTTTTCATTCCAGAAATGCAGGCACATGCCTGCAGTGGCTTAGGCTA
>NW_017728906.1:93773055-93782582 GCF_001723895.1 Crocodylus porosus | reverse complement strand
AAGGGGGGGGGGTGGCCAGGCCCTGGCAGGATGCTCTGATTAGCCCAGCAGGGAATCGATAACAGTGTTTGTCAACTCATTAAGAAAACAATAGAGGGACTTTACCAGCTACCTGTTGATTCTGCCTTTGTTACAGTTTTGATAGAGCCAGCATGTGGTCTGCTATCTAATACTCAGATACCTCTCAGCAAGGCAGAGGGGAGGGGGGGAATTCCTGCTTAGCACAGACTGTGAGGGGAAGTGGAGGGAGCAGCCTGCAAGTCTCTGCCACAGCTGCAGCCAGGGAGCAGAGGGGTGGGGCCAGCTTTGCTGTGGAGCAGAGAGCCCCACCCAGCCCAGAGAGCATGCTGGGGTGTGTCTGGTTTAACTGGAAAGGAGTCTGGGACAGACGATCAATAAGCCAGTTTGACCCAAATCAGTTAAATCTGATACTACATTCAACCAGGTTTATCTCAAACTGGTTTTAGCCATTTTCAAACTGGTTTATGTGCACTGAACATCTGTTTTGTTTCAGGTTTAAGCCAGTTTGTGATCACTTAAATTGGTTTATGTCTAATGTCTGTCCCTAGCCGGTGTGGCTAAGGAGGATCTCCTCTATTATTTAGATGTCCTAGCCAGCAACTTGTGGAACCCACCAAGAAGGCCAGCCCTTTTTGGAAAAATGTATGTTTCAGAATTACCTTAGATCTTGCCAAAATAAGTTTTCTAACCAATGAAATGGCTGTAAGTAATGGTAAGTTATAAAGTAGTCATCCTCTTTATGTAACAAGAAATTCATGGCTCAACAGTTTGACTTTTATCCTATTATAATTTATATTACAGTAATGTTCAAATATCTCAACCAGAATCAGAGCCCTGTTGAATTAGGAGCTATAGAAACAGAAGGTAAGTTTCCAACCCTGAAGACCTTACAGTTAAATTTGAGATGTGATGAGTGTGGACTAAAAGGCCTTATGTAATGAAGAGGAGGAATGTGGGAGAAAAGACAGTGAGGGTGGTGTTTAATAAAAGCACTGGGTGACAGGTCAGCAATGTGATGATTTTGATGCCTGTGTTTCTGGTGATTCTTAGTTGCCTTTCTCCTTACCTGTGGTAATTGGCTGGTATCTTCTAGGTATTCTAGCATAAGGTGGCTATTTAGTCAATTTGAAGGAGTAGAAGATGGTGGCTAGATGCATCCCTTCAGGGGAGGTATGCTCTATGTAGGAGACTGAGTAGATGAAACTGAAGAATGCTATCACAGAAGTGAACAAAACTGGTAGTTGAGGTTTCTTTCAGTAGAAAAGCAAAACTTACCGTAATTTCCCCTCATCTTTGTTTGCATGTATTTAATATAATTCTCAAAGGAAGAACCAAGGAACTCACAGAGAACCTAAGATTGTGCTGATGTTGTATATCCCTCTGTACCATTTATTTTGACTTTTTAAAAGCAAAATGTACAACTGGGAAACTGCTGTTACTGCACTCCTGATTTGACCAGTTACACTTCAAATCAATCTGTGGTTCTTGAGAACAGTTCCAGGTACAACCCTCCAGAGTGTATTCTGTCTGCATTTACCAGATTTAATTATTTTTGATTTCTCAGTCAGTGCCAAGTGGGAATCCTTTCTCATTACAAGAAGAGATACTGTAACTGACTTGTCAAGTTAGAAATGAGTGTGACTTTTTAATCGGAGGTTTTGCCATTGTACAAATGAAATCTTTTTATATTTTATAGAGGTTCATGCAGACAGAACGTCATACTAATATACTCCATACCATTAGTATTACCAGTCTTCTTTGTAGTAATATTCTTTGGGTTATGACAGGGATGCTCAACCCCCAGCCCACAGGCCAGATTTATCCTTAGGTGCTGTGTCATCCATCCTGCAGGACTCCCCAGGAAGAGCCCTGCACACTGCAACCCTAGATTGGGTGTGCAGGGTGGTGTGGGGCCCAATCCTGGCATGCAGGTCTGATCCAGCCCACGGACCAGCCCCACATTGCTCATCAGGCCCATGAGGCCAAAAAGTCAAAAAGTTGAGCACCACTTAGCTACGTTCTGTAGCCCCTAATAAATGCCTGATGGAATCTGATGTCAGATCTGAACAATCGTGCTTCCTGCCATGCTACATGTGTTGCTGGAGGCATGACTTTGGAATCCTGCAGCAGATCTCAATGCATCATGTTGCTGGGGGATGGGGGCGGTGTGGGAACTCTGGCCCTGGCCCATTCTGAGACCCTGACTTTTGTTTTTTTTCAATTTCCCTTGGTTTCCATGGCCCTGACTCAAGGTGTTAGAATCCTATTCTGCTCTTGAGAGATGGACTTCATCTCTTGTTGGGGAGAACAAGTGCAACCTGAAGCTCCAAACATCAGAAAGACAGCTGTGCTTCAATACAAGCATTTATTGGGACAAAGGCCACCCACCCAAAGGTTCTCTGCCCTCCCCTCCCCCCAGAAGGGTCAAACAGTTCTGTGGTCCCCAGTCCAATCCACAGAGCTCAGAACCCCCACATAATCCTCTGCTGGTCTCTTTTCAATCTTTCTAGCCCTGAGCTCCAAAGCTGCCTTGCTGGTATCCTACTTCAGACTGTCCTTGCCAGGAGCTGACATTCTCTTTGTCCAACTAGATCTCCTACTGTCGTCCCCAACAAGAGAGAAAGTCATGTATATTTCTTTCTTCCCTGGACAACTGGTCTTTACTTGCAATCCTCACTTTTTTTTTTTTTTTTTTTTTGGTGTGCCAGTAAAGCTATTCAAGTGTCTGTATTCAAGTGACATATTTTTTGTTATTTAGGGTAAGCCAACAACTCTTAACTCATTCTTTCCCTTTGTTAAATTGAGGCATGCAACATTTATAACAGTATGAACACTTTCAAAACAGAAATTTTACAATAAAACCCGTAATCTGTCAAAAAGGTCATGTATGTTTCTCATTTACCATATTTACTTGAGTATAACATGATCTCTTGATCTTCAGCAGTCCCTTACAGTTAAGGATTATTGTCTTCCATGATTGTCTTATCTCTGTGTCCAAAGATGGCTGATGAAGCCTATGTAGGATTGACAGACTCTACTTCAGCTTGGACATGCATTTCCAAGTAGGGTGGGTGTTGCTGGAAATCGCTCAGATTCTACATATGAAAAAAATTATCCATTTGTTATAATTCTCCAGATATAGAATCTAATTCCTGGAGGTTTGCCTTTGCCTTGAATTTGTCCCTTTTCCACTGCTGGGGGGGGAGGGGTCACATAACTCCTTTGCCCCCTGCCCAACAGTTTCCCCCTGTAGCCTCTCCCTCCCCACCCTTTACTTTCAGACCCTGCTCTGTCTGAGCACATGGAAGTAAGGGGCAAATTTGAAAACTCTGACCTTGTAATAAACATACCTGTAGTAGCTTGCATATAGGGAAATGATTACAGGTACCCATAGATTTAGTTCATCCAGAATTGATGCAGTTTACCTCTTTTGAACCTGCTGTCAGGTTTAGCACAGTTACTCCATAAAAACACTTTTAAATAGCACTTTTGTACCTACTTATATATAATATAATCTATGAATGATACTAATCCAAAGTCAAAAGGTTCATGATTTAACATGTAGTTCATTGAGCTGGGCCCCACCAGAGTTAACAGCATTTTAAGCCTTGAGGACTGCATAGCTCAGCACTGCTTAATATGTATGTGTACTTCAGATACCCTCCCGCACAAAAAAGATCCATATGCTAATTAGTCCCCAACTCATGACTGGAGCTGGGTGTTCCTGTCATGAGCCCTGTGATCCTCCAAAATTTATTTGGAGATGAGTTGCAAGGCAACCTGGTCTGGCTCTATCACATTGAGGGCAAGGACACACTAATCATGTGTGACAGGCTGAGAGATGGGGTGACAGAGGGATTCTGGGTAAACTTTGGGCCCCATTTGGTGACATTTACCAGACATTTAAAGCTGTTGAAGAAACAGGACTCATTGGAAATGGGAAAGAAAGGCACAGCTTAGTTGCAGGAGTGAAGAGGAAACCAAAACATATTCATTGTAGTGGCTTACCATGACCTGAAAAAGAGTCAGCTTTGAGGGGGATGGTGCACAATGGGCACTACTGTGTATTTCATTCAGATGACTTACATTGATCTATTCTTGCGGTAGATTCTTATCAGTATGATTGCTCAAATATGGGCTATGTGTTTTATAGTCGTACTCAGTGTTGGCTGTGTTTAATTACTTTCGTAGCTGGTTTAAGCACATGCTGCTTTTGGTAGCAATTTAATGATAGACAATGTGTTTAATGAGAGTTCTTTGTATATGAATTTTAGATGAGACATCTGCCTTCCCCCCCCAGCCAAGGTGACGAGGATGAACCGGGACAGGGAGACCTCATCTTGTATTTGAGTAAATACAGTACTTAAGATGGTGCCCCTTGATTTTATAGTTTGACATGGGCGTACTCCCAGAATGCAAGCATTTGTGCTTCACATTTGTGCTCTGGATTGGACCCTTAGCAAGCATGTTTGCTAACTTAAATTAATTGTCAGACAACTCATATTGAACTGTATGATATATGTACTTCACAAACATACTAAAGATCTTCCAAGTAATAGATTGGTCGAGAGGTTTATATAAACAGTTGCTAAGTAAATGCAGAATCCTTAGACGTCTAAAAACAGATAAGGAAAAATGCTAACTTCAAGGAACTTTTTTCAGAAAAGGAGCCTTGATTGCAGGACAGCTGGTTATTTTAGATATTCAATGTAAACTTAGTTTATGCTCTTATTTTGTAGGCACAACTTTTAAAAATAGCTTTACCAGTTTTAATTTATCACTAGCATTGTAGTTCAACTTTGTAGTAGTTGAGTCTTTGCACCCTTTTTTTAAATTCAGTTTCCCGTTTTCAGGCAACCATGGATAGACTTGGGAGGGGAAAATGTTTATTGGAGAAGCCTAGATCTTATGCTTAGTTAAGTTCTGAAGAAAAATAAACAAAACTTTTTTGAGCTACTTACTTAAGACAAGGTTTAAACTACAAATTAAACCATTACAGTTTTACTTTTTAAAGTAACTGCTGCACCTCTGACAAATTTACTTCCCTGTCCCGCTCTGTATAAATTACGATATTTACTGAATCCAAGATGACCTCAAATTCAAGGTGACTGCCACATAATTTGTTTCTACACATGGGGAATTTATAAATTTGTTATTGTATGGTTCCCTCCCCCAATGTTGAATGTGGGAAAAAGCCCTCATCCTGGATTTGAGTAAATACATGTTATATTTTTGCCCAGTAATATGATCCAGCTACTCCAGTGTGCTGTTTCTTTTGCTTGTGTTAACAATCATCTCCTGTAGCCTTCTGCATAATACTGTATTTACTTCTGGGAAAAATTAATATTTAACTGTTTCAACACCTGCAGAATCTGCACAGTGCCAGATTGCCTCTCTGGTGCTTTAGTTTCATACTATGTAGTTGAATCATAATGTTAGGCTCCATATTCCTTATATGAAGAGAAAGCCATCATCCTAACATGTTCATTCCGCCAGAAGCATATTTAAAGTATAATTTCTGTAGTGTCAGGTTGGGGTGAAAAGAACGACAGTGCATGCTACCCCTGTGCTGTGCTGTGTTGCTAACATAAGCTATATGAAGCAAGATGTCATTGTTGGTATATTCTCTCAAAGGAGAGAGGTGTTTCGTTCTCTTCTTTAGAGAATGGGCATGAAGGGAAATTAAGGATGAGGGTTAGTGTGCTGTCTGAAATTTGACAGATGTAAGGAGTTTGGTTTGGTGGACCATGTATGTAGAAAGAAGGTGATTCCAATCCATTGCAACTTTTCTCTGTAGAAGTGGGTAGAAAGCTTTAACT
This sequence comes from Crocodylus porosus, assembly GCF_001723895.1. Lineage (NCBI taxonomy): Eukaryota > Metazoa > Chordata > Crocodylia > Crocodylidae > Crocodylus > Crocodylus porosus. Next base: position 93,776,742 of record NW_017728906.1, on the reverse strand, counting down.
ACCAGTGCTCTGCCATTCCATTTATAAGACATCTTGTACTAGTAAATCATAGCCTGGAGGTGCATGCCATCTTATGTATTGTTCTGTACGTTTTTGCTGTTTAGAAAACTGCTACATCAAAAGGTTTTTTAACCTTTTTCTATATCATTGAACAACAGAGACATCTGGAGGTTGTGATTATGCTTATCTTCTCACCCCAGACAAAACCACATAACCTCTCTATTGCCATTATTAGCAAAATAATTGTGACTCAGAATGTATTAATCTTAACATGAAGTACAGTGAAGTACCTGACTTGGTAGAAAAATCTTTTGCTGGCAATATCTTGTCTTTTTTTTAGATGAGGGACATAGCAGTTTTTCATATATTAAATGTACTTGAAATACACACGTATATCTGTATCCACATATAGATAAATTGAGGTACACAGAATTTCCAAAGCTCCCCCCCACTCCTATTGTTTATGCCACATGATCATGTTGGGGGTAGTAACACTGTAGTATTTCGGCCTGTTACCCTTTGCTAAACAAAAAGAGAGGAGAGTGGTCATAACTTTATTGAAATAAAATAGTAATAAAATACTGTAACCTCTAAGATGGTAAGTAATGCTATCATTTAATATTAAATGTCTCATGGTGTGGCCACATCTGGAAGTTGTAGGCTGTCAACTCCCACCCAGTGTAGGATAGACTACCCCCACTTTTTTTTCTCCACTATTATCTAAGCCAGTGGTTTCCAAACTTTTTTGATCACGCACCCCATCAGTAAAAAAAAATTTTGAGCATGCCCCCCAATATATGTAGATTTATATAAATATAAATAGAAGTTCTAATATTTTCTTCCTGCACCTCAATGGATCGTCTTGCATGCACCCCACTTTGGAGACCACTGATCTAAGCCCATCGCAAGCAGACACCATGGCTGCTTCCAGACGTTAAAAACCAAACCAAAACAAAACAGTGCTTTATTTTAAACTCTGTACACACCCATGCCAAGCCCAGCACATGCCAGAAGAGGCATTGTGTTAGCTGGACCTGGCTCTCCCAACATCTGTATAGATCAGTCGTTTTAGTGGGTGTTTTTTGGCTCTTTTATCTAATAGCTGATTGAATCGCCCAGTCTATATAGATCCTGGGGAGCTGAGTCAAAGTAACGTGCTGCTTCTCCAGGTAAATCACTTTTTTTTTAACCTCTGCAAGCAGCCCATCATATCGAAAATTCTCGTGGGGAAAGGCCAAGTATGAAAATGTCTGTATTTGAAACAAGCCAATGCAATACTGGATTTATGGCTTCTGATGGTTGTATAACAAACAGTACTTCTAGCCCGTAAGAGAGCGGGTAGATAATTTACCATCATTTGCATGAGGCTATCTCACAAGGAGGAGTCAGCAGCGCAAGCAAATACAAAACCTGTATCACTTTGACCTGACTTAGAGAGCCATAAAAATAGCTCTAACCTATACATATATTATTGATTTGAGAATGTGCCAGTAACAGCTAGAATGACTGTACTATGTCCTACATGAAAAAGGCAATGAATACTACATACAGGAATGTTCTTTTTAGTAAATGGATGTTGGTGGCGGGGGGGAGGGGTTGGCCCTGTAATGAAGCTCAGTCCTATATTCTACCTGCTAAAGAAAACTTTGCAGGAATTGGGACAATGAAAGTTTAGAGAAATTCTATTAAAAGTTCTGACATGAACCTTAGAAGTAATTTAGTATTACTGACCAGAATCCTTGGGAGTCCATAAGTTAATTAGGCATGTTTCATAGTTGTTAGGAGCTGGAAGGGACCTTACAGATCATCGGGTCCAGACTCCGTCTTTGTCTCTAAGCCTTTCCTATAACTTTCTTTTTCTGGGTTCATATTATTCAAAGACTAAAATGTAAGATCCACTGCCCCAGTATTCAGAGCACTTTGGAATTCAATGAAAACTGCAGTTTTTCAGCATCTCTGAAAATCAGGCCAACTTTTTAACCCATAGAGAGAGAGTATGTGTTAAATGTTTTACCATGTTATGTTTGAGTTAGGGAAAGATTAAGTTATGTTTTGTGCATGTAGTTTTTAATATCTAAACTTAAGTAATTCCAAAACACTACTCAATTTCTTTTTGAATTCTGAAACAAAACTTAATTAGGTGTTACCCAAAGTATATGAATAACAAATGAAAATGAAATGTACTTATGCACTTGCAGGCATTCAGAACACTCTCCTGTAAAGGGTGATTTTTTTAAAAGGGTTGAACTAGCACAGGCCTGTTTGACTTCAAAGCAGCTAGGGCTGTACACCACATGAGCCACACCAGTGGGCAGCCACATACTGAGGTGCTGCAATAGTGTGAACTACTGCAGCAGTAGTTATGGGCCCCATAGTGGAGCCCCCACTGCACTGCCTTCATGTCAGCTCCCCAGCTGTATAATTCTCTGAGGAACTGCACCACAGGCTCCCTCAGTGCTTCAGGCTGTACTTTCTCTCTCATTAGGGCAAGAGAAGGGAACAGAAGATGGAGGGAGGAAATCCTAGAGAACCTGGGTGCAGAAGGACCTGGAGTGAAAGGGGCAGTATTGACTTGGATAATAGCCCAGGGATCACACATTAACCCCTCTGTGGACTGCAGCCTTCAGACCACTGATTAAATTAGCTTATAACTACATATATAGTTTTTAATTTTTAAAAGTGTTGTATGCTAGTGTTGTATGTTGTTATTTTTCGCACAGGTAGGACAAGTGATAAGGCTTTTAACTTGAGGCTATCAAAACTTACAAAGTTTTGAAGACAAGTAACTTTAACACCTTTGTGGGATACTTAATACTGCTATTTCCATGTCAGAGATGTCAAACCACGAGCTCCTAATTCAGTTCCATGTATGAAATCAGGGGATGATTTTAATATAATACTCTGATCATTGGTCTGTACCAGATTGGAAGAGCCAGTCTGTGTTCTGCCCTGAACTTTAAAATTGCTGGGTTTATTTTTTTATAGAAGCACTAATTTTTTTTTGTGAGTGTGCATGTTGGTGAAATATCTGGCAAGCCTGTGAACATCTTTGAACATAGTAGATTTATGGGAAAAAAAATGTTTGTTCAAAAGTCTTCCAATTTCATTATGTCAGTAGTAGAAGTTTTCATGTGGAATATTCCACGGTGCCTAATGATTCTCAATGTATCAGTTAAACTAAAAAACCCTATGTATGTTTGTAAGGTGTAGTTCTCAATGGCACATAAGCAAGGTGTTGGACTTTCTCTGGTGACTAAATAAAGTGAGGTGTAATGAAATTAAGAATGATTTCTTAACCTAAGTTTTTGAGTTCCTAACTTAAATTTTGCCCATCATGACATGAAGCTTAATGTTTAAACCTCCATGACGATACAGATTTGATACTCTGTGCTGAAGTCCTGCCTTAATGTAGACTGCTGCAGCACTTCGGGGATTTTAGCTTTCCAGTTTGTGATAGCAGTTTTCCCTAAATATTTCTCTAGTTAAAATAAATATTTGTTTAGTGTTTCTCCTATACTATTGTTGATACTACTCATAGAACCTATACTTTAGGGAAACTATAGGCCGGTTAGTCTCGGGAAACTATAGGCTGGTTAGTCTCACTTCGATCCTAGGCAAGCTGTTCGAGAAAATTATGCTGGCACACATCCAGGAGGGGCCAGCAGGGGACTACATGCTTAGGGGCAA
>NW_017728906.1:93769364-93772160 GCF_001723895.1 Crocodylus porosus | reverse complement strand
AACATCTTGCTGGGGTCATTTGACCCCAGTATTCTTTCCTGCCATGGCAGGGGGTCAGACTAGATGATCTGCTCAGGTCCCTTCCGGCCCTAGAAACTATGAAACTTTAGAATATGCGTTGCAAAGAAGAACATGAAGAAATGGTTGGGATGTGAAAATGAAAATCTTTATGAATATGTATTTAATTTCTGATAAGTAAATAGTTCTGGAAAATATTAAACATTAACTTTGTTAAATATTTGACTGAGTACAGGATAAGTGTTTCTCCTTCAAACGAATCTTTTGATGTTCATAAGTGCAATACGTTGTGAAATATTTATTGTACTTTGTTGTTCAATTGCAGACAGCAAAAGCTAAAAGTGTTGCTGATGGAAAAGCTTCTCTTTTGAAGGATTAAAAGTAAACATCAAACAAATTTTTCAAAGACTGTTTAATTTTTACTTGAATTACATTGCTTTTTCCTCAACAACAGTGAAAATAAAATTTGTTCTAAAGTCTTGATTATCATTATTAAATCTTTTCTGTATTACAGTTAGGCTTGTTCATAATCCTGTGCCAATAATTTGGAAGGATAGAACACCTTCATGAATGTTGCCATTGTGTTAGCATTAGTTTTTTTACTTTTCATCAGCGTAGGTTTTCCCTGAAGTCAAATTTGATTCAGACACCTTGTTAGTTTCAGGTGTGTTTGAAAACTAATCCCCATAATTACACTTGGAAAGGAAATTTCATCAACAACTAAAATATAATAGTAGGTAAACATACGAAGTACAACTTATAGTCTGATTGATTAAATTTTAGTGTTACTTTTCAGTTAAAATATTTTAATAGAGGAGTTATTTCTGTGCAGTATTAAGTAATACCATTAAGTGATATTTTACTTTATAAAAGCAAGGTTGTATTGGGGTATTTTTTTTCATAATTGTTTTTGGATTTGAAATTGTGTCAGGGGACAGTCTACTTTTCATTTGGCTCCCAATAAATTTCTCGTTAATCTTTACAACCACCTGGAGTTGCGGACAGTTCTCATAACAGCCCACGCCAGTGTGGTTTTGCATTTGATAAATTGCTCGACATCATCTAGCTCTAGATCTGCTGCCAATCTACTGTAGAAAATTTGGAGTTACAGAGCTATTAAATAGCATCTAATAATATATTAATCATCCATCATCCTGAAAAGCAAAGTGATTTGTTGGGGTTTTTTTGAGAACTGTATAGGTTGGTATAACTTTATCTGGGCTGAAGTGTAACTATTCGTGGAGTGCATGTGACGGTTGTTTAACAGCACAGAAACACTACATGATCACATACATTGGGAAATGAGAATACTTTATCCAACTAATACTGCACAGGAGTTTTTTAAGTAGCCAACATGTAATTAGCTATACTAGAATCTGGCTATGATTTAAAACTTTTAACTATAATTTTGTCTAAAGCAGAGTTTTCCAATCTCTGGTACCTGTACTGCCTTTTAATGGTACTCAAACTTAGTATCTTTTCTGTTTACTGTAGTATGTTTCTAAGAAGGTGGTACATAAGCAAGAGAACACACAAACTGCTAACCTTAATGATGGGATGGGGGAACTGCAGCAAGAAGTCAGTACAGGGTTCTGCTTGCCTGTTCCTCTTCCCAGTTCCTAGAAGTATTAATTGAAGGTGCTATATTGTCCATTTCCAGATCTGTCTTGAAACCCTCTCTAGCATCCATCTGAGGGTTAGTCTCCTGGGAGGATTGCAAAGTTCATTTCATCAGCAGCTGATGAAGTGAACTAGGGTTCATGAAAGCTTGTGTGCTCTTGCTCTCTCTCTCATTTATATGTCCTAGTTAGTCTATAAAGGTGCATATACCTGCTGTTGTGGTTCGCTGGTAGAATCTGTGTCTGCCAGGTGGGAGACCCAGGTCTGATTCCTGGATATGCATGTAACTACAGCCAGTGAAGCACCAAATGTCTGGATTTGGTCTGGCCTTTGGATCCTGTCTAAAGGCAGGATGGAAAATATGGGTAGCTTCCACTCCCTATGCCTAGGTATTACTGTGGAAGGTCCTTGTGACCTCTTATGCATGTGCCATGATCCAGAAGAATTGATGGTCGCCTTCTACTAAAGGTGCATGTCTATACTGTTTTAGGATTGCAAAGACCATTTTAAACTGGGGACCTGGGTCAGGCAGGTAGCTTTGGTCTCCTGGAATATTTGGGTAATAGAAGTTTGCTGGTTGACTGAATCTGTAGGGATGAAGGAGCCTCAGGAAGCTTGATAATGGAAGGCTTACTTAATACGTATGTTCCGCTGCTGCAACCTCTTCAGCTGATTTTTGTTTTTTGCACCCTAGATCAGAACCTGAGTAGTAAAATGATTAACAGCTGCCTATGCTTGGTGATGCCACAGTGGCTCCACATGCCCACATCATGCAATTGGAGACAAATACTGCCTGCTCATTTAGAGTTTAGCTGGATGTATAATTCCAGCTGAAATACAGACTTAGACATTTAGCCCCTCTGGTATGAGCTGTAAATTGTGTAGCAAAATCCATGCATTTTATTTGCCTTTGTTCATTCCAGAAACTGGTCAAAAAGTACAGTGAATTCTCATCTCTGTCTTGTGTAGTATGCCAGTGTTAGGGCTCTAGAACAGGGGTGGGCACTTAGTTTGGCTGGAGGGTTGCTTAATGAGTTTTGGTAAGCTGTCAAGGGTAGCCCTGCCCCATGACAGGTGCCCTGCCCCCTGGTCACCGTCTTGGGACCAGAAGTTCCACTCCCTAATTCCTGACCTTTACCACTGGAAGTCCTTCCCCTT
>NW_017728906.1:93760260-93769264 GCF_001723895.1 Crocodylus porosus | reverse complement strand
ACTCTTTTTGGGGAGGGGGATTGCCATCTTGAAACCAGAAAAAAAAATCATATATTAAAAGTCAAACATAATGTTTTTAAATATTTCAGAAAATATTTTTGTCTTGATTTATGTGTGTTTGCATAGTGTATATAGAGGTGATTGCATAATAGCTCAAAATACAGTCTTACTCTTGTATATTGTGGAGGGGTGAGGGTGGCTGGGGGTGAGTGTGTGTGTATGGTGGGTTGTGTATGTGGGTAGGAGTGTGTTTGTGTGGGGGGGTTGTGAGAAGTGTGGCTGTGTGTGCAGGAGATGTAGGTGTGTTTGTGGGAGGGGTGTGGGTGGGTTTGGGATTTGTGAGCAGGTGGGGGGTCCGGAGATCCCCCACACAGTCCCCCCATGGTGCAGAGCACAGCCACTGGCAGTGGCAGCAGCAGGCCCTCCACGTAATTGTGGCCCACACAGGTGCAGCCACCCAGTGGCATGCAGCTCCAGACAGTTCTGGAAGATGCATGTGGAGCCAGGTTGGCCTGCCTCTATTGCACAGAGCTCACATGCAGTGTTCCCTCTAAGGAGTAGCAGTCTGTGAGCGCGCCGCTTCAGTCCCACTTCCCCCTTTCAGCGTGGAGCAGTCTGCTGATAAGTGTCCCAAAGTAAGTGTCCAGGTGGGAGCAGGCAGGGTTCAGCCACCAGACGAAGGTAAGGTCCTTATGCAAGACAGGCAGCGGCTCCTCCCTGAGGTGAGGTGAGGCGGGGCTGGGGCTGGGGTTGGGGGCTTGCGTAGGCTCTGCTGGCTCTAGGGAACTGCTCTGCTTCCCCTCATTGCTTCAGGGAGCGAGGAGGCACATGGTGTCAGGGCTGGGGAGTGGAGCAGTTCCCCAGAGCTGGTGGAGCTTGCAGAGCAGTTTTCCAGAGCCAGTGGAGCCCGTGCCAGCCCCTGTCCCCAACTTGCCTCACCTCAGGGTGGAGCCGCTGTCTGCCCCACATGAGGCTCTGCCAGCTCTGGAAAACTGCTCCATGGGCTCCCCCGGCACTAGGAAACTGCTCCACTCCCCAGCCCTGATGCCATGTGCCTCCTTGCTCCCCAAGGTGATGCAGGGGGGCAAAGCAGTTCCCTGGAGCCAGCAGAGCCCATGCCAGCCCTGTCCCCATCTCCATCTCCGTCCCCGTCCCTGCCTCGGGGAGGAGCTGCTGCCTGCCCTGCATGAGGAGTGAGGAGCTTACCTTCGGTAAGTGTCCCATGCCGGCCCTGGTGCCTCAGCCGCACTCCGCGCCCAGCTTCTCTCCAGGCGGGCACGCAGCTTTATAAAGTTTGTGCGTGGCAAGATTTTTACTTGTGCGCAGGCATGCATCTGCGCAGCTTAGAGGGAACACTGGTCACATGCATCTCTTGGGACTCATGTGCCACCAGGGAGGAGCTCCATGTGATGGAGCCAGCAGCCTGGCCCTGCTCCCTACCTCCACATGCAGCTCATGGGACTCCACCAAAAGTGGCAGGGAGCCCTGCTCCCTACTTCCTGGTAGAGTCCCATGACATGTGACAGCAAGGAGCAAGGAACACAGCGAACTCCATCGCTCAGGACTTCCCTTTGGTAGCATGTGATACCTGGGAGGTGCACGAGAGCCCCACATGATAGAGGTGAACTGGCGTGTCTCCACTTCTTGCCACCATGTGAGGATCCTGTAACTGGCTGGAGCTGCACACTGCAGGGTGGCTGTGCCTGTGCAGGCCATGATCACCCTGAAGGCCTACCGCTGCCAGTGGAGGCTGTGCTTCTCGGCAAACCCCACCCTTCCTCTCTCCTCCCAAACCTCACACACCCACAACCTATCCACCTGAGCTCTGTGTTCCTGCTGGCCCTCCCACCAGGTCCAGCCCCATGCTCCATGTTCCCACCCAGCAGCAGCTTCCCTACCTGCTCAGAAACTGTGCATGCTAGCCAGGGCCAGGACCCTCATGCACAGGAGGGTGGAAGCAAAGTGTGTGGGCTTGGCAGGGTACAATTAATTGGTGGGTGCCCATGGGCTGGATGAATTCACCTGGCAGGCTGAATCTGGCCCACAGGCCATATTTTGCCTATCCCTGCTATAACATCTCCCTCTGGGTCAGTTTTGGTGACAAACATACAGTAAAACTAATTTTCAATAAAAAATTGTTCTGACAGTTGTTTGAAAGAAGGGAATATAAAAGGGGTGCAAACAATAGTTTGTGTTGATTTGCCAACATACTTGCAAAGAATTGTCTATCTATTTAGCTAGTAAAAATTGTGACTCCTAAAAGACTGATCACAATTTACTGCTAGTTTAGGAAAGCATTAAAATGAATAAGACAGCCCTGAATAATCTGAAAACTCTAAAAACAGGACTACTATTGAACCAAGTTTCTCTCCCTCTTTTTTTTTCTATTTAATTTCACAGATATTTTTGTGGACTGGATGTTTGCCTTCCAAATATATTACATCATAATTTTTGAAAGAACTGCTAACTGGAACTCTTGCTAGATCTGCCTTAATCATTTAGTATCTCCCCATAAAAAATTTAATACACAAAAGCTGATACATTTAGATCTTTGCTTAATTTTGCATTAATGAATAAGACCACACAGCCATGTCTCTCTTCATACAGACCATTTTCTCAATTTGTTATGCTGCAAATAATATGTTGGCTTTTTAATTGAAGTTTTAACTGTATTTTGAAGATTCCTATTTTCCGTCCTCTATATCACTTCTTGATGAACATTTGTAAATACAGTGCACACTTTCATAGCTTAGTTGGTATTGCTTGCAGTTCTTGAAACAGGGCAAACTAGTACACAATCAGCTTTGTGTTTTGTTTGCCTTTTTAAAAATAATACTTTAGTGAAATTCTTTTTTGAATGTTTTAAATAATATATAGCAGAATTCTTAGTTTGTACAGCCTGAGGGAATCTTAGTGGTATTTTTACAACAAGTCTGTCCTATAAAAAAACAACATACAAAGTAGGCTGAAAGGTGACTATAAATCCTTTTTTAAAAAATGATGTGATACTCTGCAGCCTTTGTTAGCACCTGGAGAAATTCCGAATTCTTTCCACAAACACAAGTTTTAGATGTTGCCTTGGTATAAGGGATAATTAGATATAAATTTTAGTTAAAATTAATTTAGGTGCATGGATTGGTAAGAATCTGGCATCGCATGTCTGTTACACCTGCCAGTTCCTCTTGGCAGTGGGTGGAGGCTACTAGTTGATTCTTGTTTATCATTCTAATGTGAACCGTAGCAAAGGATTTACCTTCAGCAGCTTCTGGCTAGGGAAAAAAGGCACTGTTGCCACTTTGAACCTTAGCTTTTCCCAGCTGACACAGAGCTGCTGTGAAAGAACTTCATCCCAGCCCCCTCCCTTTTTTCAGTTGTCTGTCCTCCCCTTCTCTTCCTTTCTGCCCATGTGTCTATCAACCCAGTTGCTAGGCAACCACCTGGTTGCCTAGGGGATCCCCTAGGGAGGGGGAAATTCCCTCTCTCTGTGGCCAGGTCTATTGTTAAGCTTCCCAACTTTGACCTCGGAGGGCAGTCCTAAGGCTGTAGTCCCTCTTCAAGGTGAGGAATGACATTACTTAAACTCACTGGTCAACATCAGTGATGCTCAGAAAACAGCTGATGTTGGTTGGGTCCCGGTGGTGATGTCAGAAACGTTGTAAATAGGGTCCCTCCATCTTGGGACAGAGAGACATCTTCTGGTCACTAAATCGAGCTGTGTACCTCCAGAATCCTCTGGACGCTTCTGTGAGTAATTCATCTGAATTGTAGCCAGTAACTTAGACCTAAGTGTTCTAGACATGTACTGACAGGGCCAATGAGGCCCTTATACTGTTTTCCTCAAAGCTGTTTTCTTTCAAAATTCCTTTTGGTTTGTATTTCTTCCCAGTGCCTCCCTCTCCAATCAATAAAACTATCTATCATAGGAGGCCTGGCAGTAAATGTTTGAGAGGGATTGGGAAAGCCTTTTTACTCCCTTTGCTCAGCTGACTAAGGGAGGCTACTTTCTATGTATCAGGCTAAAGGAAGCACCCCAAGGCTTAACAGTGGGTTAAAAAACCTCACGGTCTACAAGACCTGTGTACCCCAGGAGGCACAGAGCCCAGACAAAGACCAGACCCCTGGTGGTGACACTGGTTACCCCAGGCTTGCGAGTGTGTTCCAGGAAGGGGGTTGGCCAGATGTAAGCTCCCCAGGGGAGGCATTTGAGGCTTGGTTTTTGGTTGGGCACAGTGACACGGGTGGCTCAGAGCACAAGTGCCCCCTACAGACCCACCACAGCTTCCACGTAGGAAAATGAGGAGGCAATAGGAAAAAGAATAAGATGAAAATACTTTCGCAGCTTCCTAGTCACCCATGCATTCCCTACCCAATTCTGTCCTAGTGGTCCCCCCAGTATTTCCTTGAAACAGGGACCTAGACAGTATGTATGAAGGGTCCTTAGAGTGCTGGGATAAGAACCTGCCTGTCTTTACCACCCCATCACTCCTTGACAGAAGGGTTCATGAAGGGGCTCCTTAGCCTGGAAAAGCACAGGCTCAGGGGTGAGCTGATGGCCACCTATAAGTTTATCAGGGGTGACCACCAGTGTCTGGGGGAACATTTGTTCACCAGAGCACCCCAAGGGATGACGAGGTCAAACGGTTATAAACTACTGCAAGACTGGTTCAGGCTGGACATAAGGAAGAATTTTTTTACTGTCCGAGCTCCCAAGGCCTGAAACAGCCTGCCATCAGAGGTGGTTCAAACACCTACATTGAACCCCTTCAAGAGCAAATTGGATGCTTATCTTGCTGGAATCCTATGACCCCCGCTGACTTATTGCTTTTGGGTGGGGGGCTGGACTCAATGATCTTCTGTGGTCCCTTCCATCCCTAATGCCTATGAAATCTAAGGGTGGGGGAGCAGAGTGGAACAAGGAATGCATTGCATCATCCACCTATTAGGAGAAGCACCTATAGCCAAACAACATGGGTCACTTCTAAGCTTTAATGTAGGTTGTTTTGCATAAAAATAAATATCTGAGCAGTTTTCAACTTGTTCAAATAACCTTTTTGTTTGTCTGTACACCTGAACAAAAAAGTTAACATAACTCTTAATGAGCAAGAAAATGGATTAACCAACCATTGCGATTCACAGTCCTCTGGAATTAAGATAGCACAGAAGTGCAATTGATTGTAATAAGTAAAGTGTGAACAAAAGTGAAAAATGAATTTAAACTGAACTGCCCTACCAAAAATATAAGAAAGTTAAATGACAGATAGGAATGAACAAAAATAAAATCTTACTTATTCATTATCTGTTCATAATTTGGTGAAGGCAGAATATGAGGTCAGAAAGACAAGTGATTGTAGGATTAGATAGGAAATTTAAAATAAAACAAAACAAGCATGCATTCTGACTGAATTTTTAGCTGCTGTTCAGTAGACAAAAATAGACCTGGTGCAGGATATATCTGCTCGTTGACTAATCTGATGTTAGGTGATTTTTAAATAGATCCATGAGACCTGTCTTGAGGGCCTTTTATTCTGAGTATTGCATGAGGAGGTAAGCAGTATTGTAGATATGGAAATGAATATTTAATGCATTCAGGCTTCTTGCAGAAATGAGAATGTTGGGATATATGTTCAAACAGGTGTGATTTAATGAAACTTGATAGAATTATGTCATGATTTATATCTCTTGTTCCAAAAGCTGCAGCAGTTTCATGAAACTGTATAATTGGTCTGTGGTTCCAAACCCTCAATGGGCATGTCTGCATCACCTATGCGCCATGCAGTGAACATGGCAGTGAGGTACATTTTGTGCACTACATCCTGAAACTGAAGTACAACAAAACAATGTTAAAGTGGTATCTGGCATGTGCCAGGGTCAGTAAAGTCATGCTGTAGTAGGAGACCTTATTGGGATACGTGCAGTGCCATGCTAAGGTGACTATATTTCAGTTGCAGGAAGTAGTATGCATGGTATAGCTCAGGTGGAACAGACATGACTTAGCTTGGAGCTCTGATCAACTCTAGCAGAGAAAGAAGAGAAAGAAATCTAAACAATCTAATCACTTGAGCCAGCAGTGTTTGAGCATATTGTTCAGAGTACTGAAGCCTGTCCACCCCTGAAAGCAGTGCCTTTGTATTTTGCTACCTTCTTTAAGGTAGACCATGCAGAACAACTGTGCTGAATCCTGAAGGGGAAACAGTTGGCTAGGAGGGCTTTGTGACTAACTTGAAGATATAGGTCAGCAAAAGCCACAACAAAAAATGAGTAGTCCCTGCCACCTCCTCCCATACACACTCAGGGCCCCGCTGAGACAAAAATTCTACCCACTTGGGAAGGGGTAGAGAAACAATAGTTGCACTAAATGGTTTAAATCCACCTTGACTCTCCCCCATTACTCATGGGCTCATTTTACTCACACAAATAGTTCCATGTTTGCTATATCAAGGCTTTGAATAGATGATTACAAAGGAGAGTGCATCCGCCGGGCCTCAGTTACTCGGTCCCTTGCCGCCCTCCCCAGGGGCCTGGTGGTAACCTTCCGCTCTGTCTCTTAAGGGAGTAGTCCTCGGTCTTACGCTTCAGGCATACTCCCCCTCTGTACCCCGCCTGCCATGACTTCGATGAAATTTCAGTGGTGGAGGGGATGGCCACCTGACGCTGGCTACCTCCCCCAAGGACAAAGCGTGATGTTCTTCGCGAGGCTCCGCCTCCCCTGCACCTCGCCCTAGCCCCGCCTCAGCAGTGTGCTATAGGTGTTGCTGCCAGCTGGCCCTCGCTGAATGAGGGACCCTACTGGGTGCCAGCTAGGCTCACGCAGGGGCCCCGGAAGTCCTGGTTCCTTCTCGGCCAATCTAACCTGTGGGATCCTAGATTCCCCTCAACTCAATGGCCCTGAACACTAATACAGAGATCCTGGCCAACACAAACAAGCCATACCAGTCACGAAAGGAAAAAAAACTGTTAATTTAATCACAAGGCTAAAGGGACCACCTTCCCCACAAAATAAGCTACGCTCCCTATCAAGGGATCATTTGGCTCACGAATTTTGGTCGAGGTCCTGTATCCCCACTGTTGTGTCTCAGTCCCTCTCTCCTTTGAGGATTCCTTCTTAACTTCAATGTCCGTCGTCCTCCGGGCTAATGAAGCCTTCAACTTCGGCTCTCCTCACGCCCCACAGTTATATGCAGTCGAGACACCTGGGTCTTGTCAAGCCCGATGACAGCATCTTCTTCCCCTGGGCAGGATTCAGATTCTCCCTGTGAGACTGCAGCACCTTTCTCCGGCTCCTCCACCTTCCTGGTGGCCTCTGGAGATCTTCTCCCCACGCTTTTTTGCCGCCTCCCCTCCTCCGCTTCCCCAGCTGTTGCCCCTTTAAGTAAACCGTGGCTAACGAGTCGCGCGGGACCCGCCGCCGCTTTTTGTTCCGCTGCGATCCCCGCTACGCTTCCTGCTGCCGGTAAGTTGTTTTTGTTTAGTTTCTCTTCTCCTATTGTTTCCCCGTGGGGTGCTGCCCCCCAGAGACCCCCTTGGACCCTTCGGGGTTCATACCTTCGCCGCGCCCCGGGACAGAGAGACTTAATGACCTTTGATAGTAAGCAGTGTGTGACATCCCCAGATGGTGGTGTGAGTATCCCCCACTCCCAGGGCCAGGCACCCCGACTCTCCTGCTACGACTTAGTGGAAATGTACTTGAAGGAGGGGTTCAGTGGTGTTCCCATGCTGTCCTGGGGACGGTAATACTCACGGGGTCAGTGCTGCTCGTCCTGGGGCTCCACCTCCCCTACACCCCAGTCCACTTGCCAACTGCGCGGGCTATCAGGCCTCTGTTCCTAATTACGGGTTCTAGTTCCTTACAGCCTCTCATAGGGCCTTGCCCCATCAGTCTCAGGGGAGTGTGCAGGCTTATGATTTCAGCCTGGCACTTGTCCCTGCTTCTTGACCCTGCTCTGTCCTTTCAGCCAGTCTGTGACAGCTGTGCCCTCCACAGGGTCGAGGACGACCACAGCGACTCCGAGCTCCCAACACCAGGACAAGTCCAGAGCCCTCCACTGGGTGGTCTGCATGGGGAAGTGCATTCTGTCTTCCCCACACTGTTCCCACCCTACTCTGGGGGGTCAGCATTGGGAGCCTGTGCTGACTGGCATCCACCCCAACGAGCTGGGTGTCTCCCCCACTGGCTTCCCCCCTTATACCCAGCTTCTACTAGGGTTTATAAATCTCCCACAGTAGTGGGCACAGCTGATGTCATCAACCAGCCACTGCCCAGCCTGATTGCCAGCTTCCTGAAAAGCCAGTGTAGCACCAGCTCGCTAGGCCCCGGCTCCAGCTCCCTCCCAGGTAAGTTCCCTGTAACAATAGGGTCCCCAGGGCTGCATTTAGGAGCGGCGGGGTCTGTACCCAATGCCTCCGACCCCTGCGAGCAGCTCCAGCCACCACAGTGTGATTTAAATCACTGGTCAGGAAGCCTCGATTTAATCACTGTTTTCTACAAAAAGTGCATTCTTGTTGTTTGATATTCTCTATTCATTTAATCTGAAGATCTACAAGATCCCTTCCGACCCTACTTCTATGATTCTATGATTCTATGAACTTCTTGAAATTTTGCAATTTTAGAGAGAGGTAGGGGCTGGACTCCCTGTGTATATAAACTTGCAGAGAGACAAGAGGGCTGATGGGTAGGTAATCAGGTCTGTTATCTCTCATTGCCATATACTGCTGTTAACAAGGATGTTATCTCTGGAGACACAAATCTTCAGTTTGAGAACTGAAACTAAACATCACACAGATGCTTAATTGGATCTTCTAGACTGAGCACTGAGTCCCATTGGGTAGAATGATTTTCTTTAATCTTTGCTAATCTATAGAGGAGCCTGTGGGAACCTCATAAGATTGGACCCCTAATATAGTCCATGGCCTGTTGTGACATACTTATAGAACTTTTCTAAAAAGGTTACATGAATATATTGTCTCAAATAGTATATAATTAGAAGTTATGATCCCTATTGCATGA
>NW_017728906.1:93696348-93760160 GCF_001723895.1 Crocodylus porosus | reverse complement strand
GAAAAATATGATTAAATTCAAAATATGATTTAAATAAATCTAACATTTTTTTTTTATCTTTGATTTTTATCCACCCCATTGGTAAATCCTAACCAAAGAGTACTTTCAGAAAGTTATTGAAAAACAGTGATCCATAAAAGTCAAAGCATGTTCTCCTGTATTTTATTTTCTCGATCGCACATTCTGTGGTGTGGTGTGACAAAATTGGTTCCCTATAGTTATATTTCAGACATTATACTTAATTAAGGTTGGTTTTGGGGTTTGGGTTTTTTTGAGATTTTGTAATATGTGTTTCACTTTGTTTCTAGCAATGTGCTGTAGCAACAGTATCAGACAAACGATCCCATGATACTAGCATTGTCCAAAGGGAATATACTCATTAAAGTAATAGAAGTTCCTTAGTGCCATGTTTTAGGGTTGTTGGTTGTAGCTATGTTGGTCTAAGGATATAGGCAGATGAAGGTATCATATTTACCCAAAGAACCTTGTCTGCCTTAGTGCCATAAGCTTTGTTTGATGGTTTGCCACTGCTGTGCTACTATTAGCACCTAGTTAATTGGTGTTTTGATAGCAAAATCTGCATGCTATCTAACTATGCATACTGTCCCTATGTTGGTGGTGGTGGCGGTGGTGGTGTGTGGGGGTGTGTGTGTGTTTAAAGAATCTGTTCACATTTTTATCAGGACATTTTGTACAAAATTTATAAATATGAATTAATATTTATTTAATCTCACTGAATTGGTTTTAGCAATGGTCCCTTGATTTAAGGAAATTAAGGTATTCTGCGTCTTTTATTAGTGGATCATACAAATAATTGGAAAGTTTAATCTTAATGGTAAAACTCAGTTAATCATGAGCATGCAGATGGTTTCTATTCACTTAAAAAAACCTGCCTATTTTTCCCTTAACCCAAAGAACTAAGCCAAAGAAAAAAACTGTTGTTTACTTAATCCTGATTACTAATGTATACTGTGGATATTAACATCTGCCTCCACCCACAGATGCACACAGAGGTAATATCTGGTAGTATTAGAAATCCGTTAAGCATAAATGACTATCTGATGCTTATCTTCAGCTGTATGAGTGTCTTGAGGTTGAATATGAAACTTGAATCAGTAGACATAGGTTATCTAAAAACCTGTATCTATTTGAAACCTGTTTGCATATTTGTAGAAATTTTTTTTTATTGAGAGTGTTATATATAAAACATGTACCAGAGATTGAGCGTTATAACTAGTATTTATCAAATTACTCTGGATACTGAATCTGTATAATAAAAGCTACATATTTATTTCTATTTTAAAATATGCATATCTGAATTCCTGAGCAGCATATGTAAAAAAAAAAAAAAAAAAAAAAAAAGATTTAACATGTTTTAAAAAGCATGTTTATTATTCATTCAGAATTTACCCATATAGAGGTTTTGGAGAATATTTTGAACAGAGCATAAACCTCCTTCATTTCTAGGCCAAAAGTGGGGTTTTCAAAATAAGTAGAGAATCAACCCTTCACACAAAAATAAACATAGCCCCTTTATTTTCCCTGTTGAGATGCATACAAGTCCATGAAGTTTAGTACACTATTGCAGGGTTCATCTGTACCTATGGGCAATATTAGTTCTCTTGCACTTGGTAGTAAATATTGGTTCATATTTTTAACTTTTACTTCAGAATGAAGATATTCTATGCAATTTCCAGGCTAGGTACATTTTTTATGGCATGCTGTTTAGATCTGCACTTAAGCATGCTGTATATGTATATGTACCTTATGTATAGATGCCTGTACCCTCTACATGGGTAAACTCTGAATTCTAATGTGTAACATAATACTTAGATTTAGAGAGACACAATTTAAAATGCACATCACCCCCACTGTTTCCAGAGAGGTGAGGTTGGGGCCTGATGTTCTTAAAGATGCCGAGCAATCTAAATTTTTGAAATACACTAATTTTAAAAAGAGTGTACAGAAATTAATAATATATTAAGTAAATGAAAAAGTGGGTTTAGAATACTGAAAAATGAAAACACCTATGTTGTGTCTTTTTCACCCTCGCTTCCCCACTTTAATGAATCATAGGTGTTTCAAGATGTTGAAATTGCATGTGTGTAAACTTGAATGATAAATTAGGAACAGAAGGAATCTTGCTAATACAGACCTACTCTAATATACACATTTAAACATGAGCCAAACATTTTATACTTTGAGATTTTCAAACTGTGCAGCATTAGTATGTAATATGGAAGATAATAGATTGTCACTAAAGAGGCCATCCTTAATGGACTGGCCAACGCCAGCATCCTAAGGGATAGCCAGCATGGGTTTGTTGTGGGTAGGTCTTGCTTGACCAATCCCATTTCCTTCTACGACCAGGTGACCTATCACCTGGACAAGGGAGAAGAGATTGATGTCATATATCTTGACTTCAAAAAAGCCTTCTATCTGGTATCCCATGATCACCTCTTGGCAAAACTGGCCAATTGTGGCCTTGGGTCCACCACGATCCATGGCTGGGAAATTGGCTCCATGGTCGGACCCAGAGGGTAGTAATTGATGGAAGTCAATCATCATGGTGTCCTGTGACCAGTGGGGTCCCCCAAGGCTCTGTCCTTGGACCCATGTTGTTCAACATCTTCATTAATGATGTGGCCATTGGAGTCAGAAGCGGACTGGCCAAGTTCGGCAATGACACCAAACTTTGGGGCAAAGCATCCACACCAGAAGACAGGCAGGTGATCCAGGCTGACCTGGACAGGCTCAGCAAATGGGTGGACGAGAACCTGACAGTGTTTAACACCGAAAAATGCAAGGTTCTCCACCTTGGGAAGAAAAACCTGCAGCATCGTTATAGGCTTGGCAGTGCTACACTGGCTAGCACTACTGAAGAAAGAGACTTGGGGGTCATCATTGACCACAAGATGAACATGAGCCTGCAATGTGATGCTACGGCTAGTAAAGCGACCAAAACGCTGGCTTGCATCCATAGGTGCTTCTCAGGCAAATCCCAGGACGTCATTCTCCGCTTGTACTCGGCCTTGGTGAGGCCACAGCTGGAGTACTGCAGCCAGTTTTGGGCTCCTAATTCAAAAAGGATGTGGAGAAGCTTGAGAGAGTCCAGAAAAGAGCCACATGCAGATCAGAGGTCAGGAAGACAGACCTTACGACAACAGGCTGAGAGCCATGGGGCTCTTTAGCCTGGAAAAGCTCAGGCTCAGGAGTGATCTGATGGTCACCTATAAGTTTATCAGAGGTAACAACCAGTATCTGGGGGAACGTTTGTTCACCAGAGCACCCCAACGGCTGACGAGGTCGAACAGTTATAAACTACTACAAGACCGTTTCAGGCTGGACATAAGGAAGCATTTCTTTACTGTCTGAGCCCCCAAGGTCTGGAATAGTCCGCTATCGGAGGTGGTTCAAGCACCTACTCTGAAACCCTTCAAGAGAAAATTGGATCCTATGACCCCAGCTGACTTCCTGCCCTTTGGGCGGGGGCTGGACTCGATGATCTTTCAAGGTCCTTTCCAGCCCTAATGTCTACGAAATATATGAAATTTGTTGTCTTACACCCTAAATGACTGAACAGCTGTGTTTCTTAGGCAGTTTCAACAGCTATGTTAATTTCTTTAATTGCTATATTGAGGTCAAAAAGTGGGATAGTGTTTGAACTGAAGAATCATTTCTGTTGAAAATATTGCTTTCTAGAATACAGTGAATGAACTGAACCCTGGTTGTAGCCTGAGCAAATAGTATTACAACTGATTCTAGGAATCCATTATTAGCAGATATAAATTCAGTCTGCTGTCTCCCTAAGAGTCTTTTGACAACAAACTCTTTTTTAAATTAATATTGAACAAGAAAATAGTGTGGCATATTTCTGATCTGGTCAGTACATATTATTAGCTGAATCTCTAAATAAATACTAGATGTCAAATAATGTTGGATATATTATTTGGAGAAATAATCTAATCTTGACTTTAACATAATTACTGTCAGTTCTGCCTCAAATGGATACTTTTTTAAATATTCCAGGAAATCTCTTTTTTTTTTTTTCATTTGATTTTTTTCCACTTTAAAACTCAAAACCATATTTCTTGAAAGATTCCAAGTCTTAGGTATTTTAAGATTAGTTACTTTTACAAAATCTGCTGTTATACTTGCAGCCCTGATAAACTTGATTTTTAATGAGCTAGGGTTGCCTCTGGACTCAGGGAGCTGAAATTACATTTGAATAATAGGCTGGTTCATTGTACCATTTCTTTTGTTACTGCTTTTGTCTTTTCTCTTTTAATTTGGAAATGTACATGTAACATAATACCTGGACCATTATTTTATAATTCACAGGCTGCTGGTGTCTCTCTGCCACCTGTTGAACATGTATCCATTAGACAGTTGCTAAATATAGCTTAATAAAAATATAGTGAAGAAATATGTAAATTAATCTGAATTTGGCATGGTTTTGACTTTTAACCCCCAAAGGTGCTATGTAGGTTTTTAAGGTCTTTTTATACTCAAAACAAGTTGTGTTCTGCTTTTGTTGTTTTTTTGGGGGTTTTTTACACTCTAAGCCAGTTGTGTTCAAACTTTTGGCCTCCTCCTGCCCATTTCATGCCAGGCTTGGGTCCTGGGGAGAGAAGGGGGTCAATACCCCGCACTCCTGCCCCTGAGGCGATATTGGGCCTTGGGGAGTTTGCATCACTCCCTCCTGCTCACTTCTACCAGGATTGTGCCTGGGGCTATGCAGCACACCCACCTGGCGCTGTGCACTAGAATCAGCCACCGGGTCCAGTGAACAGAGCCCTGAGTTCCTCATGGGTCTGGAGATGTGGCAGCGAAAGAGCAACTCCACTGTTCTCCCACCATGAAATTTCTGGACCTGTCCTATGGGCTGGATGACATGGTGTTACAGCCAGAGGTTGATCGTCCTTGCTTTAAATTGTAAGGTTTTTATTAAGGTGTAATACTAGGTCAGTGGCATTCAACTCTTGAAGATGGGCCAACTGCTTGCCACATCGCTGCTCTGCAAGCTAGCAATTCCCTCCTGGTAGGAGAAACAGGGACAGAGTTAGGAGAGAGGCTGGTGGTTGCCAATGTTAAAGGGATGGGAGGGAGAAAGGAAAAGTGCTTACCTCCAGTAACCATCCAGTGCCAAAGGCAGGGTAAGGGAGAGAGCTTGTCTTCTGAAAACAACTCCTTGCCTAGGCGAACAGGAGAAAGAAAGGAAAGGAGAGAGTAAAGTAGTTCTTGCTGTAGGGAAAGAGGAAAGGAAGGGAGCAGGGAAGGCTGCACAGTGGTTCAGTGGCATGGGGCAGGGAAGGGAATGCACCAGCCAAGCTGCTTGCCCTTAATCATGCTGTACTGCTGACTGGATCCTGATATTTCGGGGGGGGAGGGGGCTGTATCTAGCCCCCGTGGCAGAGGTTGAGCACCCCTGTCCTAGATCATAATTCTTGCTTTGATGTTAACTTAATGGATTTTTCAGTAATCTTTAGCTTTTGTATTGCTGATCATGCTGAAGAGAGTAGAGTATAATGCTTCTTCATTGATGTGCCAATGAAGCTAGGTTTCAGAACATTGTGCTTCATACTATTAATAGAAACCAATAATGCTGGGGTTTATTTATGGTTTCCTGGACATATCCTTAATGGGCTTAAGTAACAGAACATAAAACAGTGAATACACTTCGTTGCACTGGCCACAGAGTTGGCTTCCTTTTTTCAATTATCCTTGTGTCACTCTGAAATGATCTGTACTGTACAGTACGTAGGTATCAAAAGAATGACTTGTTCAAAGTGTACTCTATAGGACAATGCCATTAAAATATTGTGTTTTGATTCCTGTGAGTGGCATACATTAGAACTTCATTATGCAATTTTCCTATCTGCGTCTTTTCTCATAGGTAGAAATGAGTTCCCCTGTGGGACAGTTATATTGCAGTTCTACTGAATACTGCATGACCATTTCTTTCATATTGCAGTTTAACTTCACTGAACGACATAGTTGCACTTTTATACTAAATATTCCCTTTTATTTATTGTATAAATGTTTTTTCTTCTTTGAATTGCGGGAGAACAGCATGTACATTAATTCTCAGCTTTCCATAAACACACTAAAATCTAAAAAAAAATTCTTCACTGGTAGGTGAAAAGAGAAAAGCTGTTAGATTTATTACATGCTTGATTTAATGTACATACCTACTTAAAATGTATTTTATTGTACTTCTGTAAACAGACAGACATAAGGTGCTAGGCTGAAAGCAGAATATTAGGTTACAAATCAGCAAACTATTTTTGAGGAATTTAAGTCTTTAAAGCAGGGGTTCCCAATGTTTGTGCCCAAGGGCACGTTCGAATTTAAAAGAAAAAGCTGCGGGCGCCAGTATGACATGTGGTTACATGACTGAATTCAGCCACCCGGTCTCTCATGGCCAACTCAAGGTAACTCCTGGATAGGCACATGTGCACAGTTTCATTTGGGGACAGAGTAGTAAGGACTACTGTCACTGCGTCAGCCAGACTAAATCAGTCTCATTTTGGCAGCCGTTGCATACAGCTTGTGAAGAATTTTTTGAAGTGTTGCTGTGCTGAGTTCAATTGGTAGTGACAGCATTTTTTGTTGGAATAAAGTTGTTCTTTTTACCAATTGTGAAAATTCATGCGGGCACCTAAATAAACCTGGGGGGGGCGCCATGGCACCTGCGGGCACCTTGTTGGGATCCACTGCTTTAAAGGATTTGAAATAATATAGCGTTTTTGTTTAAAGGTCAATCTTTTTAACATTTTCAAATTGGTAATTAATTTTATGAAGGAGAGTTATATACTTCTTAACTGGCCTTTTATTAGTATGGGAGGAGCAGACCAGTTCTTAGCTAAGGCCCTCCAAATTCTCTTATACTGGTTCGTAAGTATGAGTAATATTTTTTCAGTCTGGCCCTGTGTAGAGTCAGGGAGCGGCTAAGTAGTCTGTTCTTGATGTTCAAGGCTTTGTGCACTGAATTCCCATTAGCTCCCTTTGTGCATCAAGCCCTGACAGCAGTTGCCTTAAAACTGTATTAAGACAACTCAAAGAATCATTCTTGAGGCTTTTTAAAGCCCTTTAAAATAGAAAAATGAATACAAAATACGGCATAATTTAGCCCACTATCTAGGACTGTATCAAGCTTTCCTATTTACAGTAGAATTACCTGACAGAAGTGTCAGTAAACATTTGGAATGCTTTGTGCATCCAAGTGCAGTGAATAAGTGAAATGTATTATATTGCAATCGAATTAAGACAAGGCTTCTGAACCCGTTTGTTTTTTGATGCTACAGAAATACAGTAGTATATTACAAAAAATTTCTGTGCAGTTTTTCTCCCAACATTCTTTGAATTGTCACAAAACTTATGAGCAATGGTAATAAGAAGAACTATTCTGTGGTGCTTTGACCATTTGGAGTGACAATCTGCTTTTCAGACGGTGGTAAATCAAGTTAGAGCTGGAGAGTGGCGTGCTGAAAAATTGCTTTTTAGTCCTCTTTCTTACCACTTACTTTCTGTATTATTCCAAAGGATGCACTGAAAGCTTTTTAAGTCTACATACGTGGGGCCTGATTCTAAGAACACACCTCCCTCTGAAGAAAATGACAGTTGTAGGTGCTTAGCACTTCAGTAGTTCATCCTGAAACTTGTTCTGCAAATAGTCATTTCTATTCTGCACATACAAGTATGCTGTCAAAATCCTTAAGGTACCCCTTTAAAATTTCTGTTCCATTCATGCAGTTGAAGAATGAAATGTTGAAAATGCTACAAAGTTTTTTCTTCCAGTAGTTTTACCCTATTTATCATCTTATACCACACTCATGATTTTGTTACTTGTGCCATATATCTTCATGTTTCTGTATAATTTTAAGAAAGGAATATTGCTTCCTTTTTGTCTTTGACCATTCAAATAGAGCTGTATTAGAATGCATGTTTCTTTTGTCTAAGCTTGTGTATTCATTTTCTCAAAAATGAAATTCACGAACATTTTCCATCATACTGTAATATTTGTCTAAGCTTGTGTATTCATTTTCTCAAAAATGAAATTCACGAACATTTTGCATCATATTGTAATATTTTCTAAATGTAGAATTTAAGACAGTAAGTCACTAACTTACAATAATGAAAAAGTGTAGGCAAGCTTATGATGAGTTTCACTTACTAACATTTGAGAATCATGGGGAAAATAGAGCTGGAAGGCACTTTAGGAGGTCATCTTGTCCAAATTGCTGTTCAAGGCAGGATCATTTGTCTCTGAATTTTCTTAGACAACTGTTTAATCTTCACTTAAAAAAATTGTGGTGGATATTTTGCAACCTATTTTAAGTCATCTGTACCATAATAATTAGTTAAAACCTAAACTAAATCTTCCCTGTTTAAGCCTATTACTACTTATCTCTTCCCCTGTGAATACAGCGAACAATTGATTCTTTTTGTAACAGCTGTTTTGTAGTAGAAGATTGTTATCAAATTTCCTCAATCTTGTCTTCTCTGAATTGAATAACCCTAGTTCCTCCAACTTTTCCTCATATGTCATATTTTCTAAACCACTAATGATTATTGTCTTTCTCCTTTTGGACTCTTTCCACTTAGTCCATTTTTTTCTTGAAGTGGGGGGCCCAAAATGAGCACAGTAGTTCCAGTGAGCTGCCATTAGTGCTGAATAAAGTGGAATTTATTATTTCTTGTGGCTTGCTTATGATACTTTTTTTAATACAAACCCATAAGCTACTACTCAGTTCCATCTGTTAGAAAGCTCACTGTGCATGTGAAACAGTAAAAGTGGGATGCAACTCCACCACTGCCCTGCTCTTGGATCCAACCCTGGACTCCCCTTTTGAATGCAATTATCCAACTAGTTATAGCCAATCATCCACCTTTACAGTAGCTTGTTTATGAGAATGTGTGGCAAATTGGGGCTCCCCAACTAGCCAAGTGCTAGATTCCCCACCTGTCTCATCTCCCATGCCTTGTTGTTAATTAAGGCAGAAGGCTGCCCATTCCTGCCCCCGATTCCAGGGGGCACTAGCTGTGGCTCTGTTCCTCCCCTACACTACAGCCCAAGCTTTGCAGATGGCATCCAGATGACGGTGCGCCCAGCCTACAGCTGGCCAAGCTTAGCCCTTGTTGTCAGGCCACAGACGCACAGACATTCATACCGCCCTCCTCTCACTAGGGCCTTACACACTCCACCCCATCTCACAGGGTCTCTTTCACATATTGACAACTTACACTGTCTTGTTCCCTCTTGGAGCAGGCCCCTTAGGCCATAGACTTTAGCTAGCTTATACCTTGGGTGGCAGACGCACTGTATTTTGGGTCTCTCCCTCAACCCTTACTGGGGTAGATGCCAGCCAATTATCCGATCAGGTCTAAGCTTGCCCTGGCTCTTCATCTCCGCCCCCTAACTGGGGCTCCACACTGCCCCCTCACTGGGGCCATGGGCTTCCCTCCCTGGTAGGCTCAGATTGCCACAGCCATGCCTGGCCCCACTACTTCGAATGGTTTGTTACCCACCTGAAGGTGGGAGCTGGGGTTAAGGCACCCTGACCCACCTTTTACTGGGGTGGTAACTGGCCTGGTATTTCCTGGGGGCTCCCATGCCACAGAGTCCCACCAGGCCACCCACTACCAGCAGGGTGCAGTTTCAGGTCATGCCCAGGATCAGGAGCCTCCAAGACATCCCCTACAATGCCTGCCCTTACCTCCAGGATGTTGCATGCAGC
The DNA here is from genome assembly GCF_001723895.1 of Crocodylus porosus. Classification (NCBI taxonomy): domain Eukaryota; kingdom Metazoa; phylum Chordata; order Crocodylia; family Crocodylidae; genus Crocodylus; species Crocodylus porosus. The sequence continues at coordinate 93,750,420 of NW_017728906.1, read as the reverse complement.
CTTGAGGTTCACTTGCCTGTCGGCAGTGAACTGCTCTATTTATATAGGTGGCCAGAGGTCTAAAATGGCCACTGCCATCAAGCACTTGCTGGCTGTTGGCTCTGCTCTTAAAGTGTCAGGCACCAACAGTGCCCTGCCACAGAATGTTATAGGCCACAGTATCAAAAGCCTTCCTAAAGCTTAGGTATATCTTATCTGTAAAATTGTAAAATCCTGCATACTGTTTTGGGTTTAAAAAATAAATAAATAAATAAAAATCACATAGCTTTTTGTGATATGGGTATGGAAGTGAAGGCCAACTTTTTGTAGATAGGAATGGTTCGCTTCCCTCCTAGCCACAAGGCCTCCCATCCGTTTGTTATAGAACCAAATTAAGATTGGTTAGCCATGATTTACTTCAAACAAACCCATGCTGGTTTATCCTTATTGGCTTGTTATGCTGTAGATCAGGGGTTGTTAACTGGGGTACGCATACGGCTGAGGGTACTTGGGAAGGACCCAGGGGGTACGTGTGAGTGGGCCAGGCCCGAGTGGTGCCATCCACCACCCTGTGCTTCAACCTCCCAGGAGCAGGGCCAGGCAGGGGGTGGGAGAGCGAGGGCAGTGGCTCCCCTCTGCAGGCTGCACAGGCACCACCTGGCTGGACGGGTGCAGGGGGGGAGTTCATATGCGGCGGCCACTGCCACCACCCCAGCACTGCCGCCACTCCACATCTGGTCATGTACCCCGCCGTCTCCCCACTCTGCCTCCACTTCCACTTATTAAAAAATGGTTGAAAACCCCTTCTCTAGATGCTTACAAATCACTTGTCTGAAATCCTCCAGTATTTTTCTCAGTATCAAAGTTAGACTGATGTGCCTGTAATTCCCTGGTCCCCTTCCCCTCTCCCCAAAAGTGAGTACTATCTTAGCCCTTTTCTAATCCTCTGGGATCTCCCTTAATTTCCATGCATTTCCAAAGGTAATAGCACTACCTCTACAATTACTTCAGCCAACTTCTAAATACACTAAAAAAGGCCCTGATGACTTCAAAACATTTAGTTTATTTCTAATTCCTATTCTGTTCCTTCCCTATTCTGATCTGAGCACCTGTCCTTAATGTACTGCATTCATCATCTGAACGGTTACCACCCCTTCACCACTCTTTTTACCCCCATGTGAAGACTGAAGTGAAAAAGGCTTTAAACACCTCCTTGTCTGCTTCATCTGTTATAAATTGCCCCTCCCAACATTGTAAAGGACCCATGCTTTCCTTGGCCTTTTACTTCTAACATATTCAAAAAACCTGTTTTGTTACATTTCAGACTTTGTCCCTATATGCTCTCACTATCTTTTTATACACTACTTGTCCTTAACAAGGAGATAAAATTCTATATTTGGACTTCTATTTTCAGACTTTTGGACAAGGAAAGGAAATATTTTATTCAATATGCTAAGCCAAATTAGGTACACAACATCTCAAACACAATATTAAGCTATGTTGGCTTTGTGATGAAGAAGACTTAAAATTTTTTTCTTTATATAAATAACTTAGTCCAGTGGCACTTCAGAACAGTCAAACTCAAAAAATTACCAGATAGTGCACAACATCCAAATACATAATAGGGGATAAAATTGGGTAAAATTTAGCTAGAGTAACTGGAAACTAGTAATGTTAATTTTCTGCCAAGAGGGAAACATTTTTTAAACTACGCCTACTGAGATATCCTTCAAATCTTTATCATCCCAAATCCTTGAATAGTAGTTTTTATAAATTGTAAAAGCATAAGAACTATTTTGGATAAGTGACATATCTATATCACAAAAATTCTATATGGAGACTGAATTTAGGCCAACCATACTCTATTTTCATGACTGTAGATGAAATTTGAAACTGATTATAGTATGTTTTAAGACAAAAACATTTTAGTGCACTGTCCTGATGAATGCTTTAATCCCCCACTTATATTCTAGTGATCTCTGGATTTTCTGTGCTAGCTTGATGCCTAGGGAGAAATTAGTTTCCAACACTGATCAAATGTAAAATTATTTCCTATTATATTTGTTTCAGGGACAAGGAAAACTGGATAAATTACCAGCTATTACTCTAAACCAGACTTTATTTATTTTATATATGTATACCTATCTATATGTATGTGTATCATATATTTATTCATTTTACAGACACATACATACAAGTATGATATACAAAAAAAGCCTTGAATACTGTCAGTAATTTAGGTAGTGAAATGGGCAATAGCTCTGTAGAAATTTTAAAACAAATCTAATTTGATGGCATAACAGGATGGTATCTGAGGGCAGCCATGATGCCCCCCTAGTGACCGTGTCAATCCTGCATAGCTCTTACTCCAGCTTCTCAGGGTCTCACCCTGCTTCCTCACCTGCCACATCTTGGTATTGAAGGTAGTGAGGGGAGGCTGCCTTCAGAGGTTGGTGAGCCCAGGCATTCTCTCTCTCTCTCTCTGCTTTGTTTTTCTCTTGTGCCCACCTTGGTCCATCTGACTTGGGGCTTAGACCCCTGCACACACAGTTCCCCCCCTCCCCTTTCAGTCTCTCTCCTGGCCTGGGGCTTCTTAGGCTCTACTTGCTTTAAGGGTTGAATCATTGTCTCCTTTTGCCCCTACATCCATGCCCATGCCTCTCAGATGATACTCCATCCATATTTCTGTCCTTTTATATAGGCTTCAGCCCTCTACATTTTAGTCCCCCTTTTACTCTGGTTGTAGATATATAGCCTTGGACCACTGATTTGGACCCAAGTCTCTCAGCCTCAGCCCTCTCCGGGTTTCTAGACCCCTTGACCCTGTCTTGCACTTTGTCCCACCACCCCTGGCAGGCTGACCCAGGGAAGGCTGCTTGCAGTTCGGCTCAGCCCCCAGGCATCCCTGAGCCAGGGCAAAGCTGCTCTTGGATCTGCCTCCCTCTGAGGTGTTTGGGCTTCCACCCCACACAGCCCACCAGGTCCTTGACCCTTGAAGGGCTCTATGCTGTGCCTCTGCACCACCCGTGTAGCCTCCAATCCACCCCCTGTCAGCCATGTTCATTCCTCCAGTATAAATTAGAGTAAAAAATACAAGCAGTCGCAAACTCTTTAAGTTTCCACCTTTGTGTCATCAAATCGCTACCCAGCCACCTCCCCACTTTCTGGCTGTCTCCATCCAGGGAGTACGTGCCATACCTGCCATTCACACTTCTTACAAGCCTGAGCTGGCAGGAGATCCTTTCCCTTCCAAGTTCAAGGTTGCAATGCTAGTCTGCCTCAGGACCCCAGGCTTATATTCCTTGGCTCCTCCCCTTCCACTCAGATGCTCCCCTGACTGGCTGCAGGTGTGCCTCCTCAGTCTCCAGGGCAGCATATTGCTAGTCCTCTGGCTACCGTAGAAGTGTCCTCACTGCCTAACCAGGGTGTTGTCCTATCATCCTATTGCCAGGCAGCTAGCCCCACAATCAGCACTTGTAGCCTATTGGCTCTGGCTTCCTATTCTCCTGCAGCTAGCCCAAAATTGACTGTCGTACCCCACCTGGGGACATCCCTGCTGCTGCTTCTCTGTGCATGAAACAGGAGCCCCTGGCTCCGTTAGAGACGGCAGAACCATAAACTACATTTTCTAGAGTTTATTTTTGAAGATTAGCATGTCAAGGATGATTCCGGGCTGCTTTAGGGTGAAAACATTATTGAAGACAATTAAAGGCAGACTTTTGACAGCCCACTCTCATTTGTACTATTTAGTATTTTTTAGAAGATTATAGGCAGAAATTTAGGAACACCACATTGATGGCTGCGTAAGAGTGAAAGCTGCATTGATGATGGGAGACAGGACTGCCAGACTTGCTCTATGACTCATATTCATGAAAAAATACTGAGTGAATAGAGATGACATTTTTTTTTTATTCCCCACACAGTGTGCTGGAGAAGAGAATTGGGTGGACAATCGGACTATTTATGTTGGGCACCGCGAACCCCCTCCAGGCGCTGAAGCATATATTCCACAGAGATATCCGGATAACAGAATAGTTTCATCAAAGGTAGTAGTTATTCTTTTAATGCATTTATATAAATCATTTCACTGTCTGCTTATTTTGTTGTTCTTGTTTCCTAAAGAATTCTTTCTGTTTACTGGGGTGTCTGTTGATAAAGGTAAAATGAAAGAGGCTACAAGTTTCTTCCACCAAAACTAATCATTAAATTACCTCTGGCTTGAACAGGACTAATATCACTCATTCCGTGTAAATATTAGTGAGTTATACTGAACTGCTAGGGTGACTCTACATGATTCATCACAAATGTGGGCTTTTTTTTCTTAAAAAAGAAAAAGATGAAAGTGTGGCATTGGGATTGATGAGATGTGAAAAATGGAGGAATGCATTCTCATTACCACTTACAGAACATAAAAAAAGAAAAGTAATATGAAAATTATGTCAGAACTTCACTCAATCCTAAGATTACAAATTTTAACTGGTAATTAATTTCTCTCTCCAGTGTTCTTGGAAGTCCAAACCTACTTAGAGCAGCAAGGGCTACATCATAAAACAAACTTTCTTTACTTCTGTTTAGTGCAGACATTCAGGTAGATTTAATTGGATGGGGAGTTTGGAGCTAGGAGAGATGAGAACATTCTGGGGGAGCTTTTGGAGAAAAGAGGATCAAGGAGGTACTGGAGGCATTCTGGCCTCTGTACGTTCTTGTAGTATACCTACACCATATTACATGAGAGCATTCCGTCTGTACATTAAACATGCTAGGCATCTGTTCAGTTACTATTTTTATTTGTAGGCCACCAATCTTTTTGAAGCAGGAGCACTAAACAACCACCTAACACTAATAGTGATTGAAAGAACAAAGCTGAATTCTCAGTTTCAGTAGAGAAGTCAGTCTGGCATAAATCACACCACTACAGATTTCACACAAACTACTCAAATATGACCAACATATGGCCTAAGTATTGGCTTTTATATTTAACATTCCCTACCAGATGAACAACAAATTCTGTGTTGCTGTCTTTCTCAGCAAGTAAAACAGTTGAAATAAGTACCGAATACTATTTTCAAGGTTTTGCTGCCCTGGGAGCAAATTAGACTTTCTTGGACTGGAGGTGGCAATCGCCCTCTTTAACCTCCCCTTGAAGAATTGTCTGTGTAAGAATGAAAGAATCTAGCAGCTGCCTCATGAAGGGAGAAAAAACAAGGTCAGGTGAATGTCAGGCAGTGGGCAATACTGAAAGTGCAGCTCCATGAAAGAGAATTATTCATGGGAAAGAACATGCATGGAAGAATCTAAATGATGCTATTAGCATCATTCCAGATCTGTGAACAGAGGTTGTTGGTCATGCAGTTTGAGTGAATGCAGATGCAAAATTGCTATGTTTGGAGGTAACTGCAGGTTCTCACGCTTAAAACTTTTTTTGTGGACCACTCAGTAAACATTTTATTCTTTCAATTGTGATAGTGAAGTTAGTCCCAACTAAACAGAACCCTTTATCCTTTGTGTGTCTTGAGTGTACAGTGGCTAAATGAAGCTCAAGCATGCTTCTGCCTCTGACCGTAACTAAGTTAAACTGTAAACAGATATCTCATCTGAAGCAGTCTTGATTCCATTTAAGTCAGAACCGGGAACAAAGAGTGGCACAGCCCTCTGCACGCACACAGCCCTTCTAAACTTTATTGCTTATGTGCCAGTAGGTGGTCAGGGAGAGCACATCACCTGACAGGCTTGTCCCTGGAATGATTGGCAAGTAAATGGAATGAGCCACAATAAACATAAAAGCAACATTGGCCTAAAAGAAGTGTTAGCTCATTTTATGTTACATATTTCAAAAGGTAATTAAGGGAGAAAATAGACTTCTGCAGGACAGAAGGCTTTCCTCTGGAGAAATGAGTTATCTTTTTACACACTTACTTGTCAGAAAGTCATAATGTAGGATAGTGGAAGAGAACTCTTGTATTGCCAGTATTTGCAGTGTATTTGGTATATGTGGAAATAATCTTGCAGTATTTTTCTGAGATGGGGCTAACCCACTGACCATTCTCTGTATATTTCAAAAGTCATTCTCTAGAGAATTACAGCTTTTGGATCCCTTGGGTTTTTCCCAGTCTGCTGACCCAGAGATCTGCCCAAATACAGTTCCCTAGTATCACAGCAGCACAATATGCAAGCAAAAGCCTACAAACTTCATCTCTATAATTCACTTGGTCCTCTTAAATTTCTTAAGCACACATCTTCAGATCCAGCATTAAATAATCAGTTGAGTAACCACTGCTGGGAGAGAGTTTTCTTATTGAAAGCGTGCCTTAAATAAAAGTAATAGCAAACTATAACACATAGTTTTTCTGCAGCAACTGGGAGTGTTCTCTTGTTCCTAGACTTTGAAGGCCAGATGTATTTTTATTTTGCCTTGCTCACAAACTTCATCTAGAGACCATCTGAAATGAGCAACATGTTATCCTTGTATTTGCAGTCTGATATATTCAGGAGTTAATGAGGTGGATAACACAGCTGAACTACAGCTAAAGTGATGTAACATGAGTGAAATCCTATGTTTTAACGTCTCATTGTATTCTGGAAATTGCCCTTTGGAAAATTAAACAATGTACATATTTGTGCAATTTTCTATAGTCCATTAGGGTACCTCTGTTCCCTTCCTCCCCCCACCCCCAGCATATTTCAAGGGAATTTATAAAGCAAAGCATAAGTTAAATCCTGCTGACATTTTTCCAAATAAAAGAATCAAACTTTGTTTATTCCCTTTTTCTTCTACTCGTTTTATATACATGGGGCTCAATTCTTTTTTTGGTCTCCTTTCTTCTGCCAATTTTCACTTCTTTGGCAAGTTTAATATTGACAGTAGTGTGCAAGTGATGATGTAGCCATGATGGTCCATTAATTATGTGAGAGTTAAGGATTTTTTAGGGTGGTATCTTTTATTGGACCAACTATGTAGTTGGGATCAAGTTAGACAAGCTTTGTGATGTAAGACATTCTTTGTCAGGTCTCTCTAATATTGGCAACTTTTCCATTATATAAGTGTTATGTCTTTGTTGGAAGAGTTTCATAATACCTTGTATTTTCTTTTTGTTTAGATGGTCTTTAGTAGATAAATTGATTAGACGAGCTGTGAAATGAATGCTGTGTCTTAAAGAACATGATCTTATTCTATCCTCATATTAAAAACACTATTAATTTTGTAGGGTGTGTGTGCATGTGTGTAAGGGGTTGTTGTTTAGGTTTTGGGGGTTTTTTTTAACTATATACTAGAATGTTACAAAAATGCAATATATTCATACTAGAAAACAATTTTATTGTCCTAATGAAAACATGGCCAAATGGAAAAGAACTCAGATGAGTTACTAGACAATAAAATTAATGTGTCTAGACATTAAAATAGATGTGGTTTTTCCCTCTGCACAAGTTTCTTCTAATGTGAACATTTTTCTCCAAAAGCAGATAGATTAATTTAAAGTAGAAGTTACTGCATACGTTAAACATGTGGAATTTTAATTTGTTCAGACTTTAGTGAAACTATTTGCTAATGCCTTTTTGTTCAAGAGGTCAAAGGATATCTTTGTCAGTTAATAAATTATGCATTTTTCAGTTGTCAACATCTATCTATATTGTTATTTTTATAATGGGGCATACTGTTTATTGATAACCACCTCTTAAATTTGCCATTTAGCTACTTTTTCAAGTCAGTGGATAAATCTTTTGGCGATTTGACCAACAGAGATATTTTAAGATGATTAAAGATTCACATAAATTGATTAAATGTGTAATACAATTTTAAAGATGTCGTTAGTGACAATTACCTTTATCTTATTTAAAAGATGATCCACTTCGCACAATTAAGATGGAAAAACTATTTTTTTAAATTTAAAAAAATCTGTAGACTGTTTCAAGCATGAAGGATATTTCCCAACCTTTTCTTTGGTGAGATGGATAATAACTCTCAGCTGTGGACTTATGGGTTTATAGGTCTTTCATGCTTATGTAAGAAGAAAGATTGCTCTTCACGAATGAGATACTCTAATCATCTCTTAAGTACATGATTTTATCAATTTAAGACATATCAAACTTGTTCAAAAGTTTTGTGGGGTTTCAAACCATGAAGAAACCCCATCTATTAATTAAATAGTCTTTACACTGTTTTACTTACAAAGATACTCTGTCTTATTACTTAGAAATAAAGTGCCGATAAAATATGGCGGCTTGAAATAACTGTCTATAATGAGGAAAAATCTGAGGACCTATTTCTGCCCTACAGGTGCACTTATATTACTTTGGTTGAGGCTTCATGGTGATCCTGAAAGCAGAATTTGGCCTCTGTACAGAAAGATTCTTTCTGTATGTGAGGGAGTGGGGCCTAGGAGCAGACGTGAACTCCCTAGCGCCCCCTACCGTCACTCACGGTGGACTCAGCACCCTCAGAATCTCGCCCGCCACGACTTTGATCTTGAATGGTTAAATGGGAGGCTGCCTTTATTCCCCTGGTGAACGGTATGCGTGTTCTTGCCCCTACTCCAAATGGGGCGCCTCCGTGCGCCCCTCCCTTAAGGGGTATGCGTGCCTCCAAACCTCCCCTTTAGCATGCCCCAAGCCTCGCAGCTGTTCCGTGGGACGTTGTACAGTCCCCTGCCCCTCAGGTGCTCTCTCCCTGGCACCCTGGGCTCGTCGCCCGCCTGGCGCCCCCAGGGCCGGGCTCCTACCCACCGGCCTGTTACCGGCGCCCCGGGCCTGTCTCTCCGGTATCGCCCCCTCTGGGGCCTCGCCCACTCTGGGGCCTATACTGCGCCTCCTGTGCTTCGCCCCCTCTGGGGCCTCGCCCACTCTGGGGCCTATACTGCACCTCTCGCGCTATGCCCCCTCTGGGGCCTCGCCCACTCTGGGGCCTGTACCGCGCCTCTCGCGTTACACGTTTCCCGCTCTTGGGGCTCAGGTGGCCGTAGCCGTGCCTGGCCCCTCCGACCCTACTGGGTCTTTGCCAAGAATCCTGGGTTGGGCTCAGGCGGCCGGAGCCTTACCTGGCCTCCCCGACCCTACTGGGTCTTTATCAATCAGAGCCTGCCCCACGCTGGGGCCCGGGCCATGGCTCGCGCACCCACCGCCCCACACTGGGGCCCAGGCCGCAGCTCGCACGGCCGCCGCCCCACTACCTGGCACAGGACACCTCCGTGCTCCTGTGACACTGTAATATCACAGTGCCATGATAGAATTTGACTGAAATATCATAGAATCTGTTATTTATGTTCCAGATAATGAAAAATGGCCTGTAGGCAGAAATTGGCCACACCAAACACACAATAATTTCGCATATTAATTTAAGTATTGTTATGATTGTGACAACGTATTCCAAGAAAGCCGTGCTAAGAGATAGAAGGTGAGAATAAGTGATTTTTTTTCTTACATCTATAGTTTATATGTAGGCTGATAAATATTATATTGTGATTTCTTATATTGATTTATTGTTCACTAATTCATCTCTGAGGAGCAGTTGTTGGTTTCTCTTAAGGCAGCAATTGGCTGGTTCTTTGAATTTACCATATAATAATTAGCTGGTAGAAAAACTCTAAAATTTCCAGTAAAATACTTCAATTGAATATTGACTTCTTGACAAATTCATCAAAATTGGGAAATAGTTCTTATTTAGATAATAGAATTATCTTCCTTTTTTGGCTGAGTGAAAACCAAACTGGAAAATTGTATTTAAATATAGAGGTAAATATTGTTCCATCTAAAACCTATGGTGAGAACTTGCCAAGTTATGTACAGAAGTGCTATGAAATTAAGGAAAATTATGCTACCTTAACTTTATTCCCTTTGTACATACATTATGACAAAACCTGTCAACACATTATGAGAAGTAGCTGGAGATAGTGTAATGGCATGGTTTTTTTATACAGCCATGCATTTGCAGGTCTATTTTTCATTCTGATAGGTCTAATTTAACAGTACAGTATATCTTTACTGACTTAAATTTAGTATATTAGGCATTATCTTCCCAAAGGTGTATGTGTTAACCATTTGTCATCATGGAGATAGCACATATCTAAAAGAATGCTTATTTTCCATCTTAGATAGATGCACCTCTTTGAGAGTAATTTGTTTAGCAGTATTTTGTAAGCTGACTCAGAATTTGTTAGGCATGAATTTATAGCCTGGGTTATGCCAGAGTTCAGACTACATGATGGTAACAGTCCCTTATGGCCTAAAAATCATTTTTTGTTTTGCTAGGTTTGTGCTGAAGTGGAGATCACTTGTATTTTTCTGTGACCTATCTTATTATTTTTAATCAGAATCAATTTTTTTTGAGTGCAGCTTTTAGAAAACATCGTTTTGGTCCATGACTTGTGTGTTACTGATGTTAAAAGTATTAATACATTTTATTGAAAAAGTAAAACTATATTAGAAATTAACTCTTCCATAAATAGGTATCAAATGTTATGCTTTCCCAAATGCTACATGCTTAATTGTACTGTACATCAATGGTATAGCTATTTTAACATATATAGTACAACTGATGTTGTAGTTATTTAAAAATGTGGGCTTGTGAATAATGTTTTCCTTGTTTTGTCCATGTACTTAGAGTGAATTATTTAACTGTGTTCTTCCATTTGTTATTCACACAAATATTTTTGGTGTTTATTTTGCAGACACATAAGTGTTCATTTTTTTCCATAAATCTTGCAAAGATTAAAATTTTGCATTTGCTGCTGCTACAACATTAATATAATGGCTTTTGCCATTCAAGTAATGTAGCTTTGGTGTGAAATGTCCTCACTTATTATTACACGCACGCACGCGTGGGCACGTGTGTGTGTGTATTAGTGCTCTGACTAACCTAATGGAAAGCTTGTTAGTGAAATAAAGTAAATTGTAACAGAGACCACATGAGTAATAGTAAGCCCCGGTTATCAGATTATTCCTGTAACTGTATCTGCAAGCAGCCAGCATTTTTCTAAATCAAGGCAGATTATCAATATACCATATCTTTTTAAAACAAACAAACAAACAAAACATTATTTTAGCACAGGCTTTGACTGCTTCATTGCCTCCTGCTGCAGTCGATCAACTGACATTTTATAGTCCATATATTGCTCATCCAGTCCTCTCCTGAATTTCACTTGTAACCCATATTTTTTCTTTCTCCTCATCTCAACGGTTCCTTCCTTCTCATCTGCCCTGATAGTACCAAAGCCAAGTATCCCTGCTGATCAGTTTTAGTTGTAGCATTTATTTTAGTTTTGTTAAGGGGTGTCTATTTGCAGTCCTGTAATATGATAGCTGTCTGCTGTCAATACCCTTTGATCTTAATTGTTGGTGAAGGGGGTGTGTGCTTTGATTAAAGTGGCTCTCAAGAGCTGCTGCTAGCCCCATGCTCTGCGCTTTTAGAGCTGCTTTAATTAAAGAGCCCACAGTATCATATGTATTCAGTGTCCCATGCTTTACAATGGCAGCGGGGGCACTTTAACTAAAGCACCCCACTGCCAAAATGTGGGTATGCTGAATATATGTGACATGGAGGCTGCTGGATAGTGGTGTGCAAAGCGAGCCACATTCAATTCAGATTCAGCCCAATTTGGGGGGCAGTGATTTGATTCACTGATTTGGATCACCGTCCCAATTTGATTCATCCGAATTTGAAGATTTGATTCTGATTCGGAGAATCAGCAATTCAGCCATAGACACAGCTTTATATGTTTTTTCTACGTATCTCAAGGTACTAGGTGTGGTTTGTGAATGCTGAGATAGTGGGGTGAATGGAGCATCCCATGGGAAAATGGGGGGGGTCCTCCGCATGCTCAGTATTGGACCCGGTAGTGGACCGGATGCACTTCTGGTCTACTTCCGGGTCCACCACTGAGTTCAGCCCGCTGTGTCTATGGCTGAATCATCGAATCTCTCTGAATTGAATCAGCAACCAAAGCTTCACACAGCCTTACTGTTAGAGTGTGCTAATTAGCATGCTCATCATACTTGCAGCAGACTTGACTAATCGAGTCTGCTTCAATGTGTGCTAATTAGCACATGTCGAAGCAGAGGTCCATCATATGTATAGGTACTCTAAAATACCACCCTGTCCTGCCTGCTGCCTGACTTCAGACTAACAGCTAACTACCTCTCACATTTCTGTGAGAAATGTTAAAAAGTGGGAACTAAATCCTCAGCACATGGATTCAGCTACAGTTTTCTTTCCCCCTTCCCATCCTTTATATGGGGATTTGGTTGAAGGAGACTGAAATGACAGGCAAGAAACAAGATTAGAATAGCTCAAAAGTTACCATTATCCCTTTTTTTCCTTGATCATAATTTAGGCCGGGGGGAGAAAAATACAGTCCATAGGCCGGATGCAGTCTACCAGACAATTTCATCCCGCCCTTGGGTGTCCACCAACTAACTGCACCCCAACCAGCCTATGAGCCTCACTCCCACCCTCATGGGTGAAAGGGCCCATCTCGGTCAGCACGCAGCTTCCATGCAGGGCTGCTGCTGCCACTGCTGCGGCTGCAGGGGGCATGCTTAGCTTCCCTGGCATCCCACACACTCTGGGCATCAGGTAGGGAAGTGGTGGGGACAGAGTGGGGAGCTGTAGCTGGGCAGGAGCATGGGGTAGGGGCTGGCAGCAGTGCAGAGCCCACTCCAAGGGAAGTGGCAGGTGCACAGAGCTTGGGTGGGAAGAGTGTGTTGGGGGGTGAACCCCTTACCCACTCCCACCCAGCAGCAGCAGCCAGCGGTGGGCTCTTGGGGCACTCATGCCCAATGCCGGCACTGCCACCTGGCAGTACATGGCTCCAGCCAGTGATGCATATGGCAGCAAGGAGCACAGCCAGGCCAGCCCAGCCCACCTCTATTGCACAGGGCTGTGTGCAGCACACATGCAGCTCCTGGTACTCATGAGTCACCGTGATAGAAAAGCCCCATGTGATGGAAATGGTTGGCTTTACCACTCTGTGCCATGAAGGTCCCGGGACTGTGCTGGGAAGCAGGGGATGGGGCTCTCCTCCACTTCCAGCAGAGTCCTGGGACCTGCAAGGCAGCGAGTGGTGAAGACAGCTGGCTTCATTGCACAGGGCTTCCCCTGGTTGTGTGTGAGTACCAGGGCTGCAAGTGCCATGAAGAAAGCCCCATGCAATAGAGGTGAGCTGGCCTGGCTGTGCTCCTTGCCACCATGTGCAGTGCTGGCCAGAGCCACACACCACTGAGTGACAGTGCCTGTATGGGGCATGAGCATCCTGAGTGCCCGCCACCTGCTGCACAGCACCAGCAGGGAACTGTGTGCCATGGAGGAGAGTCTAGGGAGTTCCCACACCTCCCTCCCTCACACCCCACAAATGCTACACACCCACATCCTCACCCCACAACCTCCCCACATATACACCCCCCACATATCCTATTGCTCCCTCCACACACCGAACACCCATCACAAATGCCCCACCACACATGCACACCCACCCCCAAACCCACCCCACACCACGCACACAATATATAAGAGCAAGACTATTTTTGAGTTATCCAGTTACCTCTATATACAGTATACAAACAAAAGTCATGAGAAATATTTTTTTGTAGTAACATTAAAATATGTTTTAGTAGGTATTTGACTTACAGCATTGGATTTAGTTTTTTCTGGTTCCAAGATGGCAAACCCCACTCCCAAAAGGGACACTTCCGGGGCAAGAGGTGGGACTTCCAGTGGCAAAGGTTAGGGATTAGGGGCAGGACTTCCGGTCCCAAGATGGTGACCAGAGAACGGGGCACTTATTAAGTGGCAAGGCTACCCTTGTGACCCTTGACAGCTCACCAAAACTTATTAAGTGGCCCTTCAGCCAGAATAATTGTCAGCCCCTGATCTAGCCCCTAATTCCCCTGGTAAGCAGTAGTGTAGCGATGGGGAGGCTGGCGGGGGGGCCATGGCCCCAGGTGCCAGCTGGTGGGTGAGGAGGTCCGGCTGGGCTGAGAGGCTGTGCTGCCTCCTGCATTGTAAGTGTGGCCCACCCACTGGCACACCAGGCTGTACGTTTGTTTACCTGTTACAGCAAGAAATTCTGGCTGGTGCCTCTCCTCCGGCATCTGGTGTGCCATGGTGTCAGTTTCCCCATGAAAGTGCCATAGGGCAGGACAGGGGGTTCCACACCCTGCTTGGATCATCCCTGGGGGTGCTTAAATGTAGGTATTGGCCCCCCAGACATCGGAGATCCACAGTACACCACTGCTGGTAAGTGCTGCTGTTAGTCACCATGACTTGTTAGCTATTACATCACTTAATGTGGCAAAAAAAAAAAGTTTTGAACCTGAAATATAACGTCTATGGATTAACCTAATGATTCTTTCCTTTACTAAGCATTAATATTAGAAGCTAGAGAAGCAGTAAAGCATTAGGTTGTAAAAAGTTTTACAGCTTATAATGATTCAGTAAGAGCAGCTATGCAGATATGAATAAGGATAGGTATTCACAAATGGTGGTATTATGCTTCCCTAAAGGAAATTTAATACAGCATAAGCCAATAGTGATGTAAGATGTAGTAAATAATGGAAAGTGTTTCTACATGTGGGTAGGAATGAGGAGGATGTAGAATTGATTACGATAAAAGCCATTTTAAATTTCTCATCTCTTTTCAGTGTTATGTTTTGGACAAGAGCTTTTTGCTAAAAGGAAATATGCAGGTAGAAATGGAAGGATTTTTTTTTCTAAGGGATTGTAAGGGAAGTTCTGAAGAACACTGCCATCTTTAGTATCTCAGATGTGCATAGTTTTGTTATAAAAAAATATTAATTGTCACAGAGAATATATTTATTTTCCTTTTCTTAAACTTGTAGTTTTACCTGAATGAAAACAAAGGGTATTTAACAGGTACACATTTAGTTAGCAGATGTGTTTCTTCCTTGCCTGAGTTGTTTGTGCAGAATTTGGAAATAACTATCTTTTTTTGAAACTGAATAGTTTCCCTTATAGTCACCAGTTAATCATAACTGTTGCAAATCTACAAGAATTGAAAGAGTGACAAAGTATTAGTCCCATAGCTTAGTTGTCTTAATATCAGAGAGAAAAATGCTGTAAATCTGTGGAAGATGATGGTTTACTAAATAGAAATTTTTTCTTTTACTCTAACTTAACAATGCAAAATATTAAATTATTTAAATCATTCACTTATCACAAACTACAACTACCAAAATATGAAGTAACCAAAACCCAAGTTTGGCTCTTCAGTGCTTACATAGGCCATGGACAGGCATTATGTTTGTGCCGGGGAGAGGTGTTTCTCTTGGCACAAAAAGGCAGCGTACAGCCATTCAAGGGATCTCTTACAAATGAGAGCTGCTTCTTCTGGAAGAAAGTTCTCTGTCTTCCAGCCAGGATGATTCTTCCCTTCTGCACTAACTCGAATGGCTGAATGTTTCTCTCCAGTGTTGAGGACACCCAGTATCCCGCTCTCTGATAGCCATCCCATGGCCGAGCTGTGAGGGAGCCCTGTGGGGCTCTGTTGTTGAGTGCTCATGCTCTGGTAGTCAGTATACAGACCCCAGGTCACCCTGGGTTTAGGCAAGGGGTTGGGGGAGGGTTATTCTCCCCAAGCTTGAACAAGTCCTGGGCATCTGCCTCTTACCCCCAGATAGAGATATGAAGGCCCAGAAAAAAAATGGAATAAAAACATTCTTTTCCAAGGACTCTTTCCTTATTTTCCCAGTGGAAAAATTGGAATTTTGGGGGAAATCTAAAAAAAAAAAAAACTCTTATGAAATATTTTTTAGAGTGATGAATGACATGCTTTTTAAGACAAGGTTTTCAAATATTGTTTATTACTGCTGCCCTTTACTCCCTCAAAATGATTTCTGATAACTATACAATATGAAGATGTTTTATGTAAGACACTACAATATTAGATCATTACAATTTGTTTGCATGGTAGACATGATACAACTCCCAAATCCAAGATGCATTTCTTCCCTCAGAGAGTGCTGCCTTCTGTACAAGAAAAGGAAGGAAGGATCCAGGGCCTCCTTTGCTTGTATATTTCTGCACTGCCTGCAGCCTTCCTTCCTCTGGTGACCTTTGATCACAGGTTTGGTGGAGATAGAGTAATATGTCCTCCTCCTGAGTCCTGACTAGGCCCCTCTACCAGGTCATCTCTCTCCTCAAAGTACTGGGAGTGGACACAGGCAGCTCCCTGCTACAGGGAAACAGGCAGCTTATTGCCCTTCTTGCTTGTGTGAAGAAACTGCTAAATTCCTGTTGTTGGTAGCAAAGCCTCAGAAGGAAAAGATATCTAACGATTTTGGTGGTGGAATGGAACCTGTCTTCTCCTGGACCCTGTGACACTGAGATCCATAGAAGTACCTAACAAACTGCCTCTAGTAACACAAAGAAGCTGAAAGTAGACTTTCTGTTTAATGAAAGGTAAGAGGTTCAATTTCATTTAGTTTGGTATATTAAACCATATTTTCAGTTAGTATATTTTCATAATTTATTTAATTCATAATGGAGTTCTTACCAATCTGATGCTTTCTTAGCAAATCACCCTGTACCCTTACCTTAGCAGTGAGGTGAGATCTGAAGGAAGGGGTGGTTCACAGTTGTCGTACTGAGGAGGGCTCCCTTCCATCAGTTACTATATTTTTCACATTCTGTAACCTAGCTGTTAAATTACCCTTTTTTTTGGCCTCAGCAACATGGTGCAACCATCTTCTAATGTATGGAAACACTTCCACACTGCAACTCCAAGTCATTCTGAAAAAACCCTTTGTTCTGCAAATACTGTTAAATTAATCATGCATTTCCAAATGCTGTCAGGATGACCAAACACATCCTTGCATGTATGAAGTGCCCTGCAGACATAAAAAAAAATCCTTCGTGTGTGAGTGAAGTAGATCATGATGACAGTGGAAGAAGCACTTGCAAACATTCTCAATCCAGCAGTCCTTCTGCTTCTGTAACATCAGCATCACAAAGTCAATACCATAGGTAAACAGATATCTCAACCAGCTGTATCCAAAAGATTCCCAATAACTTCGTTTGTAGACAAGATGATACGTGAAAAGCAAGAAAAAATTGACCAAGCGCTTGCAAGAGCAATATATGCTTCTGGGATGCCATTATCAATCACTGAAAATGCACAATGGCAAGCAGCATTTAAATTATTAAGACCATGATACCATTTGCCCAGCAGACATTCTTTGAGCAAGCCTCTTCTAGAGTCAGAATATGAACGTGTAATGCAATCTGTGCATGAAAAAATCAACAAAGCACTCTGTCTTGCGGTACTTACTGATGGGTGGACAAACTTACAGGGAGAAGGAATCATAGACTTTGTGATAACAACACCTCAACCAGTTTTTATGAAAGAATTGAAACAGGAGAGAACAGACATACCGCAGAGTATATCAGTAGTAAAATATGTGAAGTCCTAAGATGATTGGGAGTGGTAAAGTATTTGCTTTGCTGACTGACAATACAAGTAATATGAAAGCGGCATGGGAGATCATAATGGACAAATATCCACATATTACCCAGTAGGATGTGTTTCCCATGGCCTAAACTTGCTTCTTAATGATTTCATGAAGTTGGACACACTGCAAAAGATCTATAATAGAGGGGGAAATTTATAAAATATATAAAAACCTACTCACATTGTAGCTGCAATCTTTAAGAAGCAGCAGGAAAAAAAGAATGGGAAGAATAAAATGATGACACTCATACTTTGTAGTAAAACTACATGGGGTGGGTCGGTGATCTCATCTGAAAGTTTACTAAAAAGCAAAACTCTTCAGGAGTAGTCACTGAAGACCTTAAGGTAGTCCAACGCATGAGGAATACTATAGTTGGTGAAGATGTCTTCTGGGTTCAGCTGCACAACTCCCTGAAGATTCTAATGCCAATTTCTTCAGCAGTCACTGCATCTGAATCAGTCAGTGTGCTTTTATCAGCCATTCCTTACCTCATGGCCCAGATAAAATCAACTGTGTTTGACAATGTAAGTATATCTCCACTTACAAGTATGGAAGAAGGAGAAGTGAAAGACTTCATTCACAGGCCAGAGGAATTTTTTTTCCAGTCAATTCATGTTGCTGCATATCTTTTGGATCCAAGATTCAAAGGTAGAAATGTTAGTGATGATAGCCTTGCTACTGCATTTGACTGGATTATAAAACAAGCAACATACTTAGGACTTTATGTTGGCGAGGTACTTTCAAATGTTGCAGAATACAGAACGTGGTCAGGTATTTGGTTTAGGAGTGCAGTCTGGGGCTCTGCCGAGTATATTCCTTCTGCAGCATGGTGGCTGATATACAACACATCTGACTGGACTTGCTTCAAATTCCTCCATCTTCTGCAGCACGTGAAAGAAAGTAGTCTATGTTAGGAAATATAAACACCAAATCAAGAAATACACTAACCTGTGAAACAGTAGAGAAGCTTGTTTCAATCAATGCAAACCTTAAGTTTTCTGAAGTCCATGAAGATAAAAATGAAGGTTCAGAATCAGGAAATATTGATATTTCAGAAATGGAGTCTGACTCAGATTAGACAGTGAAACTTACGATGCTAATATTTCCAAGGATATATTTGATTAAGTGATATACAAGGGATTTTTTTCTGAGCTCTTTTTCTAAAAATCTGAGTTTCTTCTGTTTCTGGAGAATGCTGGCTGTATGAAAGAGGCTTTCTAAGTCCAGATAATAAAAACTTCCTTTTATTTACTACAATGTCGATGGTTTCTATTTTAAACTTTTATTTTTTTCCTAGTTTTCATGAACTGGCAACAACTAAGACATGCTTAAAAGTACCTTAGGGTGCAGCAGCTTGTGCCTCCAGCTGTAACAATAATTACTAATAATTATTTTAAATGCCTTAGTTTTATTCAAATAATAATAGGGCATTTATCCTTTTAAATTTCATAAATATACCGAACATTACAACTTTACGTGCTAGTTAAGTTATACATAATATATTTTATGTTCTTAATGTAGTAAAGTAATGTATATAGGTAAGAAAATAAATATTGCATATATTTGAATTTTTCAAAAAAAAAATGGGGGGTAGGAACACGGTTTTTTTCCATACCCTCCGAATATCCAAATATTTTACATCTCACCCCTTGCCCCTACACAGACCAGTTCCAGGGGTAATTTCTCACAGCTGGAACCATTCTGCCTCCTGCTCTATGCACTGTTCCCCCTCCCTTCCACCCCAGGCTGTCATCTCAATTTCAGTGCCATTATTTAGCATGTTTTTGCCCCAAAACTTTAATAAAAAAGCTATTACTTTCTTTTTTGGTAATCTTGTCCCTCTTGAAACTTGCTTGTGGGTCTTGCAACATAGCATCCCTTTTCTTTATCCTTCCCCTGATTCCATTTCTCCACTCTTGTAACCCTCTAGGCTAAGTATAATCTGTCAAAAAGCCCGAGGCTGAATCAGTTCAGCTTTCACAGGTTAGCTAAGCTGTATGGACTGAACCAATAAGTAAGTAAACAGACTTTCACTTTTGATTCTGGAAATGCAGCCTCATGCCTGCAGTGGCCCAGACCAGGAGCTGGGGGATGCTAGAGCACATCTCCCTGCTTGGTTGGCACAGACAGTTTGAGCCAAAGCTAGCCTTCCCATCCTGTGAGGGGTTGGTTGTGGTGGGGAAGGTGGAAAGCATCATGGGATGCTGGAGGACTGCAAGTTAACTTGAATCTGGAGGGGATCTGGAGCAGAATTTCAGTAAACTGATTTAACCTAAATCAATTGAGTCTGACACTACATTCATCCAGGGTTTTTGTAAACCGGCTTTGGCCACTTTGAAAGCAGTTTCTGTGCACTGAACTTCTGTCGTGTTACAGATTTGAACCAGTTTCTGATCACTAATACCAGTTTATGTATAACTTCCCACCAGCTCTGTTTCTCTTTCCTCTACATACCCATCTCCTTCTCCAACCAGAACAAATCCACATTCCATGTGGGTACCATCTGCTATTGCCTCCTTATCTCTGAATATATTTGTTCCCACCGTGTTTCGCTCCATGCCAATCACCTAAACCCCTTTCAAGCCACCATTTCTAAATGATTATTTCAGTTGCAATGCCTATTCCATATTCTAGAACTCTGGCAACAACTGAGTATTGTCCATAACCTTCTGAAATTTTAAAGTCCATTTTTATGTGAACCTTTCTACCATATGCTGGCAGCAGCTATAAATGCTAGGTTCTGTATGTAGGGGTTCTTTTTTAAACTGCCAAACAAAACTGGCTTGGGTATCCACCCAAGAACAGGAAAGCGAAATACCTGGGTGCCATCTGAGCAGTATTTATTCACTTACAAGCAATAAGTCTGTAAATAAAACAAGAAAAGCATTTATTACAGAGGGAGAGAGCGTGGCATTCATTTGGAAAAACACAGCAACAATAAGTCAATAGTATGCAAATAGGATGTAAATCCCATGCCTGCAATATTTTGGCAGTAGTCCTTCACATCATTTTTCCCACTTTGTAGGCTGAATGGCTAACAAATAAATATCCCTCCAGTATAACACTTTTCCAGTCCATCCATTAACACCACTTATTTGTTACTAGAGCTTAAAAAAGGCCCAGCATCTGGAGGTATATTCATATGGGTTTGCCTCCAGCCCTACAATGAGGAAAATGGCTCTTGCTTCCATTAAGAAATATCCCACTGCCATCTCTGTGTTGTCTTGCCACTGTTGTTCTGTTGCTAGCCACTACTTCAGTGATATCTCGTCTTGCCACTCTGCCTCTGGTTTACGTGATAACTCTGTTCTGCTCCTCTGTGTACCTGATAAGAGTTGCATAACACCCCTGCCATCTGTCCCACCTATCACTGGTCACAGCTCTACAGTTGCTGGGTAGCAGGTGCCTTGCTTTTGCTGCTATTGTGACCTTGTATTTCACTACCACAATAAATCAGAGTTCTACCCCCTAATCTAGCCTTAAGTGCTTTCAGCTCTTAGTGATTTTGCTGCATAGAGGGAACACCTCTTTTTTGCACTGTCTCTTCCTTTCTAGGTGGGAGCTTTATACTAGGACTCTGTGAAGCTTCAGTTGCTGATTTGATTTTGGGGAGATTTGACCCGATTCAGCAGCTGAATCTCTGAATCCAAATTGAATCAGAAGACAAATAAAAAGATCCAAATCGATTCAAAACCTCGGAATCATTTTGAAAAAGATTCGGAAGAGATTTGGCAATTCAGGCAGTCCCCACTCACCACTGCAGGGAGCTGTACCCAGACTCTGTGCCAGTAAGTAGGGGGTGGGGAGGAGAAGGTTGGAAAAGGGGAGAAGGGCCCATGGGGGGACCTCTGCCAAGCCCCATCCCCTGCCTGCTCCCCCAGCCTCCCTGAGCACTCCCTGATCCCCACCTGCTCTCCCAGCACCATCAATAGCTGCCCTGCCTGGCCCCAGCATCCTACCACTTAAAAAAAAAAAAAAAAAAAAAAAAAAAGTCCCGCACTCACTGGTTGCTACAGAGGCCATTGGGGTGTCTGGGGGGCTTGTGGCAGAGCCCCCCCCACAGTGCAGGGTTGTGGGGGGCAGCGGGTATTGCCCCCACTCTTAGCAGCAGCCAGTGAAGGTGGGTTTTTTTGTTTATTTTGGGGGGGTTTTAAGTGCCAGGATGCCAGGCCCGGGCAGGGCAGCCACTAACGGATCTGGAAGAGCTGGTAGGGGATGGGACCTGTTCGATTTGGAGATTCGTCTGATCCAGAAGCAGCCAAATCACCAAATCAGATTTGGCCAAATCAGTTTGGGACAGTGATTGGAATCACCAAATCGAATCACTGTCCCCCAAGTCAGCTGAGTCCAAAGCAAATACTAGCCACTTCGCACAGGCCTGCTCTATACCTCTGCTACCTAGGGGGGAAACTCAGTGAAATCCAGTCAGCTTTGTTTTTTAAGCTCTGCTGGTCAGTAAGGGGGAGGATTCAAACCCTGAAACTGCCTTCTAATGGTAAGATAAGAGAACCTTGCCTTTTA
This sequence comes from Crocodylus porosus, assembly GCF_001723895.1. Classification (NCBI taxonomy): domain Eukaryota; kingdom Metazoa; phylum Chordata; order Crocodylia; family Crocodylidae; genus Crocodylus; species Crocodylus porosus. Next base: position 93,728,466 of record NW_017728906.1, on the reverse strand, counting down.
ACTTCTTCACTTAGTAGGCATGCCTGGCTTTTGGCTCATTCCCCTATTACCCAAAATGGCAGGAGTAGATGGCAGGAGTGTTATGCAACTCTATCAGGTTAGGTTGAGAATACCCCCCCTTCTCTCCCCTTCACTCAGGGCATATTTAGATACAAGTCTGTTACCCCTTTGTTCACACCATGATGATGGGGACATTTCCTCCTGCATGTAAGATCAGTAAATATAAATCCAAATGAGTATTTGTATTGGCATTTCCTATGTAAATGAAGTTCACCAATAAATTATACAGGAGTTCCGTCTTTTTGACATCCCAGCTAAAGGCTTTACATATGTTTTGAGAACCAATTTCAGTGGTAATGTAAATGGTAGTGTAATTTCCATATCAAGAAACAACCAATGTAACTTGCCAAGAAGAGGGAAGGGCAGCAAAAACAATCAGTTGGAGAGTCCCTGCCCTGCTCCCTAGATGTGCAAGTTTGCAGTAATACTGATCTTTTGTGTCTGTGTCAAATAAGTATTTGGCTGTGTAGGATATTAGTTTCAGTTTTCTTAAATTGTATATCACACAGTCTTACACCAAGTTTAGCCATAATTTTTTCTGTTTAGATGTGTCATTTTCATGACCAAATAGGCAGATAAAGAGCAAGCTTATACATTCTTTGTTTACTTGTTCATATACTATACCTTTTGATGTCATATTACATGAATAGGAAAACTGTTATATAAATTAAAAAACTGCATAGCCTTTGCTTAACTATTAAGTAAAGGCTTTGCAGCCATAAACTTTCTTAGTACTTTTTTGCTGTTTGGAGGAGTATGCGTAACTAAAAGCTAATGAGTGTAAGAGAGGTTGACAACTTTGGTTTTGTTCCTGATTTGCTGTCAAAGCACCTTTAGCATGTTAAAAAATGGAGAGGAATTAGTTTCATCCTTAGGCTAAGCAATAGTTCTAGGGCTAAATCCTTCACTTAGTAGCTTTACACCAACTGCTCCTCAACTAAACATCTAACTGGATGGTGTTGCCATATAAACCTAGTTCAGTGAATGGCCAGAACTTGGATTTGAGTGCGATGGGGGTACCTTGAATATCAGTTATCAGCTGCATGATTCTGAGAAGGTTGCTTATCAGCGAATTTATGTGAATGAGTTTGCAAAAATTTAATCCAACTTGTGATATTTAAATTTTGTTTGTAAATTTTGAGATAGTTTGGTTCTTCAAGGGTGTGCTTGTATATGTATAGATGCCTATGGTCTTTGCTGTCAGTAATGTAGTATGGCATGACTGTAAAGAAGTAGTAAGTAGTATCACAAACACTTTAATACTCTTTTTATATGTATATTTTTTAGTACACATTTTGGAACTTTGTACCGAAGAACTTGTTTGAGCAATTCAGAAGAATAGCTAACTTTTATTTTCTCATCATTTTTCTTGTTCAGGTAAGCCATTCCCATTTCTTTAATAATTTACACACCTTCTAGAAAAATATTTTTGGAAGAGGTTTAACAACCCCCCCAACTGTTTTCAGACTCACCACTTTGATGACAGGGAGAAATAGATCAGTAGTCAGCAACATTGCTGATAAATTAAAAACAAGCTCTTTAACACATGTACTAATATCAGTCCAACCTGGGGGAAAATGGTACAGTTGTTACAATCTGATGATTAATGTGTCATAAAATGTGGGTTTTGAAAATTTGTATTGAACAGCTGCTTAACGGATGTACTCCTGCAGTTGAATTGGGGAAGGGTTATGGGTACTATTTAGAAGTGCCACCTCCATAGTTGGCATGTTGATGAAGTTCATTACAACTGATATAGTCTCAATGTGTATGGAGAAAGTTCCAGCTAAAAGTAGTCTGCCCGAATCAATGTGGACTAACAGATTAATATAGGGGCACTAATATGATCATTGTCTAATATGACATATTTGAGTAATTGGAGGCTGTCATTTTTTAGGCTTCATAATTCTACACCTTTCCTTACTATAACATGCACTAAATGTAACAGAGATACATTAAGTTTGAACAAAAGACTCTTGCAGGAGTTTGCTTGCTTATTTGTCTGGATAGCTACAAGCAATAGTGATACAGATTCTTGGAACAGTATTGAGAGATAAGGATTTTGGGACCAGAACATGGAACAGTTTTGATTTTGACCTGGAACCCTATGTCTGATTTGCTTTTTTACCTCTAATTGCAAAAGTTCTCAGTAGTTTTGTGGAGTTTTTTCTTTGATGAGAGCTATGATGACAGCATGCGTGGGTCTGCTTTAACTGCCAACAATTACCAGATAATTTACCTTCTAAAGCAGCCACTATCTTAATTGCAGTTAGTGTAACCTTTATTTATTGAGCACTTGAAGAAACAGGTGAGCACTCCAGCCCACATATTTTAACTTTTTAAATTAGTGAAGTGTTTACTAGAACTTAACAGTTCTTCCAAATTACAAACAAGCTTTCAGATTAAAGAAAAGTCTTAGGAATAATCTATTAGGTTACCTACCCTGTACAGGGGAGGAGGTCTGGGTACATTGGTACTTTTATTGAATTTTTTATAGAGGTGCACCGATAAATTGATCCGATATTGGATAGGCACCAATATAAAGAAAATGAACTGTATCGGAAATCAACCTGATGTTGGCGATAAATGCCCATGCATGCATGCAGCTGCAGCACAGCACATAGACAGCGAGATGCACAGTCTGGCAACTTGGAGAGCTGTGTGCAGCTGGTAAGTCTGTTGTGGGTTGGGCGGGCAGATCAAGGCTCTCTGTGGTGAGGGAGAGAGTGGAGCTGGGGTTGGGGCAGGGGCTAAGGCAGGCACTGCCCAGCTGGGGTAGGGCAGGACACAGGATGGAGCTGCAGCTTGTCCAGGAAGTGTGGGGAGAGTGGGGTGGCTCCTGCCACTGCACACACCCCAGGAGAGCATGGTGGGGGCATATGCCCCTGGATCTATGCAGGATGCAGGCAGGATGGGCTGCAGCTGCGGGCTGGGGCTGGGGTTGCGCTGGGCTCTTCCCAGTATATGGGGGCTGGGGCAGGAGCTGGGCCAGGGTGGTGCTCGGGTTGGGCGGTGATAGCTCTGGGGGAGCAGTGAGGGGGCTACAGCAAAATTTGGGGCGGCTGCAGCCCCCTCCCAGCACTGCCGCTGCCCACCCTGAGCACAGCTCCAGCCCAGTCCTTGCCCCTCCCCTTCACATGCCAGGAAGAGCCCAGCACGGCCCCGGCCCCAGGCTGCAACTGCAGCCCACCCCACCCATGTCACACAAATCCAGGGACACACATCCCCTGTGCCCTCCCATGATGTGCACAGTGGTGGGAGCCTCTCTGCACCCCCGCATCAGCTGTGACTCCATCCTACACCCACCCCGCCCCTGCTCGGCCATGCCTACCCTAGCCCCAACCCCAGCCCCACTCTCTCCCTCACCATGGGGGGCGTTGATCTGCCCCCCCACACCTCTTCCCTTGCACTTCCCCTTTTACCACACCAGACTTACCAGCTGCACGCAGCTTTATTGGAAATTGGATCAGCATCAACCATTATGCCTCCTTAAAAATCGGCTATCGGCCCTCAAAATCTCTATTGGTGAACTCCTAATTTTTAATGTTCAGAGTACCACATGGTTATTATTAGCCAATCATCTCATAATGCAACTATGTAAATATTATCTACATTTTAGATATAGGGAAAATTAAGGCAAATAAGTGATTTGCTCACAGTTACACATAGTAAGCTAGGAGCAGAATTCTGGACTTCCTGTTCTCACCATTAGGCTTATTCCCTCTTATCTGGTTTCATTAAAGAATTCTTCTACCAAAAAATTCTGAAGAAGTGTGAAGGGTGGGAATCAGAAAAGCAGGCCATAGACATTTCCAGAAGTCTAGCTTATATGCTCTTGCTTAACTGAATACATCTGTACATAAATAGATGGATGTGTTTACATACATTTCTAAACACAGAGCAAAAGGAACATATTTTTATAAAGACAAATTACATTTATTTCTCAGTGTATTTAATTTTTTTTAATAGTAAGCTTCCATATATGTGGTTATACTAGTCTATTTTTAAATACAATCCAAATGTTTTGCTTGGAAAAATGAATATTGTTGTATAAATTTATGTAAACAGTTTGATTTGGTGGGGGGCTTTTTGTGTTGCAGTTAATTATTGATACACCAACCAGTCCGGTAACAAGTGGACTTCCATTGTTGTTTGTCATCACTGTAACAGCTATCAAGCAGGTGAGAATTTTCTGAACAAAAATGTAAAATTGAAAGTTGCACAAATGTGTTATGTTAGAATTCCTTTCTTTCTTAACTTTTCCTGTTACTTTGGCTTAGGGTATAGGGAAAAGGAAAAGTCTTTTTTATTTTTTGCATTCTCTGAGAACCTAATTTTTTTATTCTTTGACTCTGTGGTGTATTATGCACAATGCTGTTGTTTTAAAAACTTTGGCTTTCATTTATTCAACAAAACCTTCAAAATGTTTCATAATATAATTTTGTATTCGTTGTCACTGTGTGCCAAGGAATAGTTTACCCAGTTGAATCAACTGAACTTTAAATTAGTTCACAAATATTTATTCAGCATGTTAGTCTGAGGTCAGGCAAAAGGCAGGGCAATGTGGCATCTTAGTTTCTAAGGTGCTACTCTGTGTTATGACAACGAAAATGCATAGGTGCAGAATATCAGAATTAAGTTATGGAACAAAACCATGATTCTTATTTGTGAGGAAATGTCATTGATAGTGTTACAGTATGTACAGTCTGCTTTACATTATTCCCACAAGAAGGGCATTCAAGGTTATTGTGTATTAATTTTTGCTAAAGTTCATTGCCAGTTTATAATAAAACACTTATGGACCTTTTAAATAATTGCTGATTGCACAATATAAGAATCCCTCAAATTTAATTAAAAAATGATTCTGTGTAACTTAAAATAATAATGAAGTGGATACTTGCCATATAATGTATTGGGATCCTCCATAACAAAGGTTGGGGTATTCAAATAGAATAACATTTATGCTCATATGGACTTGTATTGGTCTGGCCTGACATTTTTTCTGATTTCAAATTAGCATTAATTTAAGGGAATGGATTATGGCAATTTGTTGTTTCATGACCCCATTTCTTCAGTGGTGTCAGTTAATACAAACTGCTGGCCCTGTGAAATCCCACTGAAACTCCAAAAAACCATATGTGAACATAAAGATCAATCTTAAATCAAGGATATCTTCAGTATATTGGGGCCTAAATGAATGTAGCTTTACCATGAAGTTTCTATTTCTTTTTGTCTAATCAGTTCAGACTGATGGCTTTTCCTTCTGTAGATCTGCTGTGCAGGATGTTAATACTATAAAGATACTAGAATTTCAGATGAGTTAAACATGCCCAACCTGTCCTTTTTCAAACACTCAGGCCATGTCCAGGCATGAGTGAGCATTTGGTTCCCCAGGGACAACTAGCAGTGGCATACCTTGTGCCACTGCTGGTTGTCCCTGGGGAACAGCTGTGCCATGTGAGCTCTGGCTCACGGCAAATTACTTTGGGTGAGATAGGGGAAGCTGGGACCATTAGTGGGCTGGCCCCAGCAGCCCTACCTGGGGTCCATTACATTAATACTTTTACATCTACATCAGTTCTCTTTTCACTTCTCTATTCACTTTTTACTTCTGTTTACTTCTCTATTCACTTCTGGATGCAGTGCATATTGTTGATATTGTTTTATGCTGGGATTTTCAAAAGTGCTTAAGAAAAATTTTTTTGTTGAATTTCAGTGACATTTAAGCATCTTGGAATCCCTCTCAAAAATCTCAGTCTTAAACACCAAGTAGCATAGGTCCTGAGTGTCCAAAGAATCATCCCTTTCTTAATTGTAAATATTAACATAGTTATAATGGACGAAAGGGCTTCCTTTTGAGTTGAAGGTCATGCATCCTGTAATTTTCTTTGCCTGATGTTGAAAAGAAGTCTGAGGAGTCTGAGTGCTAGTGACACTTGTTTACTTGGGCCTTGACATGTTATATCATTTTTTTAAATTTGTGCATACATTCCCAGATATGTAATGAGTGTGTTTCTAGAAAGTCAAAGATAAAAACAGCTGAGAAATGAATTTCCTAAAAAAAGCTGAAAACCTATGCTTAAATAAAGAGTGGTAAGTTGTGACATGCATTGTTGGTAGCTGTTGCTTTTTTTCCAGTTGCAATTCATCACAAACAGTGTGCTGAATTCTGCCTCTGGATGTATAGCATCAGTTGCCTCATATCTAGAGATTTCCAGGAAATTTAAAGCAAAAGACTTGCTTAGGTCTGCTCTTTGTTTAAATGCCAATTCCACCATCTGGTTTTTTGCCCATAAAGGGATTGACACAATAGAAATTTGGAGGGTAGAAACTTTCTCCCAAAACAATTTATCCATTATTTTTTTGCCACTTTAACATGAATAAGCTAGTTAAACAAGTGATATTTATGTGTTTGTATAATATGGCTATAAAAACTTGGAAGAATTGTTCCCATCAGATCAGTCATTTTTATATTTACCCTGTTGCATATCATGAACTAGTGAAATAGTTAGCAACCAAAATAAGCACTAGTCTTCAAGGTCTTTGTCAATTTATACCTGACCATTGGTGTGCTGTTTTTAAGCCCAACACTAGTCTCCCCAGTGTGCAATTCAACTTGATCATGGAACCTCTGAGCCCAGTAATCCCAAATCTGTTCTCCTTCTTCTTTGTTCTAAACATCCATTCTGATAGATCAGTGGTTTTCAAATTTCCTAATGTCACAGAACCCTTTCCTATTGCTGCTTCTGTTGTGGAGCTCCTACCCCTGTCCTAAAGAATGACATGGGTCAGGGTGACCTGGCCTGGCAATGACATCACGCTGCCTTCCAGCCGGCTCTGCCATTACCCCCAATTTCTTTGTGGAAGCCAGATGACCTATCGCAAAACCCCAAGATTCTGTGGAACACAGTTTGAAAACCACTGTTGTAGACATACTTCTGAGCACATGTGAAGCAAGGTGAGATAAAGAACACTCCCTGTTCTTCAGAGACCAAGAACGTCCCTTCATTTTTTCACTGCTCTGCTCACTCCATTGGATTGCTTTCACTCACATTATTAACACACATATTGCTTCCTTTCATGTTATTAACACACATTTAATTTTCCGAATAGTAAATTGTTCATGGTTTTATTTTTATTATTTTATCATTATTTCATTTTTAGTAATGAATTTTTTTTATTATTCTTGTAAAATAGATCTGATCTGAAACTTCAAAGTAAAGTTCACATCACTATGTTTTCTTAACTTTATTCCATTCCATTTCACTGTTTTCTAGGGTTATGAAGATTGGCTTAGACATAAAGCAGACAATGCAATGAACCAATGCCCTGTTCATTTCATTCAGCATGGCAAACTGGTTAGAAAGCAAAGCCGAAAATTAAGAGTAAGTAACAACTATTACCAAATACTTTTTAGGGGGTTAGGCTTTAGTTCCCTTCCCCACCCCAAATTAGACAAAAATATAAGCACAAGTTTGCAGTATTCATAATATAAACATGAAAATCCAAACTAGAAAAAATTGATTACACTTGAATAAAATGTTTTAGAAAGTTTTAAAACTCTTTCTTCGTAGCTTCGCTAGGCTCTGCACTTAGCATGTGCCTTTCATTTTCCAATTGATAAAATCTGTTCTTCGCATCAACTTTCATTCATTGTTTGTCTTCCGTTCTCATCCACATTGTTGGTGTTTTCAGTAGGACAGCAATAAAGATGATCAAGGCAGACCCTCTTGATTCAGTTTTAAGGAACAATCCATGGATTATTTCCAATTCTTGTAAAAATGATAGAGCCCAAAATATAACTTTTCATACATTACTAGCCACTCTTTGGAGATGAAGGGTTTACACCTTTGTCCCCTGTATTTATGATAATTTGGGGTTATTATCAGAATCCATGTAAATGTCTGTGAGCAAAATAACTTGGCCTTCTGATTTATTTTTCAGAACCTCACAGATTTAGATGATTGATATTCCAAGCAAAGTGGGGAGGGTTGTTTTGGTTTTTTTATTTGTTTGCTTCTGTTTTTGTTTTAGTACTTCCTGTGGTGACATAACCAACTCTGAAGTTTTCTTTGAAGAGTGCCTGAGACATCCATTTGGGCATTATTATCTCTTCATTAGTCTTTTGAGTAACTTGAAAATTGAGAACATGCATATTTAATGTTAAATCTGTGGTATCAGTCTCTGCCACTGCAGTGGTGGCAGGCACTGTTTCCTTAGAGCAGCAGTGACTCTGTGGCACTTAACTGCAGTAAGCAGAACTGCAGTCCCAAACCCTAGATGGGCTACAGTTTTGCCTCTCCGCGGGCTGTTAGAGTGCCAGATGCTTTCCCTCCTTCTATCTTGAAGACAGAGAATGGAGAGCACAGCGCTATGGGATGCTGCAGGACCAAGAGACCCCCTGTAGTTCTGTATGTAACTGAATAGATAAGCATACTAAAACCCTGCCCTACAAAGGAGTTTCTGTTTAAAACAGGAACATTTTGGTGATAGATCCACCATCTTTGTGGCACTACAGACAGCCTGAATGCTTTCTGTATCACTCTAAGGGAGAATATAGCAATGCACATGTAATGTGTGTCCAAGGCCTAAATTATCACCTTTTCACTTCCTTCATCTTCCCTTTACTGCTTTTGACATAGCTGTTTTTAGGGACTAATTTACAAAAGAGCCCTTGGCAAAAAGCCCTGAGAGATATTTTAAATAAAGGAAATCTGTACAGTTAACTGGCTAAAATGTTACGACCTGTTTTTATATAGGAGGTCACACCGTGTAGTCCCTTCTGGCCTAAAAATATATGAACCTATGAAACGTGATCAAAATAAAAAAACAAAACCCTGAAAACAAGAAGAAAAATTAAACAATTAAAAGGAAAAATTATTTTTCATCAGGGCATTAGCAAATGGCATGGATGAGCTTAAATTTTTGGTTGGCAGACTGCTTCTATCAGGGTTTCTATTTCTTTTATATTTTATATTCCTTATTGAATTAATCCTTGACCTTCAGTTTAGATTATTAATTCCTATTCTGGTAGGCTCTTGTCACTAGAAATTGCTACATCAGCTCAAGTAATAGGTTTTTCTTTGGCTTTAAAAAAAAAATCCCTAATGCAGGAGTGGGCAAAATAGTGGATCTGGCCAGCAGCTGGACTCCATTTCCCAGCAGCCCCTGCCTCTTGCTGCAGATGGTTTCCATAGAAACCCCAGGAGTGATCGTGTGGGGCCAGGGTTTCCATGGAGACCAAACCCAGCAGCACTTACAGGGCCCTGGGCAGGGAGCTGCTTCAGAGCTGGGGCTGGGATCTTGCAGTGGTCACAGCATAGTGTGGAGTTGGGGCACAGCTGTGATCCACTGCCTGTATGTCCCTGCCCTGGGGTGTGCAGGGGGCAGATTGCAGCTCTGCCCTGGCTCTGGACTACATTGTCACTGCTGCAAGATCCCAGCTGCTGACCAGCTCCCCACCCAGCTGCATGTCCAACCAGCGCTGCTGAGGCCAGTCTTCATAGAAACTCTGGCCCTGCACTGCCATGGCACAACCGCTCCTGGAGTCTCCATGGAAACTGGCCACAGTGACACAGGCAGGGGCTTCTGGGAAATGGATTCTACTGTGGGCCCAGTCCAGTCCATGGGTTGGACTTTGCCTGCCTTTGCCCTAATGGCATGGCTTGTAGAGTGAACCTTGTTAGAATCACTAATAATAAGTTCTGGTTTGTAACTCTCAAAAGTTAGGATACTCTTCATTTTCATAAACCGCCTTTGGAATTTTACTTTACAGTGTGCAGGTACATGAAGTGGCCAGCTAGAACAACCATTTGAGTTGTACTTGTTCATGCCTTAGTTTTATTGCCACAGGTATCAAGCTTATATCCTCAGTAGAATTTAGTTCTTCTTTGGCAGTGACTAATCAAATGAGTTTTGGAGCAGTGTTTAGCTTCATAGATTTACTTCTAAGAAAAGTGTAAAAGACCTATTGAAGGCAATTCAAAAACTTAAGGCTTTTTGGATTCACTGATGAAAAAGAAAGGTAGTAACACAGATTGTAGCCTTGTGACAACCAAACAGAATGGAAGAAGCAAGGGTTTTAGATTAATTAGACCTCAGTACAAACACAAGTCAATGGTAATATGCCTCACTGTAGCACCCTGTTTTGTATGGAGATTCCTGTTTCAGGCAGTGTCATTGAAGTCTCAGTTCTTTAGTAATAGAATATTTAGGAAATGGAGGACAACTTAAGGTTGACTCCTACTAGACCTCTGGCAGATGTTATAATTAAGGCACTATAAATAGTAAACCTGTCACACATTAATAGCACAACAAAACAGAAAACTGGCCACAAAAATATTCCACAAAGGATGTATAATATTTTCATGGCTTATTTCCATCATATCCTAAATTGAACATGTGGCAGGGTAACCAAAGACGACTCAAGACTCTGGTGTAGTTCCTGGCTCCAGGACCCCAATGGAGTCTAAGAAAAATAGAAAATGAGGGTTGGAAGGGACCTCAGGTGGTCATCTAGTCCAACCCACTGCTCAAAGCAGGACCAGCTCCAGCTAAATCATTCCAGCCACAGCTTTGTTGAGCTGGGCCTTAAAAACCTCCAAAGATGGAAACCACCTTTTTAGGTAACCTGTTCTAGTGTTTCACCGCCTCCTAGTGAGAAAGTTTTTCCTAATATCCAACCTAAACCTCCCTTCCAGCAATGTGAGACCCTTGTTCTTTCATCTGTCACCACTGCGAACAGTCTGGCTTCATCCTATTTAGAACCCCCCTCAGGTAGCTGAAGGCTGTTGTTAAATCTCTCCTTAGTCTCTCTTCTGCAGACTAAATAAGCCTGGTTCCGTCAGGCTCTCCTCGTAAGTCCCAGCCCTCTAACCATTGTATTGTCTTCCACTGGAATCTCTCCAACTTGTCCACACCCTTTCTATACTGGGGGCTCAAAACTGGATACAGTACTCCAGATGCGGTCACACCAGTGCAGAATATAGGGGAATCATCAATTCCCCCAATCTACTAGCAGCTGGCCTACTATTGCAACCCAGTATGGTGTTGGACTTCTTGGCAAGAAGGGCACACTGCTGACTCATATCCAGCTTATTGTTCACTGTAACCCCCAAGTCCTCTTCTGCAGAGCTTCTGCTTAATCAGTTGGTCCCAAGCCTGTAGCAGTGCATGGGATTGTTCTGTCCTAAAGTCTTGACGTGGCCCCAGTGTGGTCCAGGGGCTAAAACTGACCATCAGCAGGACCGCTTTCAACTTGCTGGTGCAGGAGGATGGGAGCATTATTCCAGACGCCTCTTGGACTTCAGACTCCTCCAGACTCCAAATTCTGATTCCAAAAAAATGCCATTCATGCTCTGATTGTTGGAATCTGAGATCATGTCCCATTATGCCATTAAATGAATGTGTGCCAGTGGCCCTAGTGGCAGAGGGGGTTCAATTCTTTCAACTTTCTGCCAGTGATCACTACTCCTTGATGGATTTTGTTCTTGGACTGTGGACAAAAGGCCTTTTTTCTCTACTATCTCTATTTTAAGAGTACTCTTGAAGACCAAATAAGACTATATAGTATGTTTTTTGATTCTTAGTCCTCTTAGCTCTGCCATTTCAGCATCCACTTCAGTTGGTGTCATGCCTGGATATCTCTTTGAAATAAGTGATTAAATCTTACGTTTGTGAGTCTTATGGTCTGGTTTTTGGCATTATATTTTCAAAATTTTCAATACTTCCTTCTGATTAAGGATAACTTTACTTCTGAGTAGAATAGCTTTTCTATATGTGCTCTCAACAAAGATAGCAATCTTCTGATGTCAGCTGTTCCATTTTTTATGTGCCTATTATCTTTCATTCTTACTTGTCTGTGAATGCCGTAGTTTAATGGATTAGTTTATCTTGTGGACTGCCTTATTAATTCTCCAAAGGAGGATTTTCTACTAGTTTTTTGCTTCCTACTGTGAAGAGAATTTGAAGGGTCTCTTTAAGCGGGTGATGTTCCAAGTCCTCCCCTAATAAACATACACATTCTGTGTGTAATCTAAATTTAGTTCTTCCTGCCTTCCTGCCTCTGGACACATTTCTGCCTTTTGTCTTTAATAGTATTTCTAATACTATTTCAGCTTAAACGGTCAAAACCTAGTTGCTCATGGGTTTTTTCCCCCCTACAAAGTATTTCTGCTTTGCCCCTGCTATAGCCTCGGTGGAGGTAATTGAATGCATACATTTAATATGACTCAGCGGTGATTCCATGATACTTTATGCAGGACTTGTACATACATCTGTTACCAGCTGGAGAGTTTTCTTTGGTGACAGAGAAAATTATGAAAGTCCAAACAAAATGCAAGGTGTTCTAATAATTCATCTGTAGGCTGGATGTCTTGTACCTCTTGGTGATTTGCTTCAAAGCCATTTCCCAACATCATTTAATTTCTTCCTGGTAAAGATCTCACATTGGGAAGGTTTATTATAATTTATGTCAAGATTTCCCATTCCTACTGACTTCAGAACTCAAACTTCTCTCTCCTTGTGGACTGTGATAACCGAACACTAGTCCATTCTTTTACAGGGTTCCTGCTGCATCCTAGTGCAAGTTCTTTTTCAAGCTAATATTGGTCTTAATGGGTCTTAACAGCAAGCTGTTTAGCTTGAAGGGCCCTTGTTGACAAAATTATAACCATCTAGGCATTTTGATTGTTTTGGTTTACTTGACCTGGCATGGGATGTGGGAACCTGCAGTCCTAAATGGTCAAATGGCTTACTCTGCTTTTGTTGTGAGCATGACTTGTAAAACCTGTAGTCCAGGAGGCATTCAAACATGTTTCGCCATCCAGGTTCTCTCTTGCTCTATGTAGCTTAAAAATGTGGACAGAACTTGTCATTAGCACCTTCCCCCACCTACTTCGAAGAGTGCAGATGGCGGACCTTGGCCAAACTGCCTACAAACAGAAGGCGTCTGCTGCCTCATTCACCTTCTGATTAGGCATTTGATCCCTGACTCTGGTCCCTAAATCTGTGAGATTAATTAACCAGAAGCAGGTGGCTGAGAAAGCTACTATCTTCCTAAACCTGGAAAGCCTGAGACTTTATCATCTGGTAAGAACATAGTACACTCACATATGCGTATACTGTCTAAACAAATCTCTCTATTTTGAGGCCTGAGCTGGTAATTAGCAGGCCTCATCCCTCAGTACTTCTAGAATAAAAAGGAGGACCACAGGCTTCTCAAAGTGAAAATCAGTGCATGTAATTTCTTAAATTAAAAGTTTGCTTTAAAAATCCCTTTGGGAAAAAGATGTTCAGTCTTGAGGCTGAACTAAATTCTTTGTGCTTTACAGAAGCCTAATTTTGAGACTGCAATTGTGTTCCTTTAAAAATCTTGAACAGTAGGTCTGTATTTGGCTGGTAGGTCAGTGAGCTGACAGCACTTGCCAACCTGTCCTTCTCCTCTCTTTCACTAGGGAAGTAAGTTCTATAATGTTCCTTTCCTTTTTTTCCTTTAACAAACCTCATAGTGAATTCTGCCCAGTCAGAATGTTCAGTCTTGGATCCCTTCTGAGTAATGAAACCCCACTGTTTGTTAGAAACACACTTTCAAATAATCTTATTTGCAGTGCTCTTTACCACCACTACCTGTGACTGTCTTGCAATTTTTAGTGACACATTTTTTGTTTAGCTTTTTACTACCAACTAGTAAACACTTCTCAATTCCATTCATCATTCCCTAATTCCAGGGCCTCAAGTAACTCCTGCCATTTTGTGGGATGTCTCTGAATTACCATTACACTTTTTAAGAAAATTGTTAATATAATAAAAGGATTGAGAATTTTAAGGTGGATAAGTAAAGTTTTCCACCAAAACCTGATTCTAGCATTCTGTTATAAATTATTTTTTACCCTTGTCACCAAGATCAGGCTAAAGTATCTGAATTGTCACATTGTCAGCTCTCATTGTAAACACTCCTGCTTTGTTTCTTTTTAAGAATTTAAAATTTAAATTGAACAAAGGCTTTTTTTAGGTTCAAAAATAGTCTGTTCTTTCTCAAAAATATAAGTAAAGCTCTTTTCCTACATTTTATTTTCAAAAAAAGTTTGACCTAATACTTCAAAATATCTTTTGTCTTTTTCCAAATGACCTTTTAGGGAATCTTTTGGGAGCCAACATGAATATAAGTAGGGCTGAAATATTTAAGCAGCTTTTCAAATATTTTGCCAGTTTCAAGTAGATATGCGTAATCAATGCATGCTTTGTAAAGCAGGCAGGGTCCAAATGGTACTTTTGAAATGGTGCATTGGCCCAATAAGTGCTTTGCAAAGCTGACTATGACCAGATGTATCCAAAATGGTCCAAATATAAGTGTTCATTATTAGAGGAATTTCAGGGAGCGCACTGTGTGGACAGGTAGTTTTAGGTGGAAGGTACAGAAAAGGAGAAGTAGTATGAGGGATAAAATATCTAGTAAGGGAGTGGGAGACAAGAAGCCACATAAGAGGCTGTCTGAAAAACACTGGGTTATATCCCTGCCAGGCCCTTGGGATCTGCTGTCACTGAACAAATCTGAAACATTCTGAAAACTGAAGTACACTCCTTGGCAAAAACATTTATGGATAGTTAGTTAGTGCTGAAATAAAGCATTTGAGCCCCAAAAAATTAAGAGGTTGTGGTTTTTCTCAGAAGCAAATGTTAAGTAGACTCCTACCTTGCAATTTTCAGCTTTACAGGCACCCAAATTGCTTCAAAATATACAAATATACTAATGCAGATGGAAACTAAGTAGATTCTTTAACTCTTTTCTCAATCTGGCAAACTGGGATACATTTTTTCCAAGATTTATCTAAACTGTCTTGATTTATTTTATATGTTGCCATTATTGTTGATTATCCAAATATTTTTGTATAATTAGAATTGGCTACCTGCTACCAGATTAGGGCTATCAAAATTCAGTCTTTGTAACTTCATATCACTGTTATGAAACTGATTGGGACCTCATTAAATCAATTTAGCAAGAAATAAATGACATGAAAAGCACAGTGGGAAGTTCTTCAGACATAGGCATTTTGACAAGATAAAATAGGAGACAAAAGAAAACCATATTCGTCAGAGTTTGTCGAAAACAAAACCTTATTTTATGATGAAAATCGTCATTGAAACTGATATTTTGACAAAAAATGATTACGTTCTAGCCCCTTCACATTCTTCAGTCATTAAATTAGAATTTCAACAATATCTGGATGTTTTTGCAAAAAATAGTGCTTGTTCATACTATGTGACTAATAGCATGCCTTCAGGGTCTGTAGAAGTATTAGTTGTGGTTATATAAATTTGAATTAATTTTCTTGACATCACTATTGGAAGGAAGTTTTAATGAAACTTTTTTGTAGAAGTTTGTCCCTTTGACATAGAAAAACTTGAATTCTTTCAGTCTGATCTAGTTACCACAACTCAATCTTCATATATATATCCTCAGGAGCCAATTATAGTGGGTCATGCACAGTTGAGCGATGCAGTCAGACCACTGCATCATGTTTCTTACACTGACTCATTCTGTAACCTACCTATATTGCAGCCCAGGGGTGGCAGCTGTATCACATGTGCCACAAGTGACATGGGCAGCCTATGTGACACGTGGCAGATTGGGAAGGAGACAGGGACAGGTAGCACAGCACAAGATAGGATAGGAAGCAGACAGCAAAGGAACAGACTGGGCAGGTAGCAGAAAGCAGAACTGTTGTTTGGGAAAGGGAAGGAGATTGGAGTATTACTTGGAGAGGGTCCTGCACTAATTTGTGGCCTGCCTGCCAAAAGGATTTGTCCCCACTGTTGTAATTGATGTGTTAACCAGTAAAATAGGATTAGCAGCCTATCTGTCTTCAGAGAATGTTGTAAGGATTAAGCAGATAATGGTTTTGAAGTGCTTTGAGATCTTTAGAGGGTAGATATTTTTCAATAAAAGCACTAGGTATTACTGTGGCATGTACTCCTCTTTGCAACTTGTCTCTGTGGATCCAAGCTGGTGAAGCCTTGTTTCATTTACGTCAATGGGAGTTTAGCCCCAGGCTTTAAAATGGCCAGGGTTTCATCCTTGGAATCTGAAGTTTCAAGTTTTTTAAAAATGATAAATGTTTTATTTTCTTTTTTTTCATAGGTTGGAGATATTGTGATGGTAAAAGAAGATGAAACATTCCCATGTGACTTAATATTTCTATCAAGTAGTCGAGGGGATGGAACATGTTTTGTTACAACTGCTAGTTTGGATGGTGAATCTAGTCATAAAGTAATAAAATACTATATATTTTCTTTTTAAAATAGAGGTGGTCCTTAGTTTTTCGCATCGAGTACAGTAACATCCTGCATATCTATATAAAAAGGATACAGATTTCTGTAGGTTAATAAGGATTCTTTAGCATTACGTTATTTTTTTAAGTTTTCAAACTAGTGCTTGCTTATATCCAGAGATCCAGGTTTTCTGTTTCCCACGGAAAAATGGAGAAGAATGCAGATTTTTCCTTTTACCCAAGAAAAATGCGGATTTTTTATTTTAGCAGAGGCATGTGGATTTTGCTCTCTTGAAAAAGTTCTCTGCAGGCTGGCAGAATCTGAGCCCACAGCAGGTAGTCCACATCCATCCCTGCCCCCACCCTGCATGCAGATCTAGGGGCATTCCCCTACCCTGCTGGGAGTGTGCACAGCAGCGGGGGGCTGGCTCCACCCCCTGCCTAAGCCTGTAGCGGGCAGCCTGCACTCACCTCCCCTGCCACAGGCTCCACTCCAGCTGTGAAATCTGTGGGGCAAGCTGAGTCAGGCTTCCCACTTGGGCTGCAGCAACCAAGGCTCAAGCACTGCTGCAGGGGGTGGGAGTTTGTGGCGAGGGGGTGAGGAGCAGCAGCAGGGCTGGGGTGCTGTGGTTTGGGAGTGAGGGGCCTGGACCTGTCTTGGTGAGTGAAAGGGACAGAGGGAGCTCTTATTTTCCACGATAAGATACACAAATACCAAAATTTATAGTTATTTAGAATTTATTTTATTATAGTGATTGAGGCACTAGTAGGCTTCCAAATTGCTTTAAAATGGTAAATATATCAATAAAACATTGTGTTCAGTTGATAGATATATAGAAAGAGAACAGTGTTTTGTTTTAATTGTGGATTTGGGGTTTTTTGTCAGAATCTGTGCTTTTTTTATAAGGGAAAACCAGGATCCCTGCTTATATCTGTATTTTTGCCAGGGCTTAAGATAGGCACACAGGTTGCAGAGTTGTGTCTTTTTAATACACTTGTAGAACTCAGACTTCAGGAATTAGGAATATGAAAGGTCAGGTATACTTGGATGTGCCTATTATGAAGTACAAATCTTGGTGTAAAAGCTTATTAAAAAACAAATACATTTTACTTATAATTTATGATACGAAGGGTAGAGGACCATCCAGATATTTTTTACATTTATGAATTGTCTGTCTGTTATGGCAAGCAGAGGAAAATCTCAGGTCAGGGTATGCATTTGGATGCATTTATAATGAAAATCAATATTACAAGGCTCTAACAGCCTAATGCAGAAATATAAATAATATATTGACTCTGAGAGCCTTTTTCAGTGTGACAAACTCAATATGTATGTGTTCTGTTTAGGGGAGAGGCATAGCCCTCTAAGCTACATCTGCAGGATAATATCTTGGTTAGTATATATGCCACAATTTTATAGTTAGTTTAGTTTTTTTTCCTCATTCATTCCAGACTTATTATGCTGTTCAAGATACAAAAGCATTTCGTACCGAACAAGAAATTGATGCACTTCATGCTACCATTGAATGTGAACAACCTCAGCCTGACCTTTATAAGTAAGAAAATCATTTGTATCTTTATAACGTTAGCATATGCCGTTGTGGTATCCTGTAAACAAGCTACAAAATGATGCTATTGAACAGATCTTGTCAGTTCAGATCTAGCCCAGATTTTAAATGTTAAATTAAGCTTTTGTAAAACAAGTTTGAAGAAAAAAAGTACGGTAAAATAGTTGCTTCTGTGAGTTACTGTTCTTGTATATAGGTTGTGTTCACGCTCCACTTACCTAAAACCAGTGTTTTTCTCAGAAGTGCGTGCTTATGCGACAGGTACACTATAACTATCTCCATGCATTATTTCAAGGTTCTAACAGCACTCTAGTTGTTTCACCCCATCTTGGATTGAGACAGTGCAAGCCAAGAGGACTTAGCTTTACTTTGTACTTGGCTGGATGGTATATAGCTGGTAGCTTGCTAGTATTGTTTTAATAATTTGGTATTTATATAGAATTAAGAGTAGCTTACATGAGGAGTATAGAGATCATTTTCCTTAGCTCTTTCCTTCACATGCTTTCTCTGTAAGAACTGTATTCTTCCATAGTCTCCAAACTTAAGAATTGTGTGATCTGTTTGTATCCCTTCCGTGTAAAAAAACAATGACAGCATTTGCTTGACATACTTCAAGACCTACATCTCTCTGAAGTAGAAGTGGTCAACTTGTGGCATAGGCAGCCTCTGCGTGGTATGTGGCAAATCAGGGTGACAGATGAAGCAGGGTGCAGAAAGTAGAGCAGCAGATCAGGCAGAGAGCACATGGCAGAGAGCAGAAAGCTAAGGCAGATTGAGTAAGGGAAAGATATTGGAGTGGCATTTGGGGAGGGTATGGGCTAATTTGTGACAAGCCTTCCTCTACTGCTCTAAAGTATATCGGCAGGTCATTTTCTCAAACTGAAAGTTAGAAATATTCACTTAAGAGTGTTCATTACACAAGTCACTGAGTACTAAGGACTAGGATCCCAACCCCATGAAACCCCTTTTCCTCCTCACACAGTAGAATGGGCTTGGGAAGTAAGAAAGGTCACTTCAAACTCAACCTTGGTTGGTTTATCCTTCAAATCATGGGCAAAGGAGTTGGATTCACAGAAGAAGGATGGTAAGGACAACTCTTAAGTTCCTTAGAGATGGAGAAAATAATTGCCATGTCTCATAATCTCCTTTCTTCCATGTTGAGATACTGCAGCCTGGTGTGAGTACAGTTGGGTCTCCTATGGAGTGTAGTACAAGTACTTTGATGCTGAAGCTTAAGGATCTTTGTAATGCTCTGAGGAGCTGTAGCTGCTGTAATGTGACCTGCTTTCATACTCAGTGGGCACATCTACACAAGACGCTATGTTGGAGTAGCAGCGTGCTACAGCGACATAGTATCGGTGACATAGAGACTACAAATAACCATACACAACCGACACAACACAGCACAGTATGGGCTGTTACTGTGTCTGTACTTCTAAAGGAAGTACTAAATGACAGCGCAGCAGGTGCGGCTGGTAAACTCAGACTGGTGGGGCAGGTAGAGTGGCATGGGGGGGCGGGGGTGCAGCCTTCTCACTCCCAGCCAGAGTGCCTGGCTGGCTGCAAACCCCTTCCCCCTCCACCCCCTGCTCCCAGCTGGCTGCAAATCCCACCCCACTCCTGTGTGATGCTCCACCCGCCCCACTAGTCTGAGTTCACCAGCCGTGCCTGCAGCGCAGTAACGATGCTAGTGTAGGGGTACATATATATGCTTCCTGTGGGATGAAATTGAGTAATGTAAGTAGTTTTGTTACCAAGCATACCTGCAACAATCAATAAGTGGTACCAGGTGTTTAGTCTTAAGTACTGAATAAGAAAAGGGCTGCTGTTATTCTCACATCTGCTGTACTAATTTAATGCCAAGTACCATAAGATTTGATGGTTTCCAGTCAGTTTGAAACATCCTGCATTCAGGGTGTTTATAAGACATCCTCTTCATCGTATAAGATGGTCACACTAAGTTCTTCTTCTTATCCTGCTGATTTAAAAACTTTGTAAGAGTGAATAAAGATAAGAAATTCATTGCAAATTCCACCAGACTGATGGGACACTGCTGGTAAAATTTTGCAGATTCAGCTGTCTGTGAAATTTCAGTGGACCACAGATAAGGAAATACACACATTTTGAAGAATTTCAGTTACAATATGGGGAAGTAATATTTATTTTAAGCAAATATTCTCCTGTTTTTAAACCCCACGACTTGCAATCCAGAAAACTTGAAAATGAAACAGTTTATTGATACCTCTCCCCCACCTCATTCCAATGTTTCTATTCCAGCAAAGTAAACATTCTAAAGTTGATCAAGGGGCATAAATAGTGTCAACTGAATTGTTTGTTTTTTTTAAATCTTCCTCCTATAACATTTTATGTTGTTATAAGTACAATTTAAAAATATTGATTAGTTAATTGACACAGCTCCTTTACACTTTACACCTACATTTTGTTACTACACAGTAGTCAGTAGAAACACAGACCTGGTTTTCAGAGATGTACCAATACATTGGTTCATATCATATCGGCACTGATAAAAACAAATTTGACATTATTGGCGATCACCTTTTTTTTGGCTGATAATGTCACTGATGCATGCTGTGTGCATGCTCACAGCCTGGCAGCTTGGAGAGCAACATCCGGCTTGTAAGTCTCTAGGGGAAAAGGAGCGGGAAGAGGAAAGTGGTGTGTGGGAGCAGATTGAGGCCCCTGTGGTGATGGAAGGATTGGGGCTTGGGACTGGGACAGGCGCTGCCCAGCCGGGGCAGGGCGGGGTATGAGATGGAGCCGCAAGCAGCTAGTCCAGGGAGCATGGCCTCACATGCAGCCCTGGCCCAACTCCCCACCAGTAAGAGCCCAGTGCCACTTCTGGCCCTGGGCTGCAGCAGCAGCTCACCCTCACCCCATGCGCAGATCTGGGGGCACATGTCCCCCTGGGCCTCCCCCACTGTGCACCAGCAGCAGGAAGTGCTCCCTCCTCCCCGCTCACATCCCCCAGATGAGTCGTTTACAACTCCATTCCTCACCCTGCTCCAGCTAGTCAGCAACAGCTCCAAGCCCCACTCCCTCCCCCACTATGGGGGCCTCAGTCTGCCCACACCCCTTCCCTCACCCTACCCCTTTTCCCCAACAGACTTACCAGCCAGACATTGCTTTCCAAGCTGCCAGGATGCATATCAGCATTTGGATCGGTATCAGCTGATATGGCTTATTAATACTTGACCATTGGTATTGGCCCAAAAAATCTTTCTGAGTACACCCCTACTGGTTTTGGTATGCATAGTTCTAACTGATATCTCATTATGAGTATCACTAGGTAAATACACCTAAAATACATCTATGAATAGTCTTTTATGTGAGCAAGAGGAAATTCTGCTGGTTTTACTTGCGGATATTCATAACCCCATATTCTAGTCATTTAATGTTTTGTTCCTGACAGTTTTCACACTAGAAGGCCTAAAGTCCTGGCCTATGAATTTCCTTGATTTTAATGTCTGTGTTTTTAAATAATTGTGTTTTATACAGCATATCATTTATAATATTGCTTAGCTTAACTGGTTTATAAAACAAAGATTTTATTTCTGGAACTGATCATGAATAAATAAAAATGAATTCCAACTAGAAGGTTTGCAAGTGACCTTAAAACTACATACATCTTTGTTTCTATTCTAGCTAATCTATTTTAAAGTAGGCTCATGAAAATGAGGTTTATGGAAAGTGTAATACATCTTACATAAATCTCAAGTTTACAGCTTTATTTTTTATTATGTTTATTATATGATACTCATTTAAGGTATTTAGCTTAGATGTTCAAAGTATCCTGACTTGGTAAATATTCTGTTCACCATAATAAGTTCATTTTATGGAACATTTTAAAAATACTTCTTAGCTTCCTGTATAGTTCCAAGGTTTTAAAAAATGAAGTGTAAGCACTTATAAAAATATTTAGGTTCTGCATAAAACACATTTTAAATGTATTAAAGATAATATTTCCAAAATTCTCCTTCATATATATGTATATATACACTCAGAGTAAACTTTTTTATTTCCTTTTATAGATTTGTTGGTCGAATAAATGTTTACCATGATAGGAATGAACCTATTGCCAGGTAAAAGAATGAGTTTTTACTTAGTATCTAAGTTTTTGCTTCCTTAATATATGTCAATAATGAGGTTAAATATGTTGCTTTCCAGTACTAAGCTCTCTGGTTTATAAATAGAATTATTTTTAGTGTAAAAAAGTTTAGCTTATATATAGTAAGCATTTTTCTTTCATTCATTTTTCTCAGATCATATTTTAATTTATTTATACTATTTTTATTTTTTGCTTAGGGTGGTACTCCAGATTGTAATCCAGTTTAATATAATAACCAGTAATTAAATGTGATTGTACACATTTGTTTGTATAATGCTATTAATTTTCATCATAATGCATTACAGTACCAGAATGAATTTCTGCTATATACAGACATTTCAGATAGTGCTCAACTGAGTATTCTGTCCTACTTATGAGAACATAGGTTGCCATAGTGCTATTATCAATGTACATTTCAGATCCAAAGAAAAGACTTTAAGAGCTTTATT
The DNA here is from genome assembly GCF_001723895.1 of Crocodylus porosus. Taxonomy (NCBI): domain Eukaryota; kingdom Metazoa; phylum Chordata; order Crocodylia; family Crocodylidae; genus Crocodylus; species Crocodylus porosus. The sequence goes on along the minus strand of NW_017728906.1, from coordinate 93,705,995 downwards.
TGCAACACAAGCAGAATGTAGGTGCCTGAATCTTTAAGAGGCATCTGGCACAAGCCAGTGATGCTCAGTCTTTGGCATGTTGGCCAAATGTGGCCACTAGAGTCATGTCATCTGACCTATAGGACTCCTCCTGGGTCAGGATGTTTGACAGCAGGGAGTGGAGTGGAGTAATAGTAGGATTAATTGTTCTCAGAGCCTCAGCAATTAACACTGCCATTCCTCCCTCTCTGCCAAATCGTTTGTCCCATGGAGAACTCTGGAGGCCAAATGACACAGCCCCTACACTGGATCATGCTAGCACATAGGGTCACTATACAGCCAGATCAAGTGCACGGGGTCAGACCAGTGCATAGGACTAGACTGTTGTGACAGATTGCACCTGTGGACTGACCCCACATGCTCACCTCATGCACAGGATCAGGCTCACAGACTGATCCTTCCCACAGAATCTGACCCACAAACCAGCCCCAGTCCACTCTTCTGGCTCATTGGGCTGGAAGGTTCAGCACCACTACTCTAAGTTATTTGAACACCCATATGCACTTCTGTTTTGGGCAGTGTTGCTTGGGTGCTTATCTGCTACTGGCATCTTGGCTGACCTAGCATCTATATCATGCCTTAGGTCAGGGTCAGGGGTCAACAACCTTTAACAAGCAGCAGAGTGAAATTAAGGCTGTTGGGTACAAAGGCAGGCTGCTCTGAACCACCTCAGCCCTCTGTGCTCTGTGCCAAGGGCTGCTCTTCTGCCTCCTGTACTGTAGCAGCTGTCCTTTGCCCCTCACCGTTTCTTGTTGCCACTGATGAATTCTGTGGAAAGGGAAGCAATGGCTGTAGTGTGGGGACACAATAGAAAAAGCCACGAGGGCTGGAATGGCAGCAGATGGCACGGCAGAGAAAACATGCAAGGGCGAAGGAAGACTGCACTGCTTCCCCTGTCACAGAATTGCCACTGATGTCCTGGCTTTGTGGGCCAGATGCCATTGTTTAGTAGACTGGATCCGAGCTGTGCACTGTAGGTTGCTTACCCCTGCCTTAGGCTATTCGCAAACAAGATCTATCTGTACAAGCCTCCTGAGGGACCTGAATCAGGTGCTTAGACAATACCTGACACAAACTGGTAGTATTGAATTTGGCAGAAAGCAGAGCGTGCCTTCAGCATTTCCTCTTGGCTACCTTAGGACCTCTTCCAGTCATCTTACTGACCATTGTGCACTTCAGTCTTGGCTATCTAACTTTCCTCCTTTTATTGTATATGGAATGTGGGCACGTCTCAGACTTTAAATTGCTCTTTAGGAGCCAGGTGCACCTAAACATTAGACGTGGTGATACTCAGCATTAATGCATACATGTCTCTTTGTCCCACTTTCCAAGAGTGCATGAAGTGGTCTAACTGACCTGATATATGTTATTCTATCCCATGCATCTTCTCTTCAAGGTGATAATTTTAGATGTACATTGTAGTGGTCATTTTGTGCTTTAAAAAGATGCACAAAGCCACATGTGTATTCTTGAAAAGGCAAGGTCAATGAAGTGTATCTTCCACAAAGAGATTAAAGGAATAGTCCTGAGTGGTGGCAGTGTTAATTGCTTTTCTGAACCTGTGGGGACATCCTTTCCCCCCTTTCTAACAGCTTCTTCCCCTCAGCCTGTCTCTGTGTCACCATTCTTTCCTTCAACTTCTTTCCTTCAACTTCTAGTCCATGCTCCTTTTCTCCTCTTTTCTCCCATCAGTGTTTGTACTGTATGTCAGCAAATGAGCTATCAACAGTTGTCTGTGATGCTTCCAGCAAGTTGGCCAAACTTGTCACACTTTTGGAAGTGCATCCATCACAAAGACTGGGGGTTTGGATAAATATGCTAGGAGCAAGGGTTTTATTTCCTCATCTGAACCATTTTCAGCAAGTAGTGAGAGATTTTTTTTTCAGTTCGAGCATTATTGTGTTTAGCTTTTCTTAAACACTGCCCAGTAGTCTGGAATTTCTGTTCCAGAATCCAGTGAGTTTACCCAGCTCAGACCACCTAAGTAAAAATATTTAACTGGTGGTGGCTGAAGCTGAAAACAATCAGCCTCAACTAAATTATCTAAAACTGAGGCATCTTGATTCACTGGAGGTGGGAGAAAGAAGAAAGTGCTCCTCTCGGCACGTCCGCAGCATCTTACAGGCAGGTTTCAGAAAGTTCCTGATAGAACTCCTTTTTCTAGAGGTTGTCTATATTTTCAGATACTCTAAACATCCTTTATTTGTTTTGAGAGAGAATAAAGGCAATTTATGCTGTTTATGATCAAGACAAGTCAGTCTCAGAGCCGATGCAACTGCTAGGGCACCTTAGATGCTGTAACAACCCTCCTTCAGTCTGCATGAGGTTAGTTGAGTTGCTTTACCTCATTGGTGATTCTTCAGGCAAAGTGACCTGGTGGTTCCCATCTCCCCTCCAGGTACAGATGTCCGTTGGCTCTCAGGGAGCTCATCTGCCCCTTGACAGGGCTTGTTTTTAGTACTGCTGGGTGTCCACACACCCTCCTCACCCCAGCTAGCCCAGGTGGGGGTGCCGGTTTAGTTGCCAACAGCCTTACCATTGACCAGGTGGTACTAGTTTACATGGTACCAGATAGCAGACCAAGAGAGGCCTGACCTGCCAGTGGCTGTTTATGATGCCTATAGTCTTTCAAGTGAAAGAGTGGCTAGTTGGACTCCTTGTAGATAATGCTACATGCTACATCAATTGCCAGGTAGCACAGGAAAAGGAGATAGCCATGTCAAAAGTGAAGATTTCTTGCTAGCAGTCCTGTTTGTTGTGATTGTACTGTCCTGCATCTCTTTTACACCTGCTCCTGCTCCCAGGATGCTTAAGAGTAGATTGGGACTTAGGCATCACTGTTGTTTGATTAAGAGATATTTTGCTTCCCAGTTCCTGATTTGGTAATGTTAGAATGATGCCTAAAAGACTTTTTTGCCTGGTAGAGTAGGAGAAGAGGGAACAATGATGAACTAGCTTGCTGGGGAATGACCTTCCCTTACCATCAGCCTTAATGGTTTTTATCTTACAAACATGTCATGGAATGTTTAATACCCCCAAGTGGTCAGGGTCCTGTATTTGACCTTCTTTAAAACATGGTGCTTTCTAGCACAGTGCTGGAGTCTTGCACTTTTTCTCTGCTGCTGGAATATAGCAGTCAAATTCCCAGCATATCATGTAAAAATACTTGTTTTTCATAAGGTTTTTCAAAATATTGTATATGTACAAGCCGGTATTTTAAACATTTGCTTATAGCAATCTGCTGTTAAAACAAGCCTCTTTGTTTTTAGATGTTAAGGTTCTTTTATCAAAGCTGATTACTTTGCAGTGAATTTGGGACAGGAGAAAGAAAAGGAACTTGAATGTAGAAATCCTCCCAAGCAGAATATTTTTGTTCACTGATTAGGAAGACTGTGCTGTAGTCAGGGTTGGGAAGCAGAATAAGATAAGTGTCTGGCATTGGCATCTATGCCTTGGACAGGGCTATTAGCACAACCTGTATAGTGCATTTTTCTGTTATCTTTTTATATTGTGATTCATAGGCCAAATTGAGGTGATATTAATTTTCTTGCCTTAAGCAGAGCTTAAATCAGGGTGGAATATAGCCCTAAATCCTCTCGAGTGCTACGGAACCATTTGAAATAACATAAATAATGGTCTGCAATAAATGGAAGGATTTTTCAGTTTTCCCTTTGCTGGACAAAATATACTAGTGGTTCCCACAAATTCGGTGCATCCAACTCGTAAATAATGGACCTAAGCTGCGAGAATATTTCTGTATCAAACAAATTGGAACCTGCTATCTAGAAATTTTTCTTTATTATATGTTCTGGAATACAAGCCAAATATTTTTGGCTAAGAGGACCGTTAAGATCAGGGAACATGTAATGCTTTTAAAATTCCTTCCACTAGACATAGTAAAGCAGGGTATCAAACTCATCTAGCCTGCAGACACGGAGTCAGTCCACAAGCTGACTTGGACCCACAGACCAGCATTACATGCTGAATCCAGCACATGTCCTGGAACAGTAGAACAGCTCCCACGTGTGATATGATCCCAGAGTGGCCATGTATGGGATCATCCAGCATGCCCCACATGCTGCTTGTGGTATTAGCTCTGAGACCCGCAAGCAACACAGGTGCTGAATGATAGAACTGTGGGGGCTGGATACTGCTGTGGGCCAGGATGAATTTTAGATACCCCTGATGTAAATGTTTGTCTGCATAATAGCTTAACTTTGCAGCAGTATAGAAATTAAGATAATCAGTTACCTCCTAGCCTGGAAACAGTTATACTGTGTAAAGTTGCCTGTATAATTCACTTTCATTTATCTTTCAAACTAACATAGTTAAAAAGTATAAACAGCTGAGGTTTTGCTCTTGCTGCTTCCTTGCCATGCAGATATTGGTGTATACTTTTGTATGAGCCAGGCACCTAGCACATGCTTTATTTTTTGTAATTTTTAATTGTAAATGAGAGATTGCATTCAAGTGTAGATGGCAATGACCTAAGCTAAGTACAGACATTCAAAAAGTCCAAGGTTGAATTGATTCAATCTTTAGTCTAACCTGTGTAGATTGAACCAAGAAGCAAGTCAATAAACGTTCATTTTGATTCCTGAAATGCAGCAACATGCCTGCCGTGGCTCAGGCTAGAAGCCTGGGGGCCCTAGAATGAGCACTCCCTTCCCTTCAGAAATGGTTGGAAGGCTGGAAGGAAGCTGAGCTGAAGTGGGGGCATTGCCAGGCTCCAGCAGGCCATTGGGTATGATAGGGGAGGGCTTTAAACCCCCACCCTGGCCTGCAGGGACCACAGCCAGGGTGTGCCTGAAGGGGGAAGCAGCCCTTGGCAGATTTGTCCCCAAGCAGCGGGGGGCCATGGCCAGCTGGTTGTCCAGACAGTGCCTCAGGCAAAGGGAGGTTGGAGGGAAGGGAATTAAACCCTTCTGCCTCCCCTCTCCCACCAGCATGGAAGCCCAGTGGGGTCTGCCCTCCCCCCCTCACCGCTTGATCGTCTGGGCAGTGCCTCAGGCAAAGGGAGGGAGGGGGATTTAAAACCAGGGTTTGCCTGGCTTTTGAGTGGCGGGTTGGAGGACAAGCCAGGCAGACCGTGGCTGGGGTCCCATGCTGGTGCAAGAGGGGAGACAGGGGGGTTTAATCCTTCTCCCCCTTTACCTGAGGTGCTGCCCAGGCCACCAGTTGGCCACACCTCCTGCTGCTCAAGTGGTAAGTTTGGGCGGGGGGCAGGAAGCCAGGTATACCCCAGCTGGGGTCCTGTGCAGGTGGGAGAGGGGAGGCAGGAGGGTTTAATCCCCCTCTATCCCCTCCACCTGAGCCTGCTGTCGCAAGCCCCCACCCCCTCCACTCCAGCAGGGAAAAGTCTAGCGGGGCTGCTTTGCCCCTGCCAGGCAAATGGGGCTGTGTCCCCAGCTGGGTTTCCACTCCCACCTCCTTGTCGGCCAGCTGTCACTGCTCCTGCTAGAGAGCAGAAGGGCAGGGCCAACCCTGCTCTCCTTGAGCAGACAGCACAGCCCAACGCAGGGCTGCAAAGCATCCTGAGATTCTGGGGGACTGTGATTTAACTTGAACCAGGAAGGGATCTGGGACAGAAGTTCCATAAACTGGTTTGACCTAAATCAGTTAAATCTGATACTAGGGTTCCAACTATTAGTTAGTCTAATAAAAGATATCATATCTATCCAAAGAACTGTGTCTGTCTTCAGTCTGATACTGTATTCAACCAGGTTTATCTTAAACTAGTTTTAACCATTTTGAAACTACTTTATTCTCACTGAACTTCTGTTCTGTTACAGATTTAAACCAGTTTCTAATCATTTAAACCAGTTTATGTATAACTTCTGTCCCTAGCCTGTTTCAGAGTTTAAAATTTGTATTGCACCTGTTTTCCTAATAAAGACTGATGCTTTTTTTCTAATGGCACCCTGTCTGTAATATGCCAGATAATCAATACTTCATGCTGTTTGTCCTTGGCAGTTTGTGTTACAGATCTTACTTTAAAACTAGGGTGGGGAATTATTTTGGGTGGAGGGGCCGTTTACTGAGTTTTAGCAAGCAGCCAAGGGCCCCACCCCTTGATAGATGCCCCACCCCATGGTCACTGTCTTGGGGCCAGAAGTCCCGCCCCTAACCTCTGATCTTTGCCACTGGAAGCCCCTCCCTTTGCCCCTAGAAGTACTCCGTTTACCATCTTAGGGTAAAAACAAATTACATGCTAAAAATCAAACACCCATAATAATATATTTTAATTTAATTTAAAAAAATTTGTCCTGGTATGTGGGCATTTGTGGTGCATATACAGAAGTGATTGCATATGGGGGTTTGTGAGGATGTGTGTGTGTGGGTATGACATTTTAAGGGCTAATTCTGTATTGGCATACCTAATTATATGGCCAGGGCCATCCCTATGGAGGGGGTGAATTGGGCAACTGCCCTGAGCCCCACACTTTGGGGGGCCCTGCAGAGTGGGACGGAGCAGTGGCGGTGCAGAGCGGGGCTGCGGCTCCATGTCCAGCCACTTGCTACCCCTCCCCTCTCCTCCCCCCCACTGCTGATACTACCATTGCCAATGGCAGCAGCAGCTTCTTCAGGTCCAGGGCCCATGGGATCAGAGTAGAGGCGGGGCCCCACATGGGCTGATTTGTCTTGGGCCCCGCACCCTGCTTGGGTCAGCTCTGTATATGGCCTAGTTATCAGAACTGGCATTTTTCAATAAAACTCATTGAAGAAGTAAACCGCTAGATTCTCAACACTTCTGTAAATCAGCAAGTTTAGATAGGTACCTGCATGTGAATTTAGAAATTTAACATTAGGCCACCCATATTTTTAAATATTTCAACATAATCTTTGTTATAAAATCCAAGTACAAATGTTGGATTTGGCAAATGTTGATCGCTTGTTAAACAAAGCCCACACTGTCCACTTCATGCATCTTTCATGAAGGTCTTCTTTTTCTCTGTGAACACTTAATGCGTGTTTCATAATCCTTATCTTTTGCAGGCCATTAGGATCTGAAAATCTTCTTCTTAGAGGAGCTACTTTAAAGAACACAGAAAAAATCTTTGGTAAATATTTTAATACATGCTTAGAATAGATTTTCAATGAAGAAGTAAGCATTGAATCACGTTTAAATTCACAGTTAAATTAATCAGGGCATACATTTTCTATTTCAATACTTGAATGGTATCTGTATGAGAGATATAAATGTTGTATGTTGCCATAATTACAGTAAGATAACTAAGACTACTACAATTGTTGTGCAGTGAATAAGGCTATATTTTTCTTTAAACATTATACTAAGTCAGTTTTTATGTAAGAATCTCCAAACACTAGTCATGAAAGCAAAACTTGAAAGAAAATGTATACTAAATTTTGTAAGTAAATGTATGGCTCTAATCTATAGAGTACTTGCTTGTATAAAACATAATGAGCAATAGTATTCCCCAAAACCGTATCTATTAATACTCAGTTGGCCTGTTTAGAAACGTGAAGTCTCTTTTGCAGAATTGGTAGTGCGGGCAGATTGTTACCCTAGCTAGATATATGTTCAGCTGGTCAAAAAATGTTCTTCTGTGAGTCTTGCGAGTCTTGTGAGTTCCATACAGTTCAATGCCTTCATGTCTCTATTCCTCTTTGGGCTCCCTGGCTAAATTATATTTCCCATAATGAACCATGTTCTTTCTTCAAAAAGGGAGGTTGAGAAATCTTTTCAGACTAGAAATGAGTCTTGCAACTTTGTGTTATTTGAATGGCAATACTGCAGATAAAATTACTTGATATAAACTGACTTCAAGTAGAGTTTGCTTGGAAATATTACAAATTATTGCTATTAAGCTATTCTATAAGAATTTTTACTTAACATTTAACTTCACAGAACCAGTTTAAAATCTCAATGAAAATATTGCTAGTACACGTTTTTTGTAGGCCTTTGTCCTAACTAACATACGCAGTGTTTGGTATTATCTCAGCAGAGTACCCATCTGGGAGCATCTTATTTCAGCTGCAGACAGCAGAGGTGATTAAATAAGCACTTTGAATGCATCTTTTTGTTTAAAAGTGATTCTATTGTTGTATTTAATCATTGTATTTTTAAGTTTATCAAGGCGTGTTATTAATGAGGCTGGGCAAAACCAGAAACAAATCGTTCCTTTTTTTTTAATGAATGTTTGTTTTGTTGATGCTAGGTCCTGTGCAACTTACTGTGTCTTATATTGAAAGAGTCAGTCTCTAGTAAAATGTTTTGTTTTTATTTTTGTTTTAGGTGTTGCTACATACACTGGCATGGAAACTAAGATGGCATTAAATTACCAGGCAAAATCACAGAAACGATCTGCTGTAGAAAAGTAAAGTTTTCCTTGCCTTTTTTTAATCTTTCATTAGGGTAGGGGTTGAGGAGAGCATACCTTTTAATTAGAAAAGACATACTCATTTTACATGTATGGTATTATTATTTCTAATCTAGTATTAAGATTAATATGGCATTAAGTTTATCTTAATAGCATGCATATAAATATTATTTTGTATATTCACGTGTGTTAATTACGTTTTAAACAGACATTCTTTATTGTTCTAGAATAGCAAAGTAGTAACTGGAGAAAATAGTAACTGTCACTGTTTAGTGTAGATCAACTGCCAGAATTTCCAGACTCTCCCATGTTTCAGTATCTTTACATTCCCACTTTTTAGCAAGTAAATATTGATTACAACAGGCTAAACTCCATTGAAGCACTTCAGTTTGGGATAACAAGAACAATAAGATAGAATAAATCTTCAGCAACCCTGTGCACTACCAGTCTTTCTCAAGCTTTCCACATTTTAGGTTAAATTAATAGTTCTTCACAGGCAGACTTCCATTCATGGAAAGGGAGCCCACTGCTTTGCTTCCTTAACACATTGCTGTTTATGTAGTAGTTATTAGGCTGATGTTGGTTGTCTGTTACCAAAGCATAATGGTTATTTTATACTCTTATTGTATTACTGCTAGTGCATACTCAAGTAACTGACTTAAGCAGGAACTGTGATGCCACTGATTTAAAACCTGTCAGGGTGACCAGCTTGCCTTTTCCATGCATGACAGCTGAAAAAGAGGGAACAATTTTTCTGGGTTTTCAAAGTGCCTATTGAGTCATTTTGTCTATACATATCACAGATCAGAATAACACACATTTTATTTTGATATGCTTTACTTTGTTGTGTTTTTTCCCCCAGTCCTTGTCTACATAAGGATATTTTTTACCAGAATAGTTACATTATTGTTATAGCTATATGGCAAAATACCCAAGTGTGGAAGTATTTATAGCAGTCAGTATAAAAGTGTTTATAGCAGTATAATTTATGTCATTTCAAGGAACTGGCAGAATAATCTCTAACGCTATAAACACTAGGGCTATACGAAGTTTCGGTAGCCAATTCGATTTGGAGGAGATCCTGCCTGATTCAAGGATCAAATCTCCAAATCCAAATCAAATCGGGAGACCAATTAAAAGCTTCAAATCGAATTGAAGCATCAGAATCAATTTGGAAAAGCTTGAGAAAAGATTCATCCACTTTAGAGATTCGGCCATAAACTAAACAGGCAGCTGACACAGCTGGCTCCAGCTGGTAAATCTGTT
>NW_017728906.1:93680536-93695593 GCF_001723895.1 Crocodylus porosus | reverse complement strand
ACCCAGCCCCAGCATCCCAGCACTTAAAAAAAAAAAAAGACCTGCACTCACTGGCTCTGGCAGCAATGATCAGGATCCCTGAGGGCTTGTGGCAGAGTCCCCCATGCAGCGCGGGGTAGCAGGGATTGCCCCTCCCGCCTGGTACCCACGCGGCAGCTGTCACATTGTGCAGGTGCTGTGTGGCTTGGCAGGGCGCAGTGCACTGTCTGGGAGCAGGGGTGGCATCAGCAATCAGCTAGAGCCTGGCACCACTCAGTCCCAGTGGCCCCAGCTCCCAGACAGCGCATAGCACCCTGCTGAGCTGCACTACCCCACACTGTACAGGGGAGGGGCTCTGCTATGAGCCTTCAGAGGCCCTGATCAGTGATCACCGCTGCTGCAGCTTGTGAGTTCTAGGCTTTTTTTTTTAAAGTTCTGGGAGGCTGGGGCTGGGTAGGGGATGGGGCCAGGCAGGGCAGCCATGGGGGCTTCTCCCGCAGCTCCCCCCGCCCAGGGAGAGGCAGAGCTGGAGGACCCACGGGAGAACCTACAACCGCCTGGCTGTGGCTGCCTCTCCCCAGCCAATCCGAATCAGTGCCAAATCTCCAATTCTGATTCAACCAGATTGAATGGAGACAGTGATTCGAATCACCTAATCGAATGACTGTCCTCCAAATCGGTTGAATCTGAATCGAATACTTCTCTATTAGCACAGGGCTGTTATTCTAGCAGAGGGGTATGAAAATCAAATTCTTTCATATTTTCTGCTTTGACACCGAGACTGCCAGAGGTCCAGCTTTTGACTGGGGTGCTGACTGCCACAATGCGAAGACTGTGCTGCAGTCAGAGTCCCTTCCTACTGCTGGGGAAAGTGCTGGCATAGCGGCTACTTGCAGCCACTGCCACTCAGTTGCCGCTCGAGTTGCCAAGTGCTCATGATTCTTGTGGCCACCAGAGCAGTACGTTTGGTGGTGATGAAAATGCCATAAGCAGGTGTTCCCCTGCTCCTCCATTTCAGCCCTAGGAGAAGACAGTGGGCCAGATGACTCACCTCCAGCCATATCCAGCCTGCCAAACATTAACCGCCTTGTTGTAGTATAACTCCATCTTGTACTATTGTTTACTCACATAACTACAACAGTAAAATATCACTGAAACAAAATATCTGTTCCAGTAAAACTTAAGAGAAGAACAGTAGTATTACTGAAATACTATAAGATGACTAAGCACTGGAGAATACCATAGAAAATGTATTTAAAATGAAAATATAATCTGTTTTTTCTGGGGTTTTCTTTTTAGCAGCTATAGGCTTGACTTGCTATTGAACTTCTAATTGAACAAACATTTTTTTTTAGATCAATGAATGTATTCCTGATTGTATACCTCTGTATTCTAATAAGTAAAGCATTAATAAATACAACCTTGAAGTATGTCTGGCAGAGTGATCCATTTCGTGATGAACCATGGTATAACCAGAAAACAGAATCAGAAAGGAAAAGAAACCTGGTACGGAAAATAACTTATTTTTGCAGAACATTTGAGAAATGCTTGTTAGTAGAATCACCAGAAAACAAGATAATTTATAACATTTAGCAGAATTGTGCATCTAATTTCTACAGCAATTTTGGGAAAATGTAGTGAGCATACATATTTTTAAAATTAATCTGTCAGACTACAAATGAGAATCCCAATGATTAAAGTTAATAAATATTTTAAACTTTTCTGGTTCATTTTAAAACATCTCACTTTTTTTTGCCCCCACTTTCTGAAGCAAAAGCCTTTCTTTGCCCCATCTTGATCTCTTTTCAAAAAGTTTTGTCATCATCTTCCACTTACCCCCTGCTCCCCCTTTTTTTTAAGAACCAAAACAAAATTCAGTTGTTTATACCACATTGGAATTCAACTAATACTTGGAGTTTGATACTTCAGACTAATCTAAGTACACTGCATGAAATGTGTCAGCTACATTTCTCTACTAAAATGATCATCAGTGAAATAATAAATGATCCTGAAATTCTTCAGTCTTACCTGTCTGTACAGAAAAATGGACCATGTGGGAGGATTGTTGAACTGGGACATACCATGCTGTATATTCCTCTATGAATTTCCGCCATTTGTTCTGTTTGGTTTTTATAGACTGATGAACATAACCTGTAGTAATTCATTTAGAAACAGTTCTGTGCAATCATATGAACATAATATGTATGCATACACTTTGATACCTCAAGTTAAGAAGGGGAAACTTATTTGATGTTCATGGAATACTTGAAGCCTGCATAAACCAGTAAAACTTCCCTGCTTTTACATTTATTTGTTTTCCTTTTCTGATGAATATTCTGTCAGCTATATTTTTATTTGTTTTCATAATTTATATTTTGTCATTCATTCAACACCCTCTAGAACTATTAACACATTTATATGTAACTGAAACTGAGAGCTCTGTGCCTGTGCATGTAAAGGAGATTCTTACAGTATGTTGAGAGAGAGAGCTTTCTTCCTCATTTTACATTAGTAGTAAAGTCATAATCCTAACAGATGTACAAAGTGTGCCAGACATTGACTTCACTATAGAGAGAAGCATGGAAAGAAAAATTACAGTGATGGAAAAATGAGGATTTTATGCTATCAATACCCAACAACATTTTTCTTACAAATAGGTTCACTTACTGTTTGTAAGTCATTAGGTATATAATCTTGCAAATGTGTATTTGAACTTTTAAATTTATGCTGATATGTGAGGAAAAATCATCTTCTGGTTTCATTTCTTCGGCAGTTTCTTAGAGCATTTACCGACTTCCTTGCATTCATGGTTCTTTTCAACTACATTATTCCTGTATCCATGTATGTTACTGTGGAAATGCAGAAGTTTCTTGGTTCTTATTTCCTTACGTGGGATGAAGAAATGTTTGATGAGGACACAGGTGAAGGCCCTCTGGTGAATACTTCTGACCTCAATGAAGAGTTAGGACAGGTAAATTTGTCATACAAGTTCTAACTGCTGGTAAATTTATTAACTGTTTCTAATAGTCAGTTACGGGCATTTTTAGCTTTAAAAATCGTCACTTCAAAATTTGTTCTTAGATGTGACCTGTATTTCAGATACATTCATTAATTTTAGATGTCCAACTTGAGATGCTTGAGGCTTGATTTTTCAGAGACAATGATCAACCATGTAAATCAGTGGGAAACCAGTGTCAGTTTTAGATGCTCAAAGCTTCTGAAAAATAGGCCTTATATTTGTCAAGATGAGCATCCAGACTTGGTGGACCCAACCAATGCACACTTCTCTCACATACCTTGGTGTAAGGGGACATCACTCATTTTCATCATTATGCTAACAATGTTCCACAGAGCGTTTGTGTCTCTTCACATTTATTGTTGAAAACTAAATCAGAATCATGGAAGTGAAGGCTTTATTTATTCTATGGACAGTAATCCCCACAGCATTTTCAATTTCCTGAATAATCTCTTGTTTTGGGACTTTGTCAAACAACATGTTCCACTTTCACATCTTGGCAGGCTGAGGAGTATGCATTTGTCAGTGTCAGTACTGACAATTTATGCCTGGTTTAAATCTCATTAGTTTGGGCAGTTCTCACATCAGGAAATTTCCTGTCTTGAGTTTGCCCCCAAAAAAGGAAATTGTTGTATTCTATATTATCAGAATGGGTACTTGGAAGCAGATGTGTAGGTTCATTTTGGAAAGAGTCTGTGGTTTCTGGCAGATGTTACACTTAAGGCACAGTTAACCAGTTAATCATGTCATAAGTAGTTACATGGCCGCATGTTAATGCAATTAATGGTGTGATAAAACAATGAATAAACCACTAAGTTATAACACAAAATACATGTAATAACTTTGTGGCTAGTTCCTGTCACACCATTAATTGAACATGTGCCGAGGATGGAGGTCCCAGCCACAGAAGCGCATGGTAGCCCATATTAGCTGACAGCTCCCCTCTGGCTGGGAGTCCAGATTAGCTGATGGCTTCCAGTTGCAAGAGCTTGCTACTTGCCTTTTGTTGGGGGATCCCCGGATCAAGATCCCAGTCCTGAGCTCCCCCTACACTAGCAATAACGTGTGATAGGATCTGATGCTAGATCCCACAATCACGTGTGGCATGGCAAGGAGCACAATTGTAGGGCTTCTACATCAGATCCCATAGCACCTTTAATGGCCCACCTGCAATTAAATGTATTAATTTAATTAAATTGCCTACATGAAATTGCAGGGCTTGCAAGGTACACCAGTTTATTAAAAAAAAATTCCCACATTATTAATTTTAAAAAATCAGTAAGGGAATGCATCAAGGTGTCATGTAACAATTTGGGGATCAGCTATTCTAAATGTTCTGCTGTGCTAAACCGAACTTATGCTATGTAAACTAAAACTGGTTCCAAAGGGAAGATACCTCACAACTAACTCCATTCTTGTACAAGAAATTAACTTTTTTTTGCACATTCTTTGTAAAGTAATCTTCACTCGGTGTGTAACCAAGGCTTCGATTTTTTGTATCATTGTTGCCATTTGTGACTTTTTTATTTTCTCTCAGTTTTATCCTGGCATAAACATTTTATTGCCTCAAATTATTATGTACTGGGTACTATTTCTACTTTATGTTCCTTTTATACATAAAAGAAATTTACAGGTTGATATTCTCTCATTAGGGTAGATTTCATTTCATAATTTGATACTAGGAACTTGAACTGGGATAATATTGTAAAGGTCACCTTGAAGATAAACTGGAATGAAGGGGTATAGTTATTTTTGGTGCAAAAAAGAAATCACACTCATGGAAAAATATGGTCTTCTCACTTATTCAGTGGCTGTTAGATAGATTAATAGGAAGAAACCCAGCAATTGAGTTAAAGTTTAACTTTTTTCTTGACGACTAGTGGTAAAAATTAATTATTTATTATTATATTTATTATATTATATTTATTATATTTAATACACTTAATATTAACTTCAACTTTGAAAATACTATAATAGCAATTGATAAAAGTGATGCATCTGCTAGAGCCGCTGTAAGTTCCTCTAAAGAGAAAACAAAAAAAAATATCTTGGAGCAGACCTCATAGTCTAGTATCTCTGTTCTTCCTGCTTATAGTGTACTACTAGGTTTTCTTTCTGCCAGTATAAATACTGAATTGTAAGATTTTGTGAAAGATGAAACAAACAGTAAAAAAAAAATCTGGGAAAAAATCAAGGTGCATTGAAATATTGCCATATTGGATCGCGCTGATAAAAGGAAAATTAATGTTATTGGCTATTGGCATTTTTTGGATGGTATAGCCAATAATGTACCAATAAATATAATGTGCCTCCTGGCTGGAGCCCAGGACACTGCATTCATGTGCGCAGTGGTAACATGCACATGCCAGAAATGCAGCTGGGCAGGCAGGTAAGTCTGTGGAGGGGGAGGGAAGGGGCATGAGGGGGGACGCAGATTGAGGCCCCCACAGTGAGGGAGGAACCCCCCAGGTTTGTGCATGGGATGAGGACAGGTGGGCTGCCCTCTGTGGGATTGGGGAACTCCGTCTTGTTGTCTTTGCCCCAGGAACCATGCACTGGTTGTGCCTGCCCTGCCCATCCAGCACTGGTGGCGTTGTGCCTCCCACTACTGAACAGGCAGGGGACGCGTGGCCACTGCGCAGCTGCCAGGGCAAAGGCAGTAGAGCAGAGAGCCCTGAGCCCACAGTGGGCAGCCTGCCTCTGTCCTTGCCCCGTACACAAACCTGGGGGGTCCCTCCCTCCCTGTGGGGGCCTCAATCTGCAACCCCATGCCCCTTACCTCCCCCTCCACTGTAAATTCGTTAACAGATTGGTATCACCCAATATGCCTGGTGAATAATTGGCTATTGGTATCGGTCAAGAAAATCTTTATTGGTGCCCCCTAAAAAATAGTTGCTAGGTTTAGGCTTGATGAAAGAGGGCATGTGGACAGTTACATTACAGCAGCTGACACAAACAGTAAGCACACTCCCCCTTTTAGCTTGCATGTACATTTTTCCATATTCACTGAGTGATAAGCTACTTGGTTTAGCTTTCACTTAACCCTTACAGGACACACAACAGTTGCAGTGAAGTAGCAAACTTATAGTAAGTCCTCATCCCATTTTTACTTGCTGTAATTTGTTTGCCTATACCTAAAATTCAAAGTCTGTCCATAAATAAATACAAAGTATTAATCTACTGACAAATAGACATATATCATGTTTTTCAAGAGACACTTATTGTAGCAAGCGAGACATTTAGCATGGTAAAAGAGGATGGTAAGGAAAATTAAGTTTATTATGCTTATTATTGGGTAAATTTAGCTCTGTTATCCCAGCAACTTTTGGGTAAACCAGTTTTGATAGAAGTTGACACCCCAAAGCTAGCAACTAGTCTTGCAAAAAATCATACCCAAATGTTAATTTAGGGACAAACAGATTTCTCAAGGTTGGGCAACGTATTCAATGTTAATATATTTCCTTTTAGGTTGAATATGTCTTCACAGATAAAACAGGAACATTAACTGAGAACAACATGGAATTCATAGAGTGCTGCATTGAAGGGCATGTTTATATACCTCATGTCATCTGTAATGGGCAAATCCTCCATGATTGTACTGGCATTGATATGATTGACTCTTCTCCAGGAGCAAGTGGGAAAGTATGATGCACCTTTAAAGTTTTGGTGGGGTTTGAAATATGAAAATTGAATAAGGTTAATAAAAGAAATCCTATAAGTATAATATTCTGGGATTTTTCATATTGTTGTAAGAATTACATTACAGCATATATACTTCCCCCTTTTAATTTAGATTAAGGTATTATTTGCATAATAAAGCATTTCTTAACAGAATCCATCTTTTAAAATGGTCAGATATCATTATTAAATAAAAAACAGAATAAAAAACTTTGCCTGGCTGATCCCTGTATTTTTGTACAGTTGACCAGTTTCCATTTTAAATCAGCCATGATAAGGAAAACAAGGCAAAAAAACCCTGATTTAAAAGTGGGAAACGGGTGAAAATATTGAATTATATATCTTAAGCAGGTGTAAAATAGGCATTTGGATAGTTTATTTGACATTCTGTATCCTTATATTTCTCATCCTTGAGGGTACGATTTGCAGGTGAGTTGTATAGTTTTTCTCTTCAGATCAAAACTACAGAAGCAATTCTGCTGTGAATGTGGGACATATACAACAAAGTATAGCTAAAAAACAAGTTGCAACTCACAGCTATTTATAGCCAATAACCTGTATGGTTACAGAACTCAACCAAATGTCCAGGAGCTAGCAGTTACTATTTCAATGTGTTTTCCAAGCTGTACTCAAGAGGAAAGACCTGCCTTTGCTGCTCTCTGAGACCGTCTGACAATGTCTCCCTGCTTAGAAGTGGTGGGAGCAGTGATCTGCAATTGGTCTCTATCCCAGTAAGTCTCAACTTCCTCCCTGGCTGTGTCCAGATGAGCATGGCTGTGCAGTATGTGGCACCGCAGACATATCTGCAGTGCCACATACCACACATTGAGCTGTTCTCTGTGCTGTAAGGGAGCACCACGGGGGGCAAAGGGGAGGCTGACCTCTGAATATCCATGGGTTAAAAAAACCCATGCAAAAAACAAGAGGAGCAGCACACTCAGGGACAGTGTGCGCCACTCCAAACCAGAGCCTGGCTGGCTGGAGTGATGCTCCAGCTGCTAGCCAGGCTCCAAGTGGCAGATTCGCCACTGCTGCAGCCCCAGATGGACCCCAGGACCCCAGGTAAGGCTGCTGGGGCCATCCCAGTGCTGGTTCCACCCTTCCCTCCCCTACCTGGGTTCTGTGCTGCATCCAGTTTTGTTCAGCATTTTCATCGGTGACCTGGAAATGGGAGTACACAGTGAAATCTCCAAAGTTGGTGGATGATGCTAAATTATTCCAGGTAGTCAGATTTCAAGCTCGTCGAGACAAGCTGCAGAAAAATTTCTCAAAGATAAGTCAGTGGGCAAAAAAGTGGCAGATGATCTTCAAAGTCAGGAACTGCAAGGTAGTGCATACAAAGAAAAACAACCTCAACTATGCATACATGAAGCTGGGCTCCTAACTAGTTATTAACTCAGGACAGAGACCTTGGACTCATTGTAGAGGGTTCTCTAAAACATCAGCTCACTGTGCAGCAGTGACTAAAAAGCTAATAAAATGTTGGGCATTATTAAAAAGGAGATTGAAAATAAAATGGAAAACATCATCAGGCCACTGTATAAATCTATGATGTGCCAGTATTCACACCTTGAATACTGTGTATAGTTCTGGTTTCTGCATCTCAAATAGGATGTAGTGGAGTTAGAAAAGGTACAGAGAAGGACAACCAAGATGATTAGCAAGATGGAGCACCTGCCTTACTAGGAGAGCCTAAAAAAAAGACTAGGACTCTTCAGTTTGGAAAGGAGAAGGCTGAGGGCGGATATGATAAATGTCTATTAAATCATGAAAGTTGTGGACCAGGTAAATAGGGAACTGTTGTTATTCATCATGTCCCAGAATACTAATACTAGGAGGCACCTATTGAAATAAGCAGAAGACCAGTTTAAAACTAAAAAGAGAAAATACTTCTGTACCTGGCAAGTAATTAATTTGTGGAATTTGTCACAGGAAGTTGTAAAAGAAGATAAAATAGCCAAGTTCAAAAAGGGATTAGACAAACTAATGGATGATCAGTCCATTAACAGCTGTTAAAACAGTCATGGATGTATCCCCTGACTTCCCTAAATCAATGATGGTGGATGCCAGGGAAAGTATGATAAAGGTTAGGTCACTCTAGATATGCCATGTTCATATCCTGTCCCTCTAACAATTTATTACTGTCACTATTGGAGACAGGATAGTGGCTAGGTGGCCCATTGGTCTGATATAGTATCACATTTCTGTACTGCTGAACAATACTATAATTACATTAAATAGTGTCTTTTAAAGAATTCCACAGACTTAATTTTACTTTAAAATTTAGCAGGACGATAGTTCTTTTGTCTTTGTACTAGTAAGATAGATCAGACCCAGGCACCAAAGAATATTTTTCATCCACAAGATTCAAGTCTCCATTTTGCCACAATTAAATTCTATTTTTTTTCAAATGTATATTTTATGTATCTTAAACTTGGCCTTTTTCTCCTGGAGCCAGATTTTTCTGCAGGAACCTATCTACTCCAGACAACAATGCTTCCTAGACTCTAGCATTTCAGCCCCAAATATGGTTACAGCACTTAATGAAAGGGTTCATGTGCACCGTCAATTATGCCAGACAGGCTCAGACTAGAAGTGGGTTCTTGAATTGGCTGGAACTGACATAACATGGCCCTAGAAGTGGGTTTGCTGTGGGAAAAGATTGGGAATTGCTGCCCAGCAGGCTTACCCTTCACAAGCAATCTACCTGAAAGTCTGGGCAAACCTTTCTTCTCCTCCCTGGCTTGTTCCAAGCAGGATTACATTGAGCAAACCAAAAATCTCTGATGCAGGAATTACTGCAGAAGTCTGCCTTCCTCTTCCAAGCTGCTTGCTGTTTTTTTTATGCTGACCAATTTGATATTTAGAACAGCACCTGACCCTGACCACAAAACCTTAGTTTGGAAGCTGCTGTTAGTTCCAATTTCTCACCTAATAATGCACATTCATAACTATATAAAACCAAGCACAAATGAGACTAGTTTAAATTTTTTCTAAAACAGCATCCTTTAGAAGAAGAATTTAAAATGATGATACATAATTGTAACTTTCTCTTTATTTATTAGGAGAGAGAGGAGTTGTTTTTCCGAGCTCTTTGTCTTTGTCACACTGTTCAAGTGAAAGATGATGACAACTTAGATGGACTAAAGAAAAGCCAGCTGTCGAGAAGGCCTTGTATATATATATCCTCATCACCAGATGAAGTTGCTTTAGTGGAAGGAATACAAAGGTATGATTTCACATTGATACTATTTAGGTCTCTGAAGCTTTTTCTCATATTTTTGTTTTCTTAGATTTATAGAAATACAAATCACTGAAGCAGAAACTTGTTTTTATCAGAAAATGTAAAACAGCAAAGTACCATATGCTTATATTGTTCAGTCAAGATTCTAGTCTTCTCAATATGTAATAGTGGTGTTTACTAGCTGTGAATGAAATAAAAAACAGGTAGCTTCTATTTCAGAAAAAAGTAAGTTTTAAAGACCTGGAAATTGCTAAACTGCATTATTATCAATGTATTACTTATAATTTTAGAGAATCAAATAGATTTTATTTCAAATAGATTTGAATTTTGTAGGCTTGGTTACACATATCTAAGGCTGAAGGACAACTTTATGGAAATTTTAAATCGAGAAAATGACATCGAGAGGTAAGTGCTTGTTGAATATGAACTAACTGAAACTGAAGGGATGTTTAATTGTATACAACAAATCTCTCTTCCTGAAGGCATGTTCATGTGTAATTAAAAAAATGACAAGAATTTAATGGAAAAAGTTAATGCAGTACTGATATTTGTAAAGATCTTTTAGTTTTATATTCCAGTTTAAAATCAGTATAATAGAAAAAATGAACATTGATTTAACAGGGTAGTCCACAAGGCCCACATTGAGCAGTTAAAAGCTGTTGCCAATTTGTCAGTGGCAAAGAGAGTGTTAAAACTATCTTTTATTTGAGAAGTACCAGTTTGGATCCCTTGTGTTCAGGATTCAGCCACAACACTGGAAATGTCTTTTTTTTTTAATTCCTTCTGCCTTCCCAAAACCAGACAAGTGTCTTATGTGCACGGGTGTGGTACATGAGAAAATATGGTAAAACTGGACTTTAACATTTACATTAGAGTAATATAGGACTCTGATATTTTTGGACAAACTTACATGGAAGTAATGTAATGCCATGGTCAAGTGATCTATAGAAGTACTAAAAGATATTTAGAATTTTATCCAGTTGCCACTGTGTTTTTACTGTCATAAGCATGATCCAGCTCCCTTGTGGAACTATACTCCTAACTTTCATTAAAGTAGAATTGTGGCTTTATTTAGGCTTTTGAATCCTGGACTATTACACAAATATAGAACTTGAGTGTATTCTTTAATTAAATCTGTGAAAACATTATGGTGTAATTTCACCCAATGGGTTTGTGTCTCATTCATGACCAAAATATTTACAGAAAAGATCTTTGTACAATCAGGACTTCATGTGAAATACATCTTTTTATGTCTCCTGGAAAGAAATGAGACTCTGTTAGGTAAAGAGGAAATGAATAATGAGGGACACAACTGAAAGTACAAAATGTACCAGCTATCCTCTATGACTGGTAGTAGTCTACTGCACAAAGTCCTTATGTTATCTGAATTCCCGTTCAGGTTATTATGGCCCAGATTCTCAAAGGGATGTAGATGTGGTATCACTAATCACTGGTACCTGCAAACCAATGTTAGGTGCCTAGGTTCCCAGTACTTTAAATGGGAACTCTTAGGTGCCTGAGATTGGGGTGTATAACAACCAACATACAGAATGGAAGAAACTTGTAAGCTAGCTAAAATAAATACCAAAATGAAAGTTTTGTCTGAAATGTCACCAGTCTCTGGAATTAAGGTACTTCGCTGCATACCAAAGTAGGCACCATTTTGTGAGAGTTGGATTCATAGTCTAAAATCTTTCCTGGATTTAATCAGCAAAGTCATCCCTTTGGATACAGAAAACTGGCTTCTTCTTCTCTTTTAAATATGGCTACAAGAGGAGAAGATAGGCATGGTGGTACTGGTGTTCTCCTTTTATAGAATCATAGAATCATAGAAGTAGGTTCGGAAGGGACCTTATAGATCTTCAAGTCCGACCCCCTGCCAGGGCAGGAGAAAAAACTGGGCTCAAATGACTCCAGCCAGGTAGGCATCAAGCCTCTTCTTAAAGACCCCTAGGGTAGGAGCCAGCACCACTTCCCTTGGAAGTTGTTTCCAGATCCTAGCCACCCTGACTGTGAGGTAGTTCTTGCGGATGTCTAATCTAAACCTCCTCTCCAACAACTTGTGGCCATTATTACTTGTTATGCCAGGGGGCTCTAGGGGAAACAAGGTCTCTCCCAAACCCTTCTGGTCCCCCCTAGTGAGTTTGTAGACTGTCACCAGGTCCCCCCTCAGCCTTCTCTTGTGAAGGCTGAACAGGTTCAGGTCCCGCAGTCTCTCACTGTAGGGTCTGCCCTGTAGTCCCCAGATCATGCGGGTGGCCCTCCTCTGGACCCTCTCAATATTGTCCACATCCCTCCTGAAGTGGGGCACACAACTGGACACAGTACTCCAGCTGTGGCCTGACCAGTGTTGCGTAGAGGGGGAGGATCACCTCCTTGGCTCTACTTGAGATGCACCTGTGGATGCACGACAAGGTCCAGTTAGCCCTGCCAACCGTGACCTCGCATTGTTGGCCCCTGTTCATCTTGGAGTCAATAATGACTCCAAGATCCTGTTCTGCCTCCATGCTCTCAAGAAGGGAGTTTCCCATCTTATAAGTGTGCTACTGGTTACTAGTGCCCAAGTGCAGCACCCTGCACTTGTCAGGGAATGGAATTATGGAATAAACAGATCAATTGTTAGAGCTTTCACCAAGGAAATGGGAAATATGCATTTTAGGCCTAAATTCATTGAGCTCCGCATCTCCAGTTTGCCAGAAAATTGCCCTGTTAGGCTAGAGGCAAAGCTGGGGGCATGCTTCCCCTTTTCCTTTTCAAGCTAGGCCACTGTAATGACAAGAATACAAGATAAATGGGGCCAGATAGAGAAAAAGCAAAAGAATACTCAACTCTGCAGTCCAGAGTACATTTCCCTGAGTGGGGGGAATCTTATGTTCTAGTTCTTGCTTCAAAAATTGTTGATGCATTTTATATTTAAAGCAGGGGTTTACAACCCCCCACATGGGTGCCAGAGTGTGGCATGCAGAAGCATTTTGCTTGGCATACACACCTTGGGGCAGATGGTGGGGAAGGAGCCAGGGCTGCATTGCTACAACAAGGATCAGACCCCTTTCTGCTTCCCTGCTGTCCGCCCCGGCACACCAAGATCTTACAAGTCAAGGTTGCAGGTGTTTTTGACGCTCTGCCCAAAAATGTTGCCAACCCCTAATTTAGAGAGTCATAGGGAAAATGCATTAAAGATGTTGGGACAAAACCCAGGATTTAGAGATGGGTGATCTCATCATTGAACTATAGTGCTGCTTGCTCTTGCTTGCTCTTTTTGTGTCTGTATGCATCTAACATCCTCTCTGTGCAGTGGTACAAGTTAAGCAGGTGGAGTGGAAAGTGTCCTCATCATGCTAAAGTCTAGGCTGAGGTTGCAAAGAAATCTGGAACTGAGTCTTTTTAGATTGAGAAGGGCTTGAAGCCCTCCTCTCCCATTTTCTGGGCAAGTACTATAACCACAAAACTAGAAACTCCCAAAGTAGGGGTTGTGACCCTAAACACATGAGTATGAGATCATGAGCTTCCAAAAATACAATTATAGTATTCTGGGCTCACACCAGAAGCGGGTTGCCCAGGCAAAATATTGGGGCTTATGTATACACCACGATATTTGCCCTTTCATACACTGCAACTGCATGTCTGTTTGCAGGATCGGGAGTTCCGACACTTTAAGTCTTTCTTGTGCACTAAACTAAAACTCCTCTGACATAACTTAGTTTGGCTCACCAGAAATTAAAACGTTGCATCCATGGATCTGTTGGGTACAAACACAAGGGTACCCAGACATGTAATGAGCCTCTTTGTCCACCAGATGGCGCTGTGACTTTTTTGTAGTTCACCTCTTCAAATTGCTTTCGCTTTTTAATTGCTTCCACTTTTTATTTTCTTTTGTGGCATTTTCTTTTCTCTTTTTTTTCTTGTTTGCTGGCTCCCTGCTTCCACTGCTGTGTGGCAGGGCATGGGGTGGGTGGGGGACACTGGGCCAGGAGGGGCAGTGCTGGACTGTCCTGTTCTGCTGCAATACCAGCCAGGGACCCAGCTTAATTTGTTTGAAAACCCAGTGTGTATAAACATAGATGCAATGCTCCAAGGCTTAATTCATTTGAAAACCTAGTGTGTGTAAACACAGATGTGATGCTCCAAAATAAACAAATTTAAATTTTATAAACTTATTTAATTTAATGAGGATTAAAACCCATGCTGTGTACAGGCACCCTTGGATGCCAGTGCACCGAGCATTATAGAAAAGGAGAGACGCAATCAGCACTATCACTATTACCTCTTGTTATTCTTTTGAATGAAGGCATCTGCAGCTGATGTGCTTTGTGCTTAACACAATGCTGTTGGTCTCCATTACTGCTTAATCAGAAGTCTAAGGCAACTTAAGCACAGGATGGGTATGAATGATGGGTACCAAGATGTTCAGCATGGCCAACACAGTAATCGATAGGCACAGTAATATAGTTTCATAGTTTCTAGGGTTGGAAGGGACCTTAGTAAATCATCTAGTCTGACCCCCTACCATGGCAGGAAAGAGTACTGGGGCCATACAACCCCAGCAAGGTGTACATCTAACCTCCCCTTAAAGACCCCCAGGGTAGGAGCCAGCACCATTTCTCTTAGAAGTTGGTTCCAGATCCTAGCCGCCCTGATCGTGAAGTAGCACCTCCTGATATCTAGTCTAAATCTACCCACTGCCAGCTTGTGACCATTATTCCTGGTCACTCCTGGTAGTGCTCGGGGGAACAGGGACTCCCTCAATGCCTGCTGGTCCCCTCTGACTAGTTTGTAACAGGCCACTAGATACCCCCTCAACCTTCTCTTGTGGAGGCTGAACAGGTTCAGGTCCTATAGCCTCTCCTCGTAGGGCCTGCCCTGCTGCCCCCGATCATGCAAGTGGCCCTCCTCTAGACCCTCTCAATGTTGTCCACATCCCTCCTGAAGTGCGGCGCCCAGAACTGGATGCAGTACTCCAGCTATGGCCTGACCAGTGCCGCATACAGGGGGAGGATCACCTCCTTGGACCTGCTTGAGATGCATCTGTGGCTGCATGACAAGGTGCGGTTGGCCTTCCTGACTGCATCCCCACACTGCTGGCCCATGTTCATCTTGGCATCAGTGATGACTCCAAGATCCTTTTCTGCCTCTGCACTGA
>NW_017728906.1:93661055-93680436 GCF_001723895.1 Crocodylus porosus | reverse complement strand
CCCAGAACTGGATGCAGTACTCCAACTGCGGCCTGACCAGTGCCGCATAGAGAGGGAAAACTTTATTGGCAAAACTGAAGTTTCTATGGACCCCCCCAAGAACATAAGCAGTTCGCTGGGATCTCTGTGGATCATTTACTTTGACATAGTAGCCAAAAGTCCACTTGCACTAACTGTGATTTCAAATATGGCCATGTGGGACAGGACCTTTTAATTCCTGAACCTAGTTTTGCTTACTTTGTATTGTATAGCAGTAGTTGTAAACTGTTTTCTAGCGTCAATAAAAAGTGTAACTGGGTGGGGTAGGGGTTAAGGGGAGAGAGAG
The DNA here is from genome assembly GCF_001723895.1 of Crocodylus porosus. Lineage (NCBI taxonomy): Eukaryota > Metazoa > Chordata > Crocodylia > Crocodylidae > Crocodylus > Crocodylus porosus. The sequence continues at coordinate 93,680,111 of NW_017728906.1, read as the reverse complement.
GAAATGAGAACACTTCAAAATGTACTTGTTTTCTTTTCCAGGTTTGAATTATTAGAGACTTTGAGTTTTGATTCTGTAAGGAGACGAATGAGTGTAATTGTTAAATCAGCAACAGGTAGAAATCACATTCTGTCTTTTTTTTTAGTTGTGTTTGTGATCTTTGTGATCAGCTTCAAATTTTACAACAAATCCTCAGTAATTATATCCTCTACATGGAAAAAAATGTGGAGACTTGTTTACAAATTAAGATTTGTTCATTTGTAAAGCATGTATTTGGGGGAAAAAATCCCAGAACATTGCAACCATACTAACTCTTTATTTTGTGTCTTTTAGGTGACATTTTTCTCTTTTGTAAAGGAGCAGATTCTTCAATATTTCCTAGAGTCAAAGAGGGCAAAATAGACCAAATACGGTCTCGGGTTGAGCGCAATGCAGTGGTAAGATTAAATATCTGTCTTGCAGTAACATTATCTTGGCCGTGCATGATGTACCAAGATGAGGAGAAGTTAAAGAATCTGTACCCCTATGCTATATCTGTCCATATAAGCCTTTTTGCGTTCCTACAGGTCATAAATATTTTTGACCAAAGCTGCCCCTATGGGGAACTTGCTGCCCACAGTGCTGAGTCCATGCTACCCATACATATTTTTTAACTCCTGCTTAGGTGATGTGACTCAACTGTAATACAGGCCAGTGCCTAATCATCAGGGACCCTGGTTTTCTTGATTAAAAAAAAAAAATCCCCAATTTTCAGATTTAAAAAAGTAACCCAAAATCAACATTTTTCCATGATTAAAATGAAATGCCACTATAGTATATAGTGTATACATCCACAGTAGTGCCACTATAGTGGCATTTCATTTTAGTCATGGAAAAATGTGAATTTTGGGTTACTTTTTTAAATCTGAAAATTGGGGATTTTTTTTATCAGAGGAAACCAGGATCCCTGCAAATCAGCACTTCAAAACCATTATTTGTTAGATATTTTTACATCATGGTTTTAACCAGCGCAAACTAGGAATGTGCACAGGTGTCTGTTGCTATGTATTACCCATAGATTGTTAATCAGTGTACAGTGGTGAGATTTTTCAGAAGCCACTCAACTTGAACTACTGTATTTACCCAAATCCAAGACAACTTCAAATTTTACAACAAATCCCCAGTAATTATATCCTCTACATGGAAAATCTATAAATTAGTTTTAATTTTCCATGTACAGAATCAAAGTATTAGAGGGTCATCTTAAATTCATCCCCCTGGCTGATAAAATGGTAGTAGGGAGGCAGGCACTCAGGGAGCCTTTGCCCTCCCCCACAAGTGCCTGTGTACCCTGGCCCTTGCACCCCCATTCCAGTGCCTGCAGTCCTGGCATTTGCACCTCCTGCCCTGCCCCTGCTGCCTCTTCCCTGCCAGGGGCCAGGGTCAGAGCTGCAATCACTGCATGTGGCTGGGCCAGAGAAGGGCTGGAGGCAGAGCTGTGGTGGAAAGTAACAGCAGTGGTTGGTGGCAGGGAGGAAGACTGGGGGGGCCAGGAGGGTACTGCAGCACCTACTCAAACGTCAGATCAGGGCCAGAGTTGGAGTTGCAGCAGGTGCCTATCTAACCCCCACCCTCTGCCATTTCTGTACTCAAATCAAAGATGAGGGGCCTGTTAAATGGGGGAGCAGAAGCACCTCATCTTGGATTCCAGTGAATAGAGTAGGTCTGTTCTTCAGTTGAAGTCAGTGGTAAAACTCCTATTAAAAACCCTACCCCCAGCATTTAGTCCTAGCCTTGATTGACTGCATGTCACTTCACAGGCTCTCAAGAGAAAGAAACCGTTAGAACATAATTAAACAGCAAATGTTCTAGTTATAGAGAAACAACACAACAATAATGCTTATACAAACATATTTGCTCCCTTAAAAGGAAATATAAGTGTGCTTGATTCCATGGGGAAGAAATCCCAACCTTGGTTTTACTTATAAGATAAGCTTAGGAGTTGTAATGTATTGGTTTCAGCTTTTAAAGAACAAAAGTAATTTCAGTGAAATGTGATTATTTGTCTTTTAAAAAGCCTTTGGCTTGTAATCAGAACTGACTGCATGCAAGTAAACAAGTATTACTACAGGAAGGTTAACATTATCTGCTTTTGTTTTAAAGGGATATTGGTTGCTCTTTAAATCTTCTTGCAAGAGCACATCACTAAGCTTTACTATATAAAACAATTGTCTATCTTCTGCAAGGATGTTTGGTCAGAGGTAAAGGAGGCTAATGAAACTGAAAGAACAATTTAACACATCATATACATCCAACTTCTTGTAAAGAACAAATCCAGACTCTTCACTTGTATTTCTTCATCATTGATAACTGCATTTAGGGCTGATTTCTAAATATAGAAAATTCCGAGAAATACTACAGACAGCAGATAGGCTCATCTGCTGTAATAAATAACGATCAGGAAACCAATTACATGACCTGTCTTTTTTAGATTGGTACAGGTAACTGTATAGAGAGCTGCCTTTTACTTGCTTGATTGAGCTTCTGTACTAACATTAAAATGCCTTTTGAAATATATTGCTTCTTACAACATTAGTTAGCTGGCAAATAAAACATTTCCTTATTTTGTTACAGACAAATGTTGAAGCAGTCTGAAATGTCTTTCCTACCAGATTTAACAGTCTAGTTAAGCTAGGACAGTCTGGTTCCCACTGGCCCTTCCTTTCCTTTTTTTTTTGTAAGGATCATTGAGAAGTTGTTGTTCATTTTGTCATTTTTGTCCCTTAGAACCTAGATTTTTTTCTACTGATGTTTAAGTTTTGGGTTAGTTGCCCAAAGATGTATGTCTAAAAAGAGCAAAACTATTTGTGTCATCCCAAAGACTGTATTCTTCAGGGAGTAGCCATTAATATGTTCTGTCTTTAAAAAAATGGAAAACTTAATTGAGAAGTGGTGTAGTTATAGTTAATTGCTCACTAGCAATAAAATACTTAAGAGGCTGTGATCCTTACTGTGTGGAATTTTTGGTTTCAGCAGGCAAAATGCTGCAGCCACGAAGTGCCCAGGAAAAGGTTGTCTTAATTCTTAGTATTCCTGTGATAATACCAGGAGCTGAGAGAGAATGTATGGTGCACCAATGCAAAGTATCTTAATACTAGTGGGAAGACCTCACAGTCCTTTGTCAAGGAACTGAATCACTGAGGTTTTTTTCAAGCAAGACCTGTTAATCAAAGCACAAAGTAAAATTACTGGATGTTGGCCGAGTCATCAAAGGAGGTTTTTAAATGAGGAAGCAATGTTAATCCATTTTTAGAAGGGGATCTGCGCATAGGAGAGTGAAATTTGTCCCTCTGTCTATTTCAGTCATCTTCACAGGAATCAGGTTCATCCTCTTATATGCACATTCCCTCCTAAAAAGGAGTTAATGTTGTTTTCTCATTTAGTGGCATTTCATCTCCTTTGATAACTGCCAATGTGTAGAATCTAGGTGAGTTTTTCATTCAAAACATTTTTTACTCAATTACTAACATGTTCATACATCAATTGCTTTGTTCTTTTCCCCTGGTTCATGCAGAGTCAAGCTTAAAGGTCATTTTGCAGCAGTTCTAATTTAAACCTTTTTCCTTTCTTTCTTTTTTTTTTTGGAATTGTAGATTTTTCCCTTTACAAAGAGCTCACGCTATGTACCTCTTTTCATCCAGTAAAATCTACTAATGCATCAGAATGCACATAGTCCAAACCATCATAATGCAAATCACTCTCTTATAGAACAGGATAATTTCAAAATTCATTGACAAACTCTTCTTCAATCTGTTTGGCATCCCACAGCAGGAACTGTCTTCCTTTCTTGACAGTACTGCCATTGTCCCTTCATTGGTTCTTTGTTCTTTCTGTATGAAGCTCAAGTGCACTGTCACTAAAAGCTTGGTTGAATTCTGCATCTTCTTATCCCTCTTTTACAATTTGCCCATTCATGACTGCTTCTTGTTCTCATCCACTTATTCCTTACAACTAGAATGACCTTCCTCTATTGTGCACAAAATCCATTTCTGTCACTCTGCTTTCTACCGCTGACTTTCAGTCCTGTGCTATCTGCTTCACTTTGCTTGCTTTGGTGTCAGTTTCAAAAATCACAACCTTTATAACATATACCAAGTCATATAACTTGCAGTATCTTTTTATCTTATTTCTTATTGGCCCTTATTTCCCTGCCTTTTTTTTAGTTACTTTCATTTTCTGTGTCAGACCTAGAATATAAATTCCTTAAAAACTGTTTCATTTTAGTTATTAGTAAGGCAAAGTTCTGCTACCACATGCATATGCAATGAAGATAATATCTGTCACTAAGAAAAAGAAAAATTTGCCATACTTGCATCAAAAATTATGCTTTTGTTTGTTTGTTTGTTTTTTATTATACTGCCTTCTGAAAGCTTGTCATCATTCAGCTTAATTTCAACCCAGCTCTTACTTGCTTTGGTGCATTTGTGTACAGGAAATTTTAAAGCTAAGGTACCAAGTAGAGAATAGATCAGGGGGTCCTCAAATCCCAGCCCACAGGCTGGATCCAGCATATCAAGAAGTATATGCTGCATTGGTATAGATCCAGCCCTGTTTACTCCCTATTTGGATGATCACAGTCTCTTTATCTGTTGCTCCAGGGCCTAGTAAAATCACTTTCCCTTGTTCTGCTAACATTCCTGTCCTGACCTAACATAAAGAAATCAAAAGGGCAAATCTTATTAATTGCAAAATGCTTTTTATTCTTGGAACTATCCTAATGTAAACTCCATTAAGAAAAAATCCCTGAAATTATTTCATGAGGCCAATGATATTTCTTATTTTGATGGTATTCTTAAGGAGGGACTGCGAACACTGTGTGTTGCATATAAGAAGTTCACACACAAAGAGTATGATTTTTTGCACAAGATGCTTCAGAATTCAATGCTGGCCCTGCAGGATCGGGAAAAGAAGCTGGCAGAGGCATATGACAAGATAGAAAAGGATCTTATTTTGCTTGGTGCTACAGCTGTTGAAGACCGGTTAGTATATGAGGGGTTCTTGTTTTCCTATTTGATTTTTTGGGGGAGATGAGAAGGGGAAGTGGGACCTATACTTTATATCAGATCTGATGAATTAAAAGTACCTGTTAGCTAAAGAACTGACTCTGACACTCAAAGATTTCTTCTCCTCTCTTGCACTAGATTTAGATACCTTTATACAAATGATTCTTATAGAATTCTTCCCTTTTTTGTATGTAAAGACACAAAAAATAGTCTAATAAATTAACATTGTTTCCGGTGCTGGCGCGATCGTGGAAAAGCTAACTTTTTTGCTGAGAACTCTGAGGAAATAGGGTGAATCATTAGAGCTTTATAAGATTCAAAGGATGTTCTCCCTGGAGCAGAGAGCGAACTTTATACTACCCAGCTCATTTAATTAAAAAAAAAAATTGACACTAGAAGTTTTGGGTCCCTTGGCCCCCTGTGGAGGAGGGGAACACTGTGGGATGCTAGAGGCCTTCAAAAATGTTCCTCTTTTTCTGAGGGTTGTTTTTTTAAGTTTTTCAGCCATTACTGAAGGGCTTATTTGGCTGTGCATTATCTATCTTGTGCTGTTTAGGGCACTTGAAACAGCATGTCTGTCCATGGCTTAAAACTTTTTACTGGCTGAAACCACGTCAACTTTGTGCCACCAGTTAGCACAAAAGGCAAGTCAAAGAGATATTTTAGTCCTTTGTTGCACCACAAGTGCTTAAATTTTGTGGTGGTCATGACCCTAGTAATCATTTGTGCTGCCATTTAGCAGCCTATATCTGTTCCTTTATGGCAGGAGAGTGCAGGCAGCTACCATGCCAGGCAGGAACTCACCCAGCTGTAGGGGCCCAGTCGTGTGGGAAAAAGACCCCAGGTGCCTTATCACCCCAACACAGGGCCTGCACCTACGATCGTTCCTCTGGTGCACATCTACAAGTAGAGAGGGGGTTAACTCCCATAAGGATTTCCCCCTCTGCTTGAAAACAGCACCCAAACATGGGGCACAGCAGGGAGAAGAGTACCAAGCCCTGGCATACGTATAATGATACCAAACCTTGAATCAGGGTACAAGGTGCAAGCTCTGACAGGGGACCCCTATGTGAGTTCCCCCTCTATCTTGAATGCCCTGCAGAGGGATTCCCCTGGAATAGCCAAACTGCAGGCACAGAAAGGGAAACCTTTTGGGGAGTTCTCCCCTCTGCACCTGCAATGCACACCAAAAAAATCCCCTGCAACGGGATTCAAGCATAGAGGAAGGAAACTTCCATAGGGGTCCCCCTCTCTGTATTTGTGCACTGACACAGAGAAACCCCCACTTTCAGACATACGCCCCAAGTCAGGCCATGGCACCCTTTTCCCATAGGATCAGGCCTCTAAAGCCCCAGGAGGGGCAGGGTCCCAACCATGCAGGATGACAGCCTTGGTGATGTCTTTAGATATCAGTGAAGTGGGTCAGCAACATATAGCAACACAGCTGATCACGCTCCAAAGAGCATGTCTGTTTCTGACATGTATGTCATCGGAAACTTTTAATAAAGACCCTGAATTTCTCATTTCCAGTCAGTCCGTCAGGATTTATTCTCAATTGATATCCACAGACTACAAGAAAAAGCTGCTGACACTATAGAAGCACTCCAGAAAGCTGGCATTAAAGTTTGGGTTCTGACAGGAGACAAAATGGAAACTGCTGCAGCCACTTGCTATGCCTGCAAACTCTTCAGGAGAAACACACAAATACTTGAGCTAACCACGAAGAAAATTGAGGAACAAAGTTTACATGATGTGCTGTTTGACCTAAGCAAAACTGTCCTTAGGCAAAGTGGCAGCTTAACCAGGGACAGCTTCTCAGGGTATGTAGAACGTTCATCTTTCAAACCAAAAGAACACTGGCTGAACATTTTATAATTATTTGAATGGTTGATAAAATAGATGAAGAGCTCTAGTGTGAGTTGTTGCATAGAACAAGAACTGTTGTGGCATAGAAATGTACATTGAATGTAGGCTTCAATCTTCACACTCTTCATCTTGGAACATTACTTTTTAGAATGTTCTTAATAGTTTAAAATATCTCTCTCCAATTATATTTTCCATTGTGAGAGATTGATCATGAACAACAACTATGATAATGGAACATACAAGTTATTTTTGTTTAAAAATATACAGAAAATAATACATTCCTATGTTAAGATTAGTGTACTCTGTGCTGCCCAGGTAAAACCATGCCGCTGTAGTATAATTAAGAGGCTGAGAGCACACTTATATGCATGTGGGACACAGCATGCAGACTGGAGGTTCTACTGTACCTTGTAAGAACTTGAAAACTTAGTGGTTTAAATATGAGGACATGGGAACCAGAAATCGTATTATAGGTACTCAGTGACTCAGAGGAAAGGAGGCGATCATGGGGAAGTTGGGTTCACCTGTTTGAAATGTGCCAGGGAGGAAAAGGATAGTTAGAGAGAGGGACAAATGTTATTTGGAAGCTGAAAATGGAAACATGTATGGACTAGGGCTTATTGAAATGAAAGCTACTGCAAAATAAACTAGATTTTGAATTTAAGCACTGTAGCTATCAGTGGATGTCCATTCCATTCTAAAAAAGGTTTGGGGGCTTATTAAACCTTATAGATGGGCTGTAATGCTTCCAAAGATTCTAACTAAGACATTTGGAGTATACCATGACTCAGTGAGTGGAGAGTAGCTTCTGAGCCTTCCAATTTTATAAGTTTAATACTATGTGACTTTCTTCTTTTTAAAAATGTATATGTTAAAGTTAAAAATGAGGTTCCAATGATACATTTTCAATTTCATCACAGTAAGAGAGCAAGTAATGTAATGTTTTGGCAGAAAATCCAGACATGAGTCTGGCTTGCTAACCATTAACTAATAGTTAATGGTTTTCCCTGTGTCTCATTACTTGTGTGTATACATATATTTGAAGTGATATATAAAATCAATGTAGTATATATAATAAGATATTGAACACATTTTTATTTTAAAAGAAAAACCCTCTTGTGTCTTGTCAGGAGCTCATAGGGTACGTTCAGTCAAACCTCTCAGATGTCTTTACTTGAAAATTCTTCATTCATTGGTTATTTCATTTTTCAGTTAATTTTGCATTTATATTTGTCTTATTTTAATCCCACTGTGGTTTCATCTTTGATATAAGCAATCCCTTGCACTGTTGGAAGCCCAGACATAGTAGCCTACTGCTATTAAGAACATGAATGAAATGTTCTGTGTTCTGTGTATCTACACAGTACATTATAATGTAAACATAGCTGAGTTAGCTATAAAATATCTAGCTTAGGCCTGTCAGCATGACTGTACTGCAGTCATAGGAGTGATGGCAACTTAAGTACAAACTTCTGGCTCATCTCCCAAGTACTAACACCAGACTTAAGTGTCTTTTGGACCCTTCTGTCAAACACAAAAATGTCCAGGATAACAAAAAACAAAGCTTGTTCCAACTCTGAGCAAAGACTTACTTCAGTGCGTCATTCTCTGCTTTGTGACCTGAGACCAGACCTTCCCACCCAACCTGAGCTTGCCACGCTTTTGAAAGGGGTCAGCTGGCACCAGGCTTCTTTGGCCCTTAAAAAATCAAACTCCTTCCTGCACTGAGTCGGTCTAGTTTCATCAGTCAAGCAAGGTGGTAAAATGGGAAAACAAATAAACCAGATGACCAAAAAATAAGTTAGAGTATTAAAATAAATTGTTAGTAGCAGAAAAGATAAGTTTTCATATTAAGTGCATTTTAATCTTAATACCATTCTTTCGTTAAGCCTCCTTATTCATAAGCGGGGATCCTAGTTTTTTCTAATTAAAAAAATCCCCAATTTTCAACTTAAAAAAGTAACCCCAAATCCACATTTTTCCATGATGAAAATGAAACACCAGTAATATATAAATGTATATATAGAGAGAGAGTGGCATTTCATTTTCATCATGGAAAAATGTGGATTGTATTACTTTTTAAATCCAAAAATTGAGGATATTTTTTATCAGAGAAAACCAGGTTCCCTGTTCATAAGTAAGTTAATGCTACAAACCACTGCCAAATCAAAACTCAAAATGATTTCACAGTAACTCTTAGTTATTTAACTCTATTTGCGTTTTCCCCCTCAACAGACTTTCAGCTGATATGCACGATTATGGTTTAATTATTGATGGAGCAGCATTATCATTAATAATGAAACCCAGAGAAGATGGGAGCTCGGGTAACTACAGAGAACTCTTCCTTGAAATCTGCAGAAACTGCAGTGCAGTGTTATGCTGTCGAATGGCGCCTTTGCAGAAAGCACAGGTTTGTTTCATTTGGTAATTATTGTTAACAGTATATCTGGGTAAATATTGAATGTTGTTACTTTTGTGTGATATGGAAATTCAAAATTGTTAGCATTCAATTTTCTAGACTTTAAAGTGGAAAAAAAAATAAAATTAGAAAAAGAATGAGAGGGGAATTTCTGTAAAAAGCAATTTAGGTAATGGCACATTAAAATGACACCCTACTATGCATCTGATTGTGATTTATGTGCATTATATTCAAGTTTGATGGCTCAAACATGCCGATTAATGAACATATTAAATAAACTGAACTGCTTCATCTTCTACTGATATTACAATGTACGTTGGAAACATGAACTGAAACACAAGAAAAGTTAAGTCCGAATAGAGCAAGTAGAGTCTATAAATTCTTTAAGCAGACAAGGTTCTTTGGGTAAATGTTGTATTTTTTATTAGTCCAACTAAATAGTTGGGAAAACTGTTCTGTACAAACTTTTGGGCACATACATTCTTTAATATGTTTACTATTTTTTGTTAGCATTTTTTGTTACATTAGTTTAAAAGTATTTTTCTCCATTACTGAAACATCTCAATGGCGTTAACATGAATATACAAATTTGCTTTACATGTTTCCAAATAAAAGGCTTATTTAATATGGGGTTTAGTTTGTAAAAAATATTAATACTTCCAGTGTAAGGAAATATAGTCTTTTTTTTAAAGACACTAAACTGTTGGAAAAGTCATATATTTTATCCAGCACTGAGTATTTTTGCCTTGATACACATGTACAGCATACATGCACATTCATTTAGCCTAATTAACTAGTCACTTTTATTTTAAACTGCAGGGGAAAAACCGTAAAGTCTTTAGTTTGAATAGACTTTTTTAAAAAAAACAGAATGTGCCTACAGCTTATAATAGGTCTACGATTGCATCTAGGATATATTTTAATTGAAAAGTATTCATACACAGAGCCTGTCTGTGTGCCTGTATGTACAGAGAATTGTTATGAAAAGGTTGTAGAAACTGGAAGAAATTGTTTGATACTATGCAAGAAGCTTTCTAGAATTAATGTTTACAGTTAATGTTGTTGATTTTGCTCACAAGAAAAGTTTTAAAGAGTTTTTTCCTACTTAAGGAGAGCAATTTGCATTTGAGAGAGCAATCTGGATCTGAGAGTACCTGATGATTTTTAATGTCTAGTAGTTGAGTTGACCAGGACTTTTTGGGTTTTTGATTTTCTTTTAACCATACTGCTTGCTAATTAATTAAATGCCAAATGCTCTATTTTACAAAATAGTCAAGCTATAGAAGTATCAAAGAAGAGGTTTTTAATGCTGGTTTTTTAAATCCAGATTGTAAAACTGATTAAATTATCTAAGGAACATCCTATCACATTAGCAATTGGTGATGGAGCAAATGACGTCAGTATGATTCTTGAAGCACATGTTGGTATAGGTAAGTTTACAATTTACATTGTAACTTCATAGTAATACAAATATACATGAGAAAGGCATTGTTTGAAAGAATTATCTGTTTTCTTAGGTTACTTACTATACAAACTCCAAGTAATTATATGGTATTGTGAAATCTAATAATAGTTCATTAACAATGCAGCATGGGCAGCAACTTTGCAGATATTTATGTATATCCTTTAATACTTCTTTTGTTTACTCAGCTTCTATCAACCCTTTGTTTTTAGGGGTCATTGGAAAGGAAGGTCGTCAGGCTGCAAGAAATAGTGACTATGCAATACCTAAATTTAAACATTTGAAAAAAATGTTACTTGTTCATGGGCATTTTTATTATGTGAGGATATCAGAACTTGTGCAATACTTCTTTTATAAGGTAGCGTGACATTTGTTCTTACTGTTTAATTCACACGCATATGTGATAATACCTAGCTATATGTGATATATACAATCAACTGTACAAAACAGTTATTCCATGGAGAGATTCTTATGTAATACAATCCCCAAGAGTTTTTGCTTATCATCACCACAGGTAAAATGTCTTTTATTTATGTTCACTGTGACCTTTTAATATGGTTAAAAGTAAACTTCCCGTTTTCTCCTTAATCACCTTCTCCCTCTCGGAAATTCCAGCACCTGCTTTTTCCCCAACATGAACAATTTCTAGGTTCCCTATGTGGTTGCCTTTTAAATCAAGTTTGAGGAATAGTATTGTTAAACTCCCTCCAAATATTGGGTGTGTATTGTGGGCTTATAGCTGCGTGATAGAGCATTTAACATTTTAAGTTCAATTGGCCGATATGGATGGAGGGGGCAGGGTAAAAAAACTAGCATCTGGTAGGGGTGTACCGGTAAAGATTTTGGGGGCCAATACTGATAGCCGATACTTAAGGAGGCGTATCAGCTGATACCAATCTGATCTCCTGTGCAGCTGCCACCAGCTGGTAAGTCCAGTATCATGGAAGGGGAGGGAGAAGGGAAGGGGAATAGGGGAGCAGATCAGCATCCCTGCAGTGAGGGAGGAGGCAGGTGCTGCTGAAGCAGGGTGAGGGGGTGTGGGGGCTGCAGCTTATGGTGGAGGGGTGGCTCCCTCTGCTGCTTGCTTCCCAGCAGGGGGCACCCTAAGGATCTGTGTGGGGCAGGGCGGGCTGCAGCCAGGGGAACGCAGGGCTCTTTTTGGCAGGGGCTGGGATGGAGTCAGAGCAGGTGCTGGCAGCACTGAGAGGATACTGCATCTGCCCCAGATTTTGCCGCCACTCTGTTCCCTTTACTGCTACCGTCTGGTGCAGCCCCAGCTCAACGCCTTGCCTCCACTCACATGCTGGGAGTGGAGCGGCGGTGAAATTTGGGGTGGATGCAGCATCCTCCCAGCACCACCAGTGCCCACTCTGAGCCCAGCCCCCACTGTAGATCCCCTCACAGCCCCCGCTGCAGCCCACCCCAGCCCCACGTAGATCCAGGGGGCACATGCTTCCCCCCCGCCATGCCCTCCCAGGGTACAAGCAGCAGCAGGAGCCACTCCCCCCAGGAGCCGCAGCTTCGGCCCCCACTCCACCTGGGCAGTGCCTGCCACTGCCCCGTCCCACACCATGGGGGGCATTTATCTGCTCCTCCCATGCCCTGCCCTCTCCCCGTCCCTTCCATCACACTGGACTTAGCAGCTGGCAGCAACTCTCCATGCTGCCGGCTGTGCTCCTCGCTGCCTGTGTGCTGCACTCCAGCTGCATGCAGCACAGGCATCTTTCGACCCAATTATCAGCCCCATCAGGCTGATATCCGATACAACCAGTTTTCTTTATATGTGTACTGATCCGACATTGGACTGATGTATTGGTACTTCTCTGGTATCTGGTTTATGTCCAAAATGACTGGCTAACGCTTGTTAAAAACTACCGTTGTTTATCCAGACTCATGCTTGAAACAGAGTGTAAACACTTTCTTCCTTAGCTTAGTTGTTCATTATGGACAAACATAGACTTGTAGCTGCTTCAAAGGGGAGAGGGACCTGCTGCTTAGGAACTGTTATCCTATAACTATAGCAAAACCGTTCCAATTTTAACCCTGCTTCATCCAGGGTTGACATTGAGGCAATTTAGCTTACTAGTATACAGGCACATACAGTATAACATTTATAGCATAAAAGCTGCTGCTAACTCCCAAGCAGGAATTCCTCCTCCTCCTCTTTTGAAGTGGGTACAAGTATATATCCATTCCTTGAGTCCTACTGAGGATGTCGTATTCTGTCTCCCATGTGTTCCTAGTCATAATTCATTTTTTCCATCTTGACAATTGATTTTCTTTTGTTAAATATAATTTTCCCTTTAAAATATTATTCTGTAAGTACTAAGAAACAAGAGTGTAAATGTCCTGTTTCAATAAATCTCTTAAGGCTTTTTTCTATCCTACTTAAAATATCTATACAGTGTGTGTGTGTGTGTGTGTGTGTGTGTACTGTTTATTGGCATTATACATTATTATAAATATGCACATTATAATACTATGAAATGTTTTGGTCAGACTTCCCCTAATAATGCTATTACTTTGTCTTCCAGAATGTCTGCTTCATTTTTCCTCAGTTTTTATATCAATTCTTCTGTGGATTTTCACAACAGGTTAGTCAAACATTCAATTTTTCTACTTATTCTAAACCTTTTTTAACCTTTTTTACTTAAAAGCAATTTGTCCTTATTCTCATTGCAGTAAGTAGGCAAGAAAATGACTATTTTGAACTTCTCTAAGGAAGAATATCATGTTTGGCTAGCACAGCTATCAGTGGTCATTGCAGTCATACTAATAAAATGAATTAGATGAATTTTATCAAAAAGCTCATGTTTATTTTTTGAGTCAAAGATATAATGGAAAACCAAGCTCAGAACTACTCATGAAAAGTGAAATCTCTGTGGAAAATTTGCAATTCAAACTTTGCCTTAAGATTTCACTCACCAAAAGGAGAAAGTTGTTTGAAGGATATGGATATGAAGCAACAGCTTGTCTTTAAAGTAGGGATGAGGGTGCAGGAGACAGCTGACTGGTTTCTAGGGTCCTCTGAAGCTGAGCCTGAGACCTCCTGCTAATGAAATCAGTAGTAGGAAAAGAAAAGCAAACACAAGGATTAGGGGAAAAGGGGGCTTGATTACCACAAATAATAAATCAGCACTCTGGAGAGGGCATAAACATCTTTCCTCTAAATTCTTGTTTCTTTGCTCAGCCGCTGCTGCTCTCAGTTACTCCGTGTGTCCAATTAAGTTAAACTAGTAGGTTATCTCCTCTCTCCTGATGTGAGTGGAAGAAAATAAATTAATGGTTGTAGAAAAAAGGGAGCATTCCTTCTACCACACACAAAGCTCCTGCAAGAGCAGAAACTGAGTGGAACTAGCTTGAGGTACACACTGAAACCTATCCAACATTTTATGAAGCTTTGTCTGATTAGCATGTGGTAATGGAATTTGGCTGGTAACGTTTCTCATTTTTTTCCTCCTAAATTGAGTGGGTTTTTTACATTTTAAAACAACAAGTGTTAGTCTCTAACTCAGCTCCACCTTCAGGCTGATAAGTAGCACTTATGTGGCTAACCCAGGGGGCTCTGAGTTCTGGCTCCTGCTGACACTGCTGTGTATCCATTTTATCCAATGTCTGGTAAAAGCACAATGCAGGAACACCATTGAGGGCAGATGATGGGACAAGAGTCAGAATCCAGCCCCCCCTGTTTTCCATCTCACTAAAGCATGCTTCCTCTGGGCACATCTTGGCTTCCTAGTATGCCAGTGTCATCAGGCAGCTAGAGGGTGCTATTGACTTTTCACTTCATATCCTGATGGTTAGGACAGTTTGCTAAGAATTAGGACATGTGGGTTCAAGCCTTTTTCCTGAGAGGAGCCTGGAACAGTGATTCTTATAGCAATTCATTACAGCCCCTCAGGCAGTGTTGTGGTTCTTTGTGGGATCATTGGAGTACAGTGACACTTCCTGCCATGGCACTGCCCATCATGCCCCTTCATTGTGTGCATAAGGAGGGTGGGAATGTGATGGCTGCGCCACAAAGAGAATCTTCAGTTGCCCAGTTAAGATACCTTTACAGCCTCTTGTACACAGCTGGAATAGAGCAAGAGCCACTCAGGCCACTGAGTGGTGTAGGCCACTCAGTTGTCAGCTGCAGAGCAATCTGGATATACCCAGATGGTGTATAACCACTAAGCCATTGTTCATGGATGACGTGGGGATTTTAATTCATGACTGCACTTTTGTGACTCTAAACAAGTTAAATCCTTCCCTTTAAATCACAATACAATTTTTTTTTGTTAAAAATACAGCTAATATAACACCTTTTTTCCCTATCTGCAGCCTTTATATGATACTGCATATCTTACACTGTACAATATCAGCTTCACTTCCCTTCCCATCCTTTTGTACAGTCTACTGGAACAGCATATTGGGGCAGACATGCTCAAGAGAGAACCTACCCTGTACAGGTAAAGCTAATAAGCCCCAATTTGTGTGACTATTTAGGTGCGATTCACTTATCATTCAGTATTTCTGTTGCAAAGGATAAGGACAACTTCAAATAACAGTCACATGTGCTGCACCTCAGATGCTGCAAACATGGTACTATTGTGATGTTTTGAAAAAGACTGAACATAAGATGCATGCATACAGTGTGCAATACAATACAGATTATTTTGCGTGTATATTATGTGTATGTTTAAATAGCTGTATATGCACTGTATTGGAATGAGAGCTAAGAATTGTAGAAGAATATTGCACCTATTCATTTAAAAATGTGTTAGTTTAGTATTTAATATTGTTCTTTACAGCTGGAGGGCAAACATTTTCTAGAAAAAACACATCATAACACCTATTTAAAATCTTTTTGTTTGAAATGGAGAAGAGACTGTGCTGTAACTTCCCCCTCTCTTTTCCCCTGAATCTTATCTTTGTTGGACTCCAGTTCCATCAATGAGCTCCTTGCCTTTTGCTGATATTAGTAGTATTTGGTGTAACTAAAACTTAGAGCTAGCTTCTATGGCAGCATCTTGTTTTTCACAGTAGGTACGTGTGTACTTGTTTTTCACTTGAACCTTTCATGTGCCCCATGGTCATTTTTGCTGTTTGCAGATAAGCCCAATATATTTCAGTCTGCCAGACACTATCAGGTATATGTGCTCCAGGATCCTTTCTGCAATGAATCTGACATGGTTGACTGCATACTGTTCACTATTGCAGTGCAATAATGCTAAGACTATTTTAGATTACTTGTCTCAGCCAACTGGATGGCTGTCTCTGCCAGTAAACAGCATTTGGCAGTCTACATTAGGAAGAGTGCCCAGTTTGATTGCTGGAGCTGCAAAGCTAGTGTATTATTTTGAGGGCAGTAATGGTGGATTAAGCGGGGAAAAAGATGGTTTTTTGCAATGGTAATACTGGTTTTCTAGAAGGTAAACATTTAAAAGTAATGTGAAATTCAGATATTTACTTCACAGTTGAATGAATGCTTATGTTCTAAGGGCAATACCATATATGGCCATTGAAGGCACAAGCACTTTCTTGCATTTAATATTTTTAACTAAAATATACATTTTTTTGGAGTGTGGCCTTTTTATCTATGTTTTGAAAGCACAGTATATCCAGTCATCCACCAGATATTCTTGTCTGAGCTTATTATCTTAAGCTACATGATACAGTTTTAGCTGTTCAGAGTAACACATTTTTTGGGAAAAAATACCATTGAGTAGAGTAATTTACTTAGGGTGAGACATTATTTAAATGGTCATAAGGCAGAGTTTTTAAAATGTGTCTGGGTGAAAATACTGAATGAAATAATCAATGTTGAAAAGTGAGACAGTAAAGAAGGGCTCATTTCCATCAGCTGTGTATACTTATATAATTCAGAATGACATCTGTACATGCACACGCACACACTCTACTGTCTATATCCAGTTTTGCTCTGAAACATTTATCATAAGGCAGATCCCAATTACCTGTGAATGAGAGCTAGGCACATACACATTTGTATGCAATGAGAGAATTTACTTCAGCAAATACTTTTGTTAAACTATCAGAGTTTCTCTAAGAAAGCATTATGTTAATACTCTTTGGGTAGAAGTGATTCCATCACAATGTCCTGATTTTTAAAGTTGCATTCAGTAGTTGTTTTCTTGTTGTACTCTTTGTCTTCACAACGTAAAAAGGAAAGAAAGAAAAGCCATGAGAGACCTCTAGTGTTCCTATTTATTACATATATTGGGTCATCAGTATGCAACGAAAACTTGTGTTTTATACAGGTCCCATCTCTGAGATCTAAACTGAACTCATGCAGCAGAAATACAGAATTTACTGTCAGAATAAGACTTGGCTGAACTATAGCCAGTAAGCAGTCATAAAAGTTTAGATAAGAGAAAGCAACTTAAGGAAAGCTTTGAATGTCAAAGTGGTAGAAACTTGCCAAATGTGAAGAAGTTCTTCCAACTATGTTCTTTTTATTTTTATTTTTTCTTCTTATATAATAATATGACTGCTTTTATTTCTTGGATTTTTTTTATTATAATCAATGCATATATCTTGTTTTACTCAGGGATATTGCCAAGAATGCTCTTCTGCGCTGGCGTGTGTTCATTTATTGGACATTTCTGGGAGTATTCGACGCTATGGTATTTTTCTTTGGTGCCTATTTCTTGTTTGAAAATACATCTGTTAGCAGCAATGGACAGGTTAGTATTGAGATCAAAATAGATGTGAGAAATAAAAAAAACCCTAATTTTTAAAACCTCAAATGTTCTGTCATCACTTACATAGGCTTAGTTTATTAAATTAAACCCACTGTTGTCACAAAGGCTTTTTTAGTAGACACAACACTTTTTTGTATATTTTTGTAAGTTAGAAAAGTTGTCTGTACTTAGCAAAAATAATAGCTAGTATATTGGTAACCAGCAGTATGTGAGCAGAAAATAGCTACATAGTGCCAAAAGTTGTATCTTAAATCTTGTATCTCCGTTAATGTAAATGATTAACATATTACTCATCAAAAGCTGGGTAATTAGACTTCTTTAATACAGACTTTTTTAAGATTGATATTTTGATACCATGGTGATGAATGTCATGCAAGAACTTAATAGAATGGAATTACATGAATTCTTCATAGTAGAATTACATGACTGTTTAATATTTTACTTTTTTTAAATAAACAATTAAGTCACATCTACCTACTTTACAGTGACATGAATACAAAGTTTAAGGACCTTTTGCATTTCATTTATTTACACATTAATATTTTTGGTCTATTTTATTTGTGTCTTGCTTTTTTTTTTTCCTTTTTGCTACTTGCTTCTCTTCCTATCCTCAGCTAATGACAGCCAGCACTCACATGGTAAGATTACTATGGTTTTGTCATGATGTGCATATTCTCTTCCCCTGTTCTTGAACTAAAGAACAGTTAAAATATTTTCTGCAAATATTTTTAAATATGACTTCTAACCTGCTTTATAGAAATATTAGTTGTTGCTGCCTTTTAATTTCTCAGAAATGTTAAAAAAGTGGTTGTATTAGCAATCCAGTAATTTTTTTTCTTTTTCTTCTTTTTGCTTTTGATAGTAGGCATTTTCTGTTTTCTTTTGCATTTTATTCCTTTTTCATCAACCTACTTTGTCTTATTGAAAACTTATAGGCAATTATTACAAATTATAATATCCAGTATTTCTCCAATTTGGTTTTTTTTTGGTTTTTTACCAATTGTAAGATAAACTTAAGTGTTCAGAATTTGTCTTTTTTAATTATTACTAAGCTGTTTAGAGACATTGTATGCAAATATCATGGAAATTGTGACATCTTTGAATGTGAAAAGCTAAATAAATATGCAAGTAAAATAATTTCTTACAAAGGTTACTTATAAATTTAAAAAATTCCATTCAGGTACTGCTGTATACTGCAGCAGTTCTGTCTCCCTTAACTATGTGCAGCTATTAAATGCTGAACTTTCTGTGTAGTTTCATTTTGGCACTCACAGATATTTTATCCTTTTCATAGCTGTCAGGATAACATAACCTCTTCCAGTTGCCAGCTGCAGTAATCTCAAAATTGTCAAAGTTATGTAACTATATTAATACTTAAACATCAAAATAAGCAGCCTAATGAGAGGTACTATATTTATTTGAAATCAGCAGAAGTTTGGGGAAACTTAGACCCTTTCATAGTTTCATAGTTAGTACGGATGGAAGGGACCTGAGCAGATCATCAAGTCTGACCCCCTGCCATGGCAGGAAAGAATACTGGGGTCAGATGACCCGAGCAAGGTG
>NW_017728906.1:93650480-93660679 GCF_001723895.1 Crocodylus porosus | reverse complement strand
AGGGGGAGGATCACCTCCTTGGACCTGCTTGAGTTGCATCTGTGGATGCATGACAAGGTGTGGTTGGCCTTCCTGACTGCATCCCCACATTGCCGGCCCATGTTCATCTTGGCATCAATGATGACTCCAAGATCCTTTTCTGCCTCTGCACTGACAAGAAGGGAGTTCCCCAGCCTGTATGTAGGTATGCTTTGAAATGCTGTGTTCCCAGTCTTTTATGCAAGAGTCTGAATATGGAATTTTAGTTCAGAGTTTAGGCTTGTGAGGTTTGAAAATGTTGGCCATCAGGAAGAGTCAGCAATATATATAATCTGCTCCTGTGTGAACAGGGTCCTCAGAGCCCTGGTCCGTCAGTGGTACTCAGTGTATACTAATTAACTGCCAGTAAAATTTTCTCTGAACAGTTTACGATATAATATCAGTGTTATACAATTCAAATAAAAAACAGATGAGAGGGAGGAGAAGAGACAAGGGCAACAGTCATGACACAAAATTATACTAAATGGTCCATCTCAGATTCTAAGCTGTTTGAATGCCTCTTGCATCAGAACATGTCTTGGTTTTGGTTTTTTGATACCAATCTGCACTGCCACCAAAACTATTAAGCTGGGAGGAGGGGTAAACTAAGTCACAAAAAGGCAGCTGATAAGAAGTGGAAACTTGGACAAATAAATAGGGAGGAGTATAAGAGCATTGCTCAGGCATGCAGGGATGAAGTCACGAAAGCCAAAGCACAACTTGAGTTACAGCTAGCAAAGGACATAAAGGGTAACAAGAAGGGTTTCTACAAGTATGTTGGTAGCAAGAGGAGGATCAGGGAAAGTGTGAGTCCCTTACTGAATGCGGGGGGCAACCTTGTAACGGAGGATGCAGAAAAATCTGAAGTGCTCAATGCCTTCTTCGCTTCAGTCTTCACAGACAAGGTCAGCTCTCAGACTACTGTACCAGGCAGCATGGTTTGGTGAAGAGGTGAGTAGCCAACAATGGCGAAAGAACAGGTTGGGGACTATTTAGAAGAGTGGGACATATACAAGACCATGGGGCCAGACAGGATGCACCCAATGGTGCTGAGGGGGTTGGCTGATGCAATTACAGAGCCGTTGGCTATCATCTTCGAAAACTCATGGAGATAAGGAGAGGTCCCAGATGATTGGAAAAGGGCAAACATAGTGCCCATATTTAAGAAAGGGAAAAAGAAACATCCAGGGAACAACAGACCAGTCAGCCTCATCTCAGTCTCTAGAGCAGATCCTGAAGTAATCCATTTCTAAGCACTTAGAGGAGAAGGTGGTGATTAGGAACAGTCCGTATGGATTCACCAGAGGTAAATCATGCCCAACCAAGCAGATTGCTTTCTATGATGAGGTGACTGGCTCTTTGGATGAAGGGTGACCAGCAAATGTGGTGTATCTTGATTTTAGCAAGGCTTTTGATACAGTCTCCCACAACATACTTGCAGGCAAGCTAAGGAAGTACGGGCTGGATGAATCCACTGTAAGATGGATAAAAAAAAAAATGGCTGGAGCATCAGGTTCAGAAGGTAGTAATCAATGGCTCTATGTCTAGTTGGCAGCCAGTATTAAGTGGAGCGCCCTGGGGTTGGTCCTGGGGCCAGTTTTGTTCAATGTCTTCATCAGTGACCTGGAAAATGGCACAGAGTGCATCCTCAGTAAGTTTGTGGAGGACACCCAACCTGTGGGGAATAGTAGATATGCTGGAGGGTAAGGCTTGGATTTAGAGTGACCTAGACAAATTAGAGGATTGGGCCAAAAGGCATCTCATGAGGTTCAACAAGGACAAGGTTAGATATTAGGAAGAATTTTCTTACTAAGAAGGGTAGTAAAGTACTGGAACAGGTTACCTGGAGAGGTGCTAGAATCTCCATCCTTGGAGGTTTTTAAGACCCAGCTGGACAAAGCTTTGGCTGGTATGACCTAGTTGGAGATGGTCCTGCCTTAAACAGGAGGTTGGACTAGATGACCTCTGGGGGTCCCTTCCAACCCTAATTTTCTATTATTCTGAGATACTATCTTTTAGAATGGAGCAGACCTATCTAATGTGGGGTCAGAGCTTGCCAGTGATATTCAGCTGCAAAATAAGCTACAAACTCAGTCCCTGTAAATCATCCGACTATCGTATTTAATATAAGGCAACTCTGAATACAAGACAGTCTCTCAATTAGATTCTATATATGGAATATTTATAAACTTGTTATAATTTTCCAGGTATAGAATCTAACTCCTGGTGGGTTGTCTTAAAGTTGTTCCCATCCCCACCCAGCTGCTACAGCAGGTAAGGCAGTGGCTGGAAGAATGCCAGATGGCTGTGGGGAGGGCTCGTTCAGCCCCTTGCCTTCTTCCCCTCTCAGCTTCTTCCCCAGGCAGTCTTTTTGCCCCCTCCACTTCCTGCACCTCCTAGCTTTCCATGATCTCTGCCCATTTCCCCCACCTATTCCCCACAATCATTACCCCTTCCTATTCATCACAATCTCTGCACCTTTCTTCCACTCCCCCCCCCTACAATATATGCACATTTCTCACACACCCACCCACTCCTCACAACCTCTGCCTCTTCTGTCTGCTCCCCACAGTCTCTGTCTCCCCTGTCTGTCACCCTTACTGTCAGATGCTGCTTGGGGCCCTGTTCTTTCCAAGAGCACAGCATGTGGAAGTACAGAATG
This sequence comes from Crocodylus porosus, assembly GCF_001723895.1. Lineage (NCBI taxonomy): Eukaryota > Metazoa > Chordata > Crocodylia > Crocodylidae > Crocodylus > Crocodylus porosus. The sequence goes on along the minus strand of NW_017728906.1, from coordinate 93,657,999 downwards.
TGGAAGGCCACACAGAAGCAGCAGCAGCAGCACTGCTGACTGGCCAGGCAGGGGATGAAGTTTCCTTGTGGTCTGTGTCACGAGGTAATCCAGCCTAGGCCAGGGCCAGGTTTCACCTGACAGTAAGGGGTGGGGATTGGGAGTAGGAGCTGCAGAGGGCAAATGGAGTGGAGGCAGGAAGCTGCTGTGGGTCTGACTCTGGCTCTGGCCTGTGCTCAGGTCCAGAGTCAGAGTTGTAACAATCTCCTGCCCCTCCTTCCCCTGCCTTGTACATGATTCTAAGGCGAGGGGCTTCCCCCTATGCTGATTGGGGGAAAACTTCATCTTAGATTTGAGTAAATATGGTATATTTAGAAATTCCACTCCAGTCTATAGCGATCCACAACTACGTAACTTCCGGAGAGGATGTCTTTCATCATTTAGAATTCTTTTCTCTTGGCCACCTGTTTTAAAGTGGGGTTATCCAATCAAATCAGCTGAAAGCAAAGGCCTGGCCCAGAGCGACTGTGAAACAAGCAAATTCAGATGCTTAAGATTGTGTATTGTTAAATGTTAACTTATTACAGTGGTGCCTTGATGCCACAGCTGAATTGTGGACCCCTGTGTTAAGCACAGTGCAAGGACATAGTAAGAGACAGCTGACAAAAAATTTGAAATCTAAATGGAAACGCCAAAAAAAAGAAAGTAGCATAGAAATAGGGTGATGATCACAATTTGTTAATGTCAGTAACCAGTAATAAGATGCCTCTCAGGGCAAGTGGGGCTTGTGTGGGTGTGCATATATAGGGTTTGGGCTTCATTTTGGTTGTGGTGGTTGGTTGGCTGTGGGGGATTGTTTGTATATTGTTAATGGGGCATGAATAGTACAAGTACAGATGGCTGGGGGAATAAGAACTGGTTCATGGGAAAGATGAAAGGAGGAAGGCGGGCATTGTAGGACAAAAATAAAAGTGATGAGCTGAGGAGCACAGCTATTAAGATCAGAAACAAAGGGAAATACGCGTAGGTTAGGAAATGATTAAGCCACTCATCAGCAAACAGAATATAAAACCGAATGCGACAAGTTAAATTATACTTAACAACTTGAAGTTGTTCGTTGAAGTTTGTTATATATTCAGTATGCTTCTGCTGGGCAAGTATTTTGATCTTCCAAGATTGGCTCCAACCTGGGGCTGATGATTTCCCTTCCACTGAGTACAGTTAGCCATTAGCCTCTGTGTCCCTGTGTGGTGAGTTGAATTAAGGATATGAATGGCATTACAAAAGAGCTGCATAGGATGTCTGCCCTCCCATTCATTTTCAGGTTGAGGAAATGGAGGGAGCAGAAGCAGGGCTCTTCTGTTTTTCCTGCATATCTAGACTTTTCATCCTACTGCATCTGACCAGTACGAAGAAATACGAAAACTGGCACCAACCTGTCAGTTTCCTTTCCTGTCAGTCAGATGCCAAACATGGCGTCAAATTATTTAAAATTGCTAGAAAAAAGGAAATGTGATGGTGCAGCCTCAATATCCTGAGCAAGTCATCTAACTAGGAACTTCCTGAGTCTGGCCCAGCTTCAAGTGAACAAAATAGCACGATCATGAGCATGGCCATATCAAAACAGATCCAGTTACCGCAAGAAAATTAAAACAGATTATGTCATGCATACAGCTAAGAGGATGAAACACGGAAAAAACATCAAATGAATCAGAGGCATCAAGTAATATTAAGTAGTGAAAGCAGATGCGTGTGAGAGTACACAGGAACAGGAAATCACTTTAAAATAAACCCCAAAATGATTCAAATATCTATGTGCAAATTGACTATTTAGAATCATTGAGTTTGGCATATATAGAAAAGCTATTCTAAGACAAAACAACCACACTGGCCATGTCAAACAATGCAAGGAAAAACAGTCATAACAAACTTTACGTATATGGTAAGCTGCCATAAAGAAGAGAAAAAAAAACTTTTCTCTCTTGCTGCAGAGGGCAGGATACAAAGCTATGTGTTAATTGCAGCAAAGTAGACCTAGATTAAATGTCAGGAAGAACTGCTTTACTCTGAGAACTGCACAGGGAAAATGTGAAAGGTACTTGGTGGAGATTTTCAAGAAGAATTTGGATAAGCACTGGATAGGGATGGTTTAGGAACAGCATTCCTGTGTTTGTGCAGGGATTGGACCAAAGGACTCTTGAGGTCCCTTCTAAGCCTATGATTCTGTTAACTGAAAAATGAAAGAAGTTAGTCATTTACATTTTTGGTGTAATGAGGCTTATGGCAAAAATAAAATGAACTTAAGACTGGATGGTTCTAATGACTAGAAATGGCAAACAGTGATTAAAATAAAAACCTTGTGCTTATTTGTAGGTACAAGTATTGAGTCCAAGTTTGGTAGTAACCAAAGCTGTTATCTTATGGCTGTTTGCCTTTGTAATCTGAATAGATGGTCTTGTCCCATTTCTAGTGGACAGATGAAAAAAATGTCTTGATGGAGGTGTTGCCAGATGTTGACATACTTTTAGATCATTATAAATTCACATTTGTGGGACAGTGTTTGGTGGCTCTGTACATACTCTATTCTGGTTATGGGATTTCTGTCTCCAAGGGTCATGGTTGATTTTTACAAAAGCAAGAATAATAATCTCTGTTGAGAGCTTGCTATTCCACAAGGGATGCTCAGGACTTGTCCTTCACTACAGTCTTCACATCCCCTCTCCTCCCCCTGCCTTATAACACACAAGTCAAGGAGTGCCACAAAGAAGAATTTGGTTGGGAAGATAGACCACCTGATTGGGTGTGTTCTTGGGCCTCTCATGCAGAAGGTCCAATGTATTTTCAGGAAGTTTCCTCATATCTTGTGGAGTTGTTTTTGGGTCAGGTTGAAGGTCCCATAGAGAAAATGTCATAAAAAGGGCTACTTACTGAAGAGATTGCAAGAGTCATCCAAAGGAGCTCTCATCAAATTGTGAGCAGAAAATAAAGCACAAGAGCAAAGGATATGTTGTTTCTGGCAGGAAGGGATCTGCTGATCATCAGAATGTCTGTGACCAACTAGGGAATAGAACTACCTCTAAACAATGAAGCAATCAGTTTCTCAATTTCCATATGGTATTTTCTTTCACAGAAAGTCATTTTACCAAATAATTAATAAAAGTCCCCCCCCATACAGTTTAAAGAAAACAGAAAATCTTGGTGTGTTTTCATAATTTGAGCTAAGGACATTATCTTTTAATCCAAGGTGTATTTCTGATAGTTGCTTAAATGTCATAATTGAAGGTTAAAACTGAACCAGGCAGAAGACTGACCAGTAAATGTATAACTTTTCAGGGCAGTTGGTAAATAAAATTAGATGAGTTTTCTCTCTCTCACAAATAACTGAAAATAAAAATGACTTGGTGACTTGTTAAGGCAGAAGTCACATGTACTCACTTTCATACAATCCAACCTTTGTATAAAATAGTAAATTTTGAATAAATCCTAGAAACAAAATGACATTGGAAATATTCACACTTCAGTTAATCTTTGCTCCCCCTGCCCCTTGCACAACCAACATGCTGAGGTGCTGCTCATTGGCAACCCACAGCCATGAGAGCCAAGTACAGGTATTATGTTTGTAATAGGAAAATCACAGCTCTTCCAACAGAAACCATGAGTGTACAGGCATTCACACCATTTCTTCTGGAACAAATGGTAGTTCCAGGAGAAAAATAACCCATCTCTGACCCAGCAGAGGTCACTCAGAAGAACGAACACCTGTATACTTCACTGCTTGATTCCTCCCAGGGACCAGGAGAAGTTGATCAGTGAGGAAAGGCTCCTGGGCCTTCCCCAGGCTGGGGTCACTTCAGTCTGGAGAGGGTATAGGGGACAGCTCCTGTAGACTGGGAGGGGTATGGAGGAGCAGCCTCCTGCTCCCTGCCAGCTCCTTATATCAGAGTCTTTGGGGTGAGGAGGGGGCAGGGGCTTTGCCATGTTGCTTAGGCTACTCTTTCAGGCATTGGGAGCTGAGTGGATTGAGCAGCCGCTGCTTGCTCTCCTTTGCTCCTCACATCTTGGTCTCCCAGGAATGGGAGGACTGGAGCAGCTGCTGCTCCATGCACTTTCCCCAAACTACAGTCATCCCACTCCATGGGAGGTGTGAGGAGCAGAGACAAGGGTGCAATTGCTGATTGAATTCTTGTACTGCTCACTTTCCTGTAAACATTTTTAGCAGTGAAATATGTCCACCACTGGAAATGAATGCCTGTTCATGGCCTAAGTTTAAACAAGAGACTTCTACTTGGTTGATCTGGTTCTGAGCTGTACTTTCTCTTGCGGAGTAAGCAGCAGCTTCTCCTTAAAATCTTACTCACTTACCTTTCAGATTTTCCTTCACATCATTTTCCAGTTTTACTGTTTTTCTCTCTGTGCCAACTAGCCCATGAATTTCAAGAACTTGCAGTATGTTAGCTTATTATACTATAAATTCAGGTTCCTGAAAAAAATACGTATGGCTATTATGCTGGTATTCTGAATCTTAAATATTATATGATATGGCACCTAAAAGTGCAATGAGGGTAGTTGAGGTATGGATTTATCAAGTTCATGTAAGTGAAACCCTGTTAAAAGGGAAAAATCTAGTACCTAATATTAAACTGTTCAAATAAATATTTTAAAAAGTTGATTGAACCATCTGTATGTGATAATGATCACAATCTCACTTGTACTGCTGCCAATCTCTTTGACTCATACATCAGTCTCCAAGATGTGACTCCAAGAAAAGGAGAGGAGGGAAGTTGGAGAAAAGGTGACAGCTGAGAAAACAGAACTCTGAAGAAACTGTCAAAGCTCTGGTGGAAACATCTTAATGACACACTAACCATTCCACAATTTTTATTTAATGCAAAAAAAAAGTACCTGTGAGCTTTAAGCTGAGTGCACAGATTGTGTGTATTGTTGCTTGTGTGTATCCTGAAATGTATGCACACAAGCAAAGTAAAACTCATCTTCAGAATGGTTTTTTCTAGATAACCGTAATGCAACGGAGTGCATTATCCTTAAGTAGATTGTTCTGGATAGCTCATCATATGAAAGGGAATACGTTACCTATAACTGTTTGAACAATTTTTTATAGATGTTTGGAAACTGGACTTTTGGAACTCTGGTATTTACTGTGCTCGTATTTACAGTTACATTAAAGGTAAGATAGCCAATATTAATATTTAATTCACTAAAACTTTTGAAGCCTCCTAGATCGTTACCATTTCCCCCATGCTATTTATATTCTATACAGTATTTTGTCTACAGCCTTTGAAGATAGTTAGACATTGCTCCCTTTGGAGTTTCAAAGTCTTGTACTTTTTGGATAGTAGACATAAATAAAAATGTAAAATATAATAAAATAGCTTAGAAAAAAGAGCAGTGTAGTAATTTTTACAAAGTGCTACCTAATTCTTTTCATGGTTAAAGTGAGTAGTTTACCTTTACCAGTTTTTAGCCATCTTATGCAAGTGTCCACTGTGACAATTAGGCCACTGACAGACGTTAAAAAGAAGGTGCAATGGGACTTGAGATCTGATCCCAACAACTGCATTCCTATGGTGCCACACATGCGTGGCAGGAGGGTTGATTATGGGATCGAGCATCAGGTTCCCCTCATGCCATATTGCCAATGGAGTGGGAGCCCAGAATTACGCCCAGGCTCCCCCTGCATTGGTTATTTATTCTCCTGTGGCTGGGAGCCCAATCAACTGTCAGAACTCACAGCCATGGGGGTGCCTGTTGCCCCCCCTGTGGCTGTTGGCTCACATAACTGAAGGGGTTCCCAGCCAGTCAATCATGTGATTAACCAATTAATCATGCTTTAAGTATAATATGCATCAGGGCCTTAGAGACTACTTTTAAAGAGAAACAGGAAGGAGGACAATCTTTTAACATGCTGCTAGTAATATTCCAGTGTTGTTATTTCCTAAGTAATATTCAAGCTTTTGGTGTGATGTATATTAGATATCACTATGAAATGCAAGGTTACTTCTTGGGTAATAGGTATGGGAACTTTCTTAACTGTGATGGAAACTGAAAGGCCTTGTTTCCACTACAGCTTTTCAGTAATGCATTAGCTTAATTCTTGAAATAATATGCTGGTTTTAACTTTACTCCTTCTCTACTGAGTATTTGATCTCTTCCCAATAATTAAAATAATAACCACATTTTTCTTTTTTCTTTCAGCTTGCGCTAGATACACGCTACTGGACATGGATAAATCACTTTGTGATCTGGGGATCATTGCTGTTCTACATTATCTTTTCCTTACTCTGGGGAGGAATTGTCTGGTGAGAACCTAGTGTAAATTGTTATTTTGGAGTGTTACTAAATGCAAATGTTATTTCAGAAATATAAAATAGGTTATAAACTAAGATCTTTTCAACTCAGTGTTTGTATTTTGTACAACTAACAACTCAAGTCACCAATTTAAACATATCGGAGGGCTGGAGTGTTGTTGTAACAGTGATGGTCCAGGAAATCAAGCGTTTTGTGATGATAGCTTTGATTAAACCAGGTGTATAATTGAGAGAGACAAGCTTTTGGTACAAAGTGCCCTTCCTTTGGCTTCTTTCTGAGACCTGAGGAAGGGCACATAAGAAATATATGAAAAATAATACACTTTATTAAAATATTGTCTAAGTCTCTTCCAATCATGCAATTGGTCCAATAAAAGATACCACTCTCAAAAATCCTTGCCTCATATATTTCATGGACCATCACAGCTACAACATCATTCCAACAAAACTTTGCTTCTTACAGTTTAAACATATCTATTATGGTGATTACTGAAAACTTAACTTTTCTTGAGCTTAATAGATGCTAGAAATAGCCTTAGAGAGGAAAAATTATTGGTCCTTAGATTCTATTACAAAGTGTTTGAGCTTTATTTGCTGTTTTGTTTTTAAAATCTACAGCTTTAATACAAATAGAGCAGGTTAGAAGAATTTTTGCATCGCCTGCTGCTGATTCCCCTTTTTATATTCTTCTTCTTTTGTGACAGATATGTTTGCTAATAAGGTTTGCTATACATAATTAACAGACAGAAAAAGAAAACTCACATTTCAAAAAATGTCCATATGTTTTATGACCATCTTTTTCTCAGCTAATGTAAAAATAAATGTATGTAAGAGGAAATGTGTTTTGAGGTACTCTTCCAACTTCATATATCTGGATTGAAAAAATACTAGAAAAGAGTATTGGTACTCCTCATTGCTTAGGGAGTAATTGACCTTGAAGTGACATGCTTTACACAAGGATAAAACTGTGTATTGTGTTTCTACTCCATTTTTTACTGATGAGTTAAGAAAGTTTATTCTGTAGAATGTGTGTTCACACCTTGAGAGAGTGAGAAGGCTTGCCCTCTACACAGGAAGGAAAGAGGGTAGACAAGCTCAAAATGTTGTTTCCGTACCTCAGGGGACACGGACACATCTTGGATTTTGAAAAAGGACAAGGGTGCAAACAGTGAGGTGCATCATCGCATATAGTTTCATAGTTTCATAGTAGCTAG
>NW_017728906.1:93623064-93649930 GCF_001723895.1 Crocodylus porosus | reverse complement strand
GAGGGGAGTTCCCCAACCTGTAAGTGTGGTGCCGGTTCTTCCTCCCCATGTGCAACACCTTGCACTTGTCAGTGTTAAACCCCATCCTATTCTCATCCGCCCACCGTTGCAACCTGTCAAGGTCAGCTTGTATATAAAACAACACGTATTTTTCTCCAGTTAAAAATAAACTAGAAGCTTTACAAATCATGGCTAGGGGCCTGAGACTGTATTACTCAGTTGAAGATTGAAGCAAAAACAAGCATTACTTCTTGTAATGGGTTAAAAACAATCTACAGGGCTGTGAAATAGGAGTTCCATTACCGGGAGCAGCTAACAGGCAGCAGAATTGCAGAACAAAAAGGGTACCTTGGTTGTTGGAACATTGAGACAATTAAAAAGGAGAGGATTGCTAACACCTGTGGAATGAAGAGTTTAGAAGGGATCAGATAGATTATAAATGAGTCATGAAGCCAATTGATTCATGAAGCACTGCCTGACTAGAAATGCAGCTGCCACAACCAGGCATTTGGTTCTAACTTTGGATGGGCCAGGGGGTAAAAGATGTTAAGTGGAGTTCCCTCTAGTTAGGGAAAGGAAATCACACTTTATGATTGTATTTAAGACTGAACTTTAACCCTAGGGATTGCACAAGTTTGGGAATGGGCATGTTGCCCCAAATATGAAAAAAAATATATAAAGATTTTGGTGTTATTTGGGGTTTGTTTATTTGTTTTTTAAATGTTTCGGGTTTGGCAATATTAAGAGTGAGTCTGGATGTTTTGAAGGAGGAAGGGAACTAGGTGCGAGGAAGCAGGCATGACTCCTCACCCTTTTATTCTTTTGAGGCTGAATAATTGTAAAAACTACAGTGGTTTTGATACTAAGCCAGGTAAAGTGTCACAGTTAAATGAGTTTTTCCATGTTTTTTCTGGTTAATTAGAATGTGAAACACAAGTGAACCTCGGATGAATTCTGACAAACTGAAAAATGAACCTTGGGGAATCTGATCCTGCAACTTTTGCACTGCTCTGCTATATATTTTATAGTTAACACTGTGACACTTTTCTCTTTCAGGTATCAGATTCCACTAAAGTATATCTCCTTCTCATCTCTTCCCTCTAGGCCATTTCTTAATTATCAAAGGATGTACTATGTGTTCATGCAGATGCTGTCTAGTGGGCCTGCATGGCTGGGTATCATTTTGCTCATAATAATCAGTCTTCTTCCTGATGTACTCAAGAAGATCTTATGCAGACAGTTGTGGCCCACAGCAACAGAAAGAATCCAGGTAAAAATATTTTTTGTAGATTTAGTGGCATGTACTATGAATCTTTGAAAATTAGATCTTTCTAGAGTTTTAGAAGTAATAAAAGAAGTATAGGAATCCATGTTTGTACTCAGTGAGAAGTTTGCAGTCATTGTTTCTAGGTTGAAATTTCTATGTACTTTTGCTTTAGTTTATGCTTCACATAATATAACAAAGTTACACAAGTTTGGTAAAGCTGTATAAAATACAGAAGCCAACTAAAAGGTCCTTTCTAAGTCAAATGTGAAACCAATATTCGGAAGGAAAGTTGTTTTACCCAAATCCACTTGAAATTAAGTTTGCAAAAATATCTCCACTACAGCAATATAGCATTATATGCTTGCTTACTATTTAATCAGTCTGTAAAGATAAAATAACATGCATATAATTAAGTAGTGTATTGTTGCTAAAATAGAATAATGTTAAATAATCTGGTTATGTAATATGTTTTTCCTAGGAAGTGTGACCATTGGTTAATACATCGTGGCCTTTACAATAAAACCGTGAACTTAAAATTTATAAAGATATCACAAGTAATGTTTAAATGAAAATTAATATTTAAAAACAAAATCTTCAATTATATTTTTGCAATGTATTCAGGTATAAGCAGACAGATATGTAACCACATTACTGGATGACAAGATTGTTGTTCAGATCTATTATCCCCATTCCTTTTAGTGGCCAACAGTAGAAGTTATTTTACAGAAGCAATGCAGAGCCCCCTTCTAAGGAATTAAATAGATTCAAAGCAAATAATTGTGCTTTTCTTCCTAGGAAAATAAAATCTGGGAAGACAGTATATATTTAGGCAAGGGAGGAGAGCAGCATTCTGCTTTCATATCTATTAGTTGTCAGTGCCATTTTCTACATTCCCTGCATGCATAAAGCTATGACTATACCCTATTTCAGGAGATAAAACCAGATCTGTAGGATTAGCAGAATGCCAAACCAAGATGCCCATGCGGATCAGAGTGTAGAAGCTTTTTGTGTAGATCTTTGAGTGGACTCTGGCTTATGACTGATATTTACAGGAAAATTGCCCTTATTATCCACACTCTAACACAATGTAGGTTGTGCATGCTTGTACTCAAGTCTAAAGAGAGAGAATGAGAATGGATTAATTAAAAAAAAATCCACCCACTAGGGTATATAAATACATAATGAGAATGGCCTTTTTTATTGCCATGTCTGTTAATGTTGGAAAATGAACCAGTTGTAAAGCAGAGTGTGGGCTTAACACGGGCAATGTTCATTTTTTAATATGCAGTAAAAAATCTTTTAGCTTTTAACCAGATTTATCCCTTGTGTCTCTTTCTTCCCTCTCGCTGTTTCCTCCTGTCTTCCAACCTGCTTTGCCTAAATAACCGCTACCTTGCTTTAAACATAAATGATGTGCACGGTTACTTCCTACAATCTTCTGGGGAAATCAGACTAAACATCAGTGCCTTTCTGTTGAGCAGTCCACCATCTTTATGCTTTCTCAGACTTCAAGCAGTCTAAGTTTCTAATGGAACAAAAGGTGACTTTTTCTGCCTTTCTGCATGCTCAACCATTTTCATCCAAAGGATGGTAGAACGTTTATCACCAAGAGCTGTTTATCTTATTCATTGTCTTCATTTCTGATTCGCATATAAACTACTATACTTTAAAGAAGAATACTTTTCAGTATAGATTTTTCCTCTACTCCAGAATCTGTTGACCATTGGTGATTAGCTCTCACTCTCATTATTTAATTTTACATAATTTGTCTGCTTCAATCTAAGATTTGTAAGCATTCATGTTTCTGTAGATGAATGTGTTGCACAATGCAATGAATGCTTGCATTGTAAGTGACAGAAAATACACTATTCACCACGCACAGACATAATCAAGCCCTTTACCAATCCAATAGTGGTTTTGCCATTATTTCTGTCTTAACATAGAAATTATGGTTTTAAGCCATACAGTGCTCTACAACAGTGAGGAAAATACAGCAGTTCTGATGTTTTGTTTTACAGCAGTTATTTCAGGCAAACATGATTTTTTTAAAAAGAAAAATGTTCACTGTATGCTGTGACATGAAGTCTATACATCATCCTGGGGGAACCCCCCTCCCCAGAGATTGCAAATGTATGCTGTTCAAAATGTTTAGATTACTAAGAAGTAAACATAAACTGCATAATAAAAGATGTCCTTGTATAAACCATTTAGGGTGAAATAACAGCCCTATTAAAGCTGTGAGAAAGATTTGGTTCTTTTACAGGCTTCATATTAATATTTTCTGATAGATGGAGGTAATAAATATAAATCCTTTCTTCTTAGAAGTGTAGAACCATTCAAACTGATAGCAGCTGTATAAATTGCAAGGAAAATATAGGCAATTGATTTCAGTGTTCAAAATCTCAGCTAAAATTGTCTTAGAAATATTTTATATTGATTTGTTCTGGCTTCTGGAACAGCGAGTTAAGTTTTTTGCATCCCTTTAAGGACAAAACCTTAAACTATGCTTTTAAAGGCTTCTGCAATGGCTGAAAAAAGGAACATAAGACTTTCAGGACATTCTGAGTAATCAAGTCCAGTCTCCTGCTGCAGTAGGAAACCATATCATGAATCCCTACAAATCAGTTCTGCCCCAAGATACTTATTTTTGTTTCTAACTATTAATGTAATTGACAGGAAGTCCTGTGTGTGGTGAACAGCTATTTACCATTGTTACCATTGAAAAATTTTAAAAAACCCTAACTTATATAGAGTCTTCCACATTTTAGATTGACTTTTAGGGTTTTCTTAGTGGTGTATATGCAAACTTCACTTTGTTGGGCTAAAACTATCAATACTTCTGCAAAAGCTTTGGAGGAATCTGTTGTTTTGAATAATTTTATGCCAAAACCTGCTTGCATCTTTCATATCAGTGGGCCCAACAACTTTGGTGGGACTGCTTGCCAAAATGAGATAAGCTGAATTTAGTCTTCTTCTTGGAAACTATGCATGTATGGTATGTTCTCTTGATTGTAACAGAAGACCTTTTTATACACAAGCTTCATTCATTTGTTATATTTCCACTTCTTTCTTCCCTCTTGCTAGCAGCAGAGATTTCTACCACGTGATGACACAACATTGGAAAATGTAAAAGCACTTCAAAATTGCCTTCTTTCCAGTTTTTATTGGCCTCTAATTGACCATTATTCCAGTAACCCAAAACATTTTTCTAACTCAGATGCCAATCCAAGCATTTTGTGTGCACACAGAAAATAACTTGTTTTTCTCCCTTAAAAATACCTTTTCTCTCCCATTTTGTTTGCTCATTGGTATTTTTGTTCAGAGTTTCACTTCCATCATAATGGCAGGATATCTACCTTGTTATGAAGTCTTTGCTATTCCTGAAGGAGCCAAAAGTAGTACTTTGGTTTAGGAGGGAATTCTGGGGACTCAGCATAGTTCTTACCTTTAATGAGCATAGACCTTGAACTACAGTATTTTTAAAAAGTCAGTGACCAACAAACTACTATCTTTCATATCTCTGCCTCCTACCCTATTAAAACCAAAGGACAGGATTCTGTAGCTGAAGAATATGAATCCTGTAGAACACGGGTGTCAACTCACTTTGTACCCTGGGCCAGATATGGATCGTGGGCTCCTCACGGGCTGGATTCAGTCCATGGCACAAGCAAGTAAAGGCAGTGACAGCTGCAGCTGTGGGTCAGAGCACACAGTAGTGGTGGGGGCAGTGACTCCAGCTCTGACCCAAACCACACGGAGACGGCTCCAGCTCCACCACAGGCCACGTGGCAGGTACTGGCAGCTGGGGTAACAGGTCTTCACTAGAGCAGTTGAAGAATGGCTGCAACTGTATCAACCCTTACTCTCCCTCCTGCCGCCAATTGCTATTTCCACCAAGACACAGGGGTCTTGCATTGTGCATCACGCCACATCCCCCTACTCATAGTGGCCTGTGGATAGTCTGGAGGCTGGATAGAGAGGCTCTGCAGGCCAGATCCAGCCCATGGGCCATATGTTTGACACCCCTGCTGTAGAAGTTGTCATCTTCCCACGGAAGAGAACCCATGTGTGGTCATTCTGATCTTTCCTCATGTTCTAAGTGGTGTACTTAAAAATGCCCTACCTGTACCATCAGCCTACATTACCTTTCAGTGCACTGTTACCTTCCTTTCAACATAGTAGTTGTTCTGCACAGTTGTATATGAGACCATTCTCTCCTTTAAATTGCATGGCTCGGCATGTTTGGACCAGCCCACACAGAAATAAACATTTGTCTAATAGTCACTAAACCTGTTCATGGGCAGTTTTGACACTATGGAAGAGCTCAGAGTCTATAAGATCTTGATCACCTCTTCAAGAAATCTCCAATTTAGTACAAGGTTTTTTCCTACTGCAAGTAGCCAAAAATACTTGGCGGGGGGGAGGGAATGCAGAGTCAGTTTAGTAGTTACTCATGGTACAATTTAAATATCTTTGATAGAGTAATCAGCATTTTTGTATTTGAGATCAGAATACGATTAAAGTCAGACCGGTTGGGCAACAGGGCTCAGATTAATCCCAGGATAGAGGAATATAAGCATTGCCATAATTTTTTTTTAAAAAAAATATGTATATATGTAGATATATAGAAAATATCACATTGTATGACATTGATACGATAGTTAGAGATCTGTTCTTTACTTCTTGAGAGATTCGTTCAGATTTCCCTCATGTATTCAGCAAATGTCTTAGTATTTTTCCTCATCCTTACAGAAGAATATGAAACATAAAACAACTCTAAATGCACTGGCGAACAGCGATGGGCCACTTCTTGAAGGAAATCTTTCAGCTTCCGAGGCATAATTAGATCAATGCTAGGTAACAGTATTGTACATGTTGCCAGTTTGGACTCACTTCTATGGGTGTGCTGTGCTGTTTAAAATTAAAACTATTTCCTCCAGAGTTTTTGCTGTGCTTTATCTGTTTTGACATAAAATCATTACAATTTTTTTGGAGATTCTAGTTTTTTGCAAGAGGTTTCATATCACAGGTAAGATCCTTATTTCTCTGACACTTAATAATGCAAGGCAAGGCAATCTGTCATGAAGACCAGTGAGCCCACGTAGACTATATAGTTTGGGTTTGAGAAAATCTTTATTATATGACAATCACATCTGTGTTCATGAGCCATCTTTACTGATGTTTGTACTATCTGTACTGAATACGTAGGACAGAGACAGATAAGTAAGTTTGCCCATTAGTATTATTTATTATAGCTCAGGTTCTGACACATAAATATAGATTAAATGTAGCCAATGAAGCAAGACAACAGGTATACAAATAACCTTAGCAGTGAGGGATAAAAAAATCACCAGTTAAGCTGCCTGCATTGTGTATCTTGTTGTAGTATGTATTTCTGCCCATTGAGATGGAATTCAGATAGCAGGAATTTAAGAAAGTTGTACTTGTCCCCAAGACAAGCAGCCATTGCATAAGCAAAACATTTGCAGTTCAAGATTTAACACTGAAGAAATCCAAACCTGTTCAGGGTACAGAAATACATAAAACACAACCTTTATTCTACCCTGTAGTGACATCATACTATAACCAGATATTTAATTATGGTTAGCACTTTGTTTTAGTGGGTGCATTGTTCCAGATTAAACAGGTGTTAGTTTAATTAGGGTTTAGGACAGTCTTCTCATGATGTCACTACAGCTAAGGAGGTTGGAAAGGAAAGGTTCAGGATGAGTGAGTGGAAATGTAGAGGGGTGCAAGGGGTATCTGGCGGCCACATTAAGGGTAGTTAGTGAGGGAGGCCAAGAAGTTGGAAGAAGTAGGGAGAAAATTTTGTGCAGGGGACCCAGTAGGGGCTCAGAACTTCATTCAGTTCCCAAGTGCCACTGCAGTGGTGAATTCCTCATGGCATCACTGCCTCGCTTCCACTGCATGCCAGAACAGAATTGTCAGGCACGGTGAGGTGGCGGGGGTGGAGAGCACAGGGACATCTGGATTCAGGTTCTGAGTTCCCTGTCCCAGCTCCTGTTCCTTCTCATCTCTCTAGTCTTACAAATACGAGCCTTTTCATGCAAGCATGCTCCACTTGGGCTAATGCACATATCTGCTTTCTCCTTTACTTTTTTCTACAGTCTCCATACCCTCTGCTGATTTAGAAAATATCTTGTGGGAAACTAAAGGGAGGGGGAAAGTGGCAGGGTATATAGAGAGAGAGTCAGGTAGCCACTGACACATCCCCAGAATACAGGACAGCCCTTCAGTGAGGGAGAGCCCAGGAGTGAGGGGTGGGACTGCCACCTTGCCCAATCAGCAGCAAGGGGTGGGGCCACCACCTCCCTTCCTGCCTCCCTCACACTGTGACTGGCTTATAAACCCTCTCCTCCTACCTGTGCACCACCCTACCTCTAGGCACAGCCAATAAAATTGCAAGGGCAAGACACTAATATGTATTTTTATCAGTGAACTGAAAAGCAGGACTTTCTGCTGTCCGTTCCTCATTCATAAATGGACAGAGAACAAAGGTCTGGTATAGAACAGGACCAATGGCCAAACTAAGAGTGAGTGGAAATGTGAAGCAGTTATGGGGGGGCAGAGCAGGCATGTGGAGGAAGGGCACCTGCGTTCTTTTAGTGACCGTGTAGAGCTAGGAACAGGAGCTTTGTAAGATTGATAAGTGGGGGATGCACAGCTTCCAAGCATATTGCTGGCACTGGAAGCTGCCAGGATAGCAGACTGTGAATCCCAATATTTTGAGGTCTGATCTTATTTAATATATTAGGCATCTGGGTGGCGTTTGGGAATCTAAATGTGATCCTCTTCTACCCTGCTCAGTCCCTAAAAATCCTTAATGCATCCACCTGGGTAGCACACCTTATCTTAGCCTTAGGACTAAGGCACAAAAACTGATTAGGACCACTCACTCTTTGCATTAACTGTTTTCCAGAGACTTCACCATAGTGGAATAGAATTGTATTTAAACATGTAGGACCAAATGCTGTTTCACCCCTGAAATGCCTAAGAGCACTCTTTATCACTTTTTGTGACTTAGCCTTAAGGATAAGGTGATGGTGCAGTGCCAAGAAAGGTGCATCAGTATGTTTTCAGGGACTCTACTAGGATGGAAGGATATTGCTCTCTAGGTGTTTAGGGCTAGTCTGCATTCCAATAGAAGCTGTCCTGATGAGGGTGCAGGCACCAACATGCTGCTCTCTTGTGTTCACTGATGCACTTCAATGCTGGAATTTCACCAGTGAAGCTGCTTGGCTCATTCCCAGCACCTGCTTTCATTTATGGTGAAGACTGAGTGCAGGAGAGTGGATGCAGACAGACAAGCCTGGCATATCCTCACTGACAAGCTGCTGGGTTTGGTGTATACCTATATATGCAAGTAAATGGAGTATGGGTGAGGTATACTCTGCCCACTTCTTGCTGAGGCCTCCTGTCATACCAGTGTAAACAAACCACTAGGATGCCTGGCCACCATTTAGACCCTGGTAGGAGAATAAGATCTAACCGTTTATATCAAAATGTACTTTTCACTATTTTTAGAGAGATTTATGGTAACTAAGGCACTTAGTTTTACAGATGGAGGAATAAAAAGTAGTTCTAGATCCATTTTTTAAATCTTTTTAAAACCATTATAAAATAATTCCTGATAACATGACATCTATGAGACTTATCTGCGGGAAGGGTTCTTTTTTAATGTCTACCTCTGGTCTCTATAAGTCCCTGAAATGCGTCTGGGCTTCATGTCTCCCTTTAAAGCGTGATTATATTGTGGAGTTAAAAAGAAAACCTTTTGTGCGTTCTTGGGTTCATAAAAGAGTATTTTTAGGGTGTTACTGGTATTAAAGATAGTGTTAACTATTAGGCAGATTTTCAGAACAAGAAGTGGGTAGAATGATTGAAATTTAGTTTGATTTTAACCTTGTTTTGCCCTTTTTCGTTTTGAATAGAGGAATGCTAGTTAATTCAGTATTTAATGAGAGAATAATTGATAGCTTTGGTTTGAATAATTCTTAAGGGATGCATCTCCATGAGACATTTATTACAGAGTAGCCTAATTAACCCCACTTGTACTACCCTGTTGCAGAGCTTTTTACTACACAGCACTACATGTGTAGACACTGACATGACTGGCTGGGGCACAAAGGTGCTTCAGTACAGGTGCTGCCTGCTAGGTCACCCTACACTGGAGCACCCTCATGCTCCAGCCAGCCCCTCCACAGTACTTTGAGTCAAGTCAGAGCAGCCCCAGCTGGCAGGGGGCTTGCGGGGTTAGCCTGCCAGCTGGAGCTGTTCCTACTGGGCTCAACATGCTGTGGTTCCAGGCACATGTTCAAATGGTGCTCCTGGGAGCAATAAACTCTGGTGCAGTACATAGCAGAGTTTACTGCTGCATGCTAATAACATGGTAGACACACCCTGGGTGTATTGTTTTCTTGAATGCAGCCACATAACTTCCATAACCTGTAACTGTTAGTTATGTGTGCATGTGTTAAGGAAAATAGATACCCTCATTTGGGAAATCACTTTACTTGTTTTGTCTTAATCCATGCACATACACTTAAGTCTTGTCGTTCAACTCCACTGTTATTTTTGGCCTGAGTATTTCCTGAGTAGAGATTGCCAAGTTTGTGAAATTGGTGCCTTTCTTTTTTTGATGGTACAGAATAATATTAGTGAATCATTAGGCTGTGATAGTATTTCACGTGTAATAGTATTAGATTGCAAATAGATGTCATATGTAACCTAAGCAAGCTGTAACATCTAATCTTGCTTGGATGTAAAAGCCTAGTGCACTTAAACCACAATGCATTCTCATCTGCTAACATAAATTAGTTGAGAAGAATTCTCTGTCTTTGGAAATATTGAGCAAAATGGCTAAAATTATTCTGTCCCCTTAATATTCCTTGTAGACTGATAAATGGGTTTAGCCAATATGTGTAAAGCATCAGTGCAAAATATGTTAGTCCTATTAAATAAAAAAATCTCAAATTGCAAATGATCCTTGTATTCTCTCATCAGTTCTCTGAGTCCACTGTCAGCTTCAGCAGTTATATATAAAGAATTGCAGGGTTTCTCAGTCTCATCTGAAATTAATTGTGTAAATATTAGTCACTTGCTTAACAGGAGGGAGGATGGGTACACCTTTGCTTGGAACAAGCAAGCCAGATAGTGGTGGCTTACTGAGAATTATGAGGATTCCATGGGCATAACACTACTAAGAAATTAACATAGCAGGCTTTATACTATTTATATAGCCCACTTACTGTGTGTTTTATTTTTATTGTTGTCATTTTCTTGACAGAATGCATCAAGGCAGTATCGGGACCACATTTCAGAATTCACACCTCTTGCCTCTATGAAAAGCCCCAGATACAGGAGCAATGACTGCAGCAGTTCCCCACCAAGAAGGTCTAATTCTCATTCTAAAAAAATGATGTTTACGCACTGGAGAGGCATTGATTATTCAATACTTCCATCTGTCTTTGGCTATTCAAATAAGCCTTGCAATTCCAGTGCAAGTTACTGTTACAGTGGGTCAGGTTTGGAAACATCTGTATGACAGATCACCAATTCAAGCCTTTAAGAACTGTATTTTTTTGTTTATTTCTTTTTTGCAAATACAGAAAACAAACATGTCACAGACCCATATTCAAATATACCTGGCTTTGGCCATCTGAAGTAAAGTTCAGACTAACAGGATCAAGAGCTAGAAGTATGAATCCTTCCAGGCCTGTTGGTCTATTTTTGTCTTGAACTGCAACGAACAACCTGCACAGTCTGGCACTGTAAAACTGAAAGCACTAGAAATTATCTTCATTTTGTGTCAAGGCTTTTGTGCATTTATTGCTTCTGTCGTCCTTATTCATTTCCTTTATTACTTGAAGTGTATAGTTTCAGTCAGTGACCTACATTTTGAGATCAACAGTTTTAATTTGAAGCCAGAAGCAATGTGACCTCAGATCTCTTTGGTGAAAGTCACTTAGAGCATATTTAACAAGTGCTGGTTCTTATTTTCTCTGTCCTTTTTTCTTTCTTTGCTCTTTCTGTAGAACAAACTGGTGTTTCCTCTGTGCAAACCTGCTTTCAAGAAACTCCCTTTAACATTCACTCCTTGTAAGTGGCCAAATCAGGGCTATGTATGGTTTTGAGTTAGTTTTCTTTCCTTGTAGAAAGATAGACAGAATCATTTTGCTTAGAATAGGTACACACTTAATGGAGTCAAGCTGGCTGTCAAATAAGTCAGACCACCAATATTCACACTTTCTTAAACAAATACAGAATGGAATAATTAAACTTAAAATGTTTTGGGGAATTTCTAAAAAATTAGTAAATTTAACCAGCATTCCCACCACTTTAGATACCCTTATGGAAAGGAAGCATCTGCATGTAAATCTTAAGTATATGTATTAAGAAGTACTGGTTTTACTTTTTTTCTATTTCCTCCCCATGCTATGAAAAAATCTTATTTTCAGTCTTTTATAGTATCCAAATAAGATGCTTTTAATATCTGGATTTTTGTTCTTTGATTTTTGTTTTAGTTTTTTTCCCATTTTACTGTGAGGTAAACTGCTAGCTAATGGATCCAGTAGAAGAAGTATGTTCTCATAAAGCAGTTTGTATGCACGTGTTAATCTTTTTGAGAGACAACCACTAGATGGCGTACATCTGTTGTCAATTCAACCACATTTCTGATACAATGATTACCAGGCATCTATATGCATTATTTACTAGGCATTCCAGCCAGCTTGTACATCCACTTTCTCTGCAGTCTGCAGAGTTTATTTTAGCTTGCGCTAATTTTACTACTAGATGTCTACTTCTCCAGCTTTTTTTAGTCCAGTGTTTTATTTGGGGTGTAAAAACATCTGAAGGACAAATCTAATACTTATTAGTTTTATTGTACCCCATGTTTGTAACAGGTGAACAAGTGTATCTTTTAAAATGTTTCTGGCAGACAGTTAAATTTTTTTTCTCTATAGGAAAACAAAATATTTGGGATCAAATTTGCTGCCTTTATTAGAGAACTTGACCAAGGCATTGTTTGTACCCTTTTTAATGCTATTGGCATAGTGAAGGAAGTTTGTATTTGGTTTTATATATTAAATAACTTCAAACTTCACTAGAGTTTTTAAATGAAAGTAAATTCAGTCCACTAGGAAACACTTACCACAATGTTTTCAATTAATTCCCTGTGAAAATTAACATCCCCTGGAGAAAACAGATAGAAATTTTTAAGTTGTGAAAACTTCAGTATACCAAAGAGGAGAGAAGAAAAAATATGGCAGTGCTTACCACACATTCATCCACTACCCTGTATAAAGATACTAAGTCATTTTTGCCATTTACCATGTAACACTTTTTAGTTTCAAACAATGCCATGATATTGGTCACATACTGTAATATATAATTATATATATACATATATATATATTATATTTATATATATTTGCCACTACATACTTGAATGCTGGTCAGTTAGAACTGTCCCCTACATAAAACACTGGTGTATATATTTTAAATTCCTAATATATGTTTTATACCAGTAGTGGTGACAAATTTCCTGTGTGTAGTTAACAAATTATTTGTAACATATTTTTTAGAAATCTTAAAATTGCCTTTGCACTGAAATATTTTTCATACTGTAGCTATTTATATATCTGTTTTATGCGTACTTTTGTTAACACACCATTTCAATTTTTTTAAGTATACGTTTTAAAGGCTTTTTTATACCTATGAGTTTTGGCCACTTAAATTTAGCTTACAGTGGAATTGTGGCTGAATGTTAAAATTCTGATGAAGGTTAAAATTAGAAGTCTACTGTATCAACTACTGATGTTTTGATGCTGTTAGTGCTAGTAGTGATTAGGGTTTTACTCTTTCTTATGCTATACTTTTATGCTAATTTTTTTTTAGTAAAACCTCCTGCTGTTTTACTTTTTTTCTCATTTCCATCTTTTAGCCTTAAATGAGAAGACTCTTGCTTGATGTTTTTGAAAATGCTGCATTGCTGCTCTGCCTACTAACAAAAGTTTACTACAGACTTCTTACAGCCCAACTCTTTCTTAGAAATTAATAATAGAGATAGTATACAGGATGAAACACTTAGAAAAGTGTTTGAAGGACAAATAATTCTGTTTAAACTTGTCATCTTAGAAAGGAGGAAGATTGTCTGCATTTAAACAAGTATTTCTGCTTTGACTTAGCAATACTTTTAGTTAAATAGTCAGTACTATTTATCCATCTGTTAAAACATACCATCTAAATGAAAAAAGCATAAACTTCAAAAAACAGTTTTCCTGGGTAATCTTTGCTTCGGTCCCTTGTTACTGTTATCATGCAAACCTAGTCCACTGCAGCAGATATTAACGGAAGTCAGAGTTTCATTGTAAATGGATGGAAAAATACATAGGTGTAAATGCAAGAGCCACGTCTGAAGAATACAAGAAGATTGTATTATCACTGAGACATGGAAAGCTGACAGGCTGTTGAATGATGAAAGAACTGTAAGGATAGGAAAAACCATAAGATAAACTATATAACTTCTTAACTTGCCTTGTTTAAACTGTTGCGGCTTTAATAACAAAATGTCTCCATAACTGCTTTTATAAATGTCTTGAAATTGGTAGGCACTAACTAAATGTTTGTGAAGTCTTAGAAAGTATTTCAAGCTTTGTAGCCACTCAAGTGTGTGTATTCCTGAAGTGGCTTGTAGCAAAATACTGGAATCATTTTCATTTTATGGTGTACAGTAATTAATATTGTTTGTTCAACTGCTCAGTGTGAAAGCTTACAGTTTTTCTTGGTTGCATTAGCCTGTTTGTCTTGATCCCACTGGCATGAAATGAGAAGGAAAAAAAATAGCCGAATTGCACCTACACTATTTTTTGAACGCCAGCGAGATCACTGTGATCATGCCACTGTCTGTTAACAAAGCTTTAATGGAAATTTGTCCAAGTATTATGAAAGTGAAAAAAGTACATGATTCTACTTTGCAGAATAATCTACAAATCAGTTTATATAGCTTTAATTTTTTTACCTTATGAAAATATATTGAGTTTTAATATGTTATTTCTGACTTAAAATAAATTGTATATACATACTTCATTTAAAATGTCCTTTCATTATATAATGTAAAGTAGAATCTGCAAAAGTGCTGTTGGAAGCAATGGGAGTAGTTATCAGTGCATTAAACATCAAAGATGTCTGTAGTCATCAGCACCAAATGCTGACATTATTTTCAGTGGTACAATGATAGGTGCATTTATTTGAAAATAAATCAGCCTTCAAACCTAATGCTTAGATTATCCCATTACACTTCATTTACCTGATCTAAACTGTTGAAGTGTGAATAAGTAATCATCCATTACTGTAAAATTTATTTTCAGTGCTATATTTTTAACTTTCATTTCTGTAGATACCTGAATATAACTTGTCTTTATTCATTTATATTTTGGACCTTTCTGTAGATTATATAAGCAGAAGACATGTATCTGCTTGCAATAAATTTAAAAATTAAAGACTAGTTTTAAGTTTGTTCATAAGCAATTTAAAATCATTTGAGTTTAAATATAAAATGATTTCTTATTAACCTGTAATAAACTGTGAGTAGATAACGGAGAATTAAATAAGTGTTTTGAATATGTTACTGGGTGTGGTTGCGTTCACATTTATTTTCCTCAGGCTTCTGTAGCTATAGGGGGGGGGCATAATTAATAAAAGAGGGGAGTTCAGAAGAGTCTTGTGTAAGAACAAGACTCCCCTTCATCTTGATTTTGCTGATGAGTTTCAACTTAATACAAACTGGTGCCAGTCTGGCAAAGCTGCATTCCTTCTATACAGTTTCACAAGCTGTGAACATAAAAAAGCAAAACAAATACCGTAAACCACAGAGGATGAACTGCTAGAATTGCTGGCCTTGGGAAATCCTGTCTTTTTCTCGCATTCAAAGTAAAACCTTTCTTTCAGATTAAATAGGATTGGACACATGTAATTAGTTCCTACCTGAGGTCCTTCTAACATATAGCTGTGAATTAACCACTAAGCTCCTGGCCATTGGCTGGATTGGCAACAGTTCCTATCAGAGCTGCCAAAGGAACAAATAGCAGCAGGGATCAGGGAACATCACCAGGATGTACCATCTTTATGTGCTATCGCAATGTTAATCCTAAAATCAGTTTAACTACTAGTATTAAAAGTGGCAGGTTGAAGAGACATCTATACAGTGACCTCAAAATAACTCATTAAGAGCCTGGAGGGGGAAACAGTGCTTAAGTGGAAGAGGAAGTGCATTAGTTTGACCTGGCTCCACAGTTTCTGTATAGAACAGGTGTTTCAGCAGAGTTTTTTAGCAGTTTTATATAAATCTCATTTAGTCAGCTATTAGATAACACCAGAAAGCCCTGCTGAAGCCCCCAATCTATACAGACTTTGGACAAGCTGGGTCAAAGTAATGCAACATGTGTTCTGGGCATACACTGTGTTTGGTGCAAGGGCGTGCCAAGCTGTGAAAGTAAAGCACTGTTTGGGGGGGTGGGGTTTCACATCTCTAAGCAGCCTGTGAGTCTGAAAGAAGGACTTAGGAACCTAGGACCCTGTACATTTGGTCAGGAGAGTTTAGAAGCCTCTAAAGGGCAATTTGGAGTGCTTAAGCACTGAAAACGGCACTGTAGACAGCTAGCCAATGAGAAACACTGAGCACAAGGGTGGGTCAGATTGCCCACCCTCCTCAGAGGTAGGTACCTGCTTCCTGTACTTTACAGGCATCCATCCAATTCAGATCTCAAGTTCCTGGTGTGCCTAAAATGGTAGGTGCCTAACAATGGTGTCAGTTTTCCAGTATTTAGGAGGGATCCTGATTTTCTCTGATTTAAAAAAAAAATCCCCAATTTTCAGTTTAAAAAAAAGTAACCCCAAATCCACATTTTTCCATGATTTAAATGAAACACCACTGTATATAGATTCAGGATGATTAGGGCTTTAAACCCCGATGTGTCTCTTCCTGGATGAATGCTTCAAATATTAGGCTAATTACCAGGGATCCTGTTTTTCTCTGATTTTAAAAAAAAATCCCCAATTTTTGGTTAGAAAAAGTAATCCCAAAGCCACATTTTTACATGATTTAAATGAAACACCACTATATATAGATCAGAAATCATATATACATCTGAGAAAACCATCAGTGTGTTTTTCAAATGACAGTGGCTATGAGTGTTGTATTTTGGGCATTGTACTGAATTTTTTTCACCACTGTCATTCCTATTTATATTTGATTAAGAACTGGGACAGAAATGTGTTCTCTCATTTGTGTGAAAGAATTAGAGTCTGAGTCCAAATAGCCATGTGGAGTGGCCCAGTGTTCAAGTTTTTGTTTTGCTTGATTCTAGCCAGGGACCTTAACTTCAGTTCCCTACATCCCAGATGAAGTTATTGGCAGTCTGGAGTGCTGGCATTCTTTATTGTTCCTAAGAAACATTTAGGGTGCCTGTACACAAGCGCAGAAGCCGCTCCAATGTTCTAATTACAGCACGTTGGAGCAGAGTCAGTTAATCGAGTCTGCTGGAGCATATTAATTACCAAGCTCCAGCAGCTTCCTGCATCTCATATATCAGCATCCTCACATTTCAAAATGGCAGCAACAGCACTTGCCATCAAACAAGATGGCAAACCCCCTTGCCGAAAGGAGTACTTCTGGGGATAAGGGAAGGGACTTCTGATGGCAAAGGTCAGGGATTAGAGGGTAGTATGTCCGGTCCCAAAACAGTGACCAAGGGGCAGGGCAGCTGTCAAGGGGTGGGTCTACCCATGTGGCCTGCGGCAGCTTGCCAAAAGTCATTAATTGCCCCTCCAGCTGAAATAATTGCCTGCCCCTGCTCTAGTCCCTGAAAGTGCTGCTTTACAAGGAATTGAGAAGAATTTTGGCTATTTAAATTAACATTTTGTTGTTTAACATATTAAATAGATAAATTTGTTGATTTAAAATGTATATATATTCAAATATAAATACAAAGCCATGGCAAGGCATCAGGAACACAGTTAAATGATATTACACGGAAGAAAAAAATCTAATGTAAACCAAATTGATTTTATTTGGTCATCTTGGAAGTGTAAGTCTCTTCAGTTTATGTAGCTATATGTTTAGCTACAAATTCCTGTGGCACAATTTTCTTACTTAATCAGGGGTTCCATAAACAGGTGTTAATGTTGACTCTCAACAAACCTTGATCCTTTGCTCACCCTGTGTTTTTCATTTGAGTGAGAGAGTTATAGAAAGAAGACATTCAATTCTAAACTGGGGTATATACACTTTAGACCAGCATTCAAAATGTTGTTTAATATCTGGAAGAGATCATCTTCAGAATCTTTAAAACTGGGAATAATATCCAGATTAGATATGGTCGAATATCTGTGTTTGAAGATGATAGATTTAGGGAGGCCACTCCCATGGTGATCCATGAAGAAGTACCATATGTTACGTTATACTATAAGGAGTACTTCTAAGAGAATTTGAGGGCAGTGTTTCTCCACTGGGGTGCTGCAGCATCCAAGCGTGCCATGAGATACTTTTAAGGTGTTGTGGGGTGGAATATTAGCACTATTAGGCCATGTCCACACAGGTGTAGATGTTTGGTTCCTGGGGGAAAACTAGCAGCAGCACAACTTGCCACTAGTTGTCTCCAAGGAATGCTTGCGCCATGCACCCTCTGGCATGCTGCAGATTACACTGGGTGGGGTAGGGGAGGCTGGGGCCAGCACTGGGCTGGCCCCAACAGCCTTACCTGGGGTTCTAGGGGCCTCCCAGGGCTGCAGCAGCAGCAATCCTGCCCCTCGAAGCCTGACTGGCAAGCAGAGTGTGGCTCCGGCCAGCCAGGCTCCAGTTTTGAGCTGTGCACGCTGCCCCCATATGAGCCGCTCCATTTTTTTTTGATCCCTGGCTATCCCCTGTGTTGCCCATAACAAGATAAATCTTGAAAAATAGCCCCATACAAGGGTGTCAAATTCACTTGGATTGGCAGGCCGGATCCAGACCACAGGACTTCTCACAAGCCAGATGAGCCTTCCAGCACCAGGGTGAACGCTGCCAGTGTTACTGCCAATATGCCAACCACAAACCCCTGCTACCCAGCATGCAGGGGTTAATGCCACCCCCAATTGCCTTGCCACCACCAAAAGTTGTCCCCAATGGGGATATAAACCCAGAAATTGGGCAGTCAGGTGAGTAGCAGCAGTGTTAACCCCCCATGTTCTGGCCCCACTGAAACAGTGTCTGTGGCACCTGCTGTCCTCCACACCACTGCCACCTCCCACTGGCCTTGGGAGCCAGATTTGGAGGTGGATTTTCTGGTCTACAAGAAGTCCTGCAGGCCAGATACTTGACACCCCTTTCTATACTACCAGTGTCCTATGAGCAGTTGGAATGACCTAAAAGTAATAGACATCTGTCTGCCTCATGAGAAAATAGAGTGGTGCCAAGTGAGGCATCAGCTTGCTTATCATCAAAGATAATGGAAAGCTGGAGTGACCTCTCCAGGGCACAAAAACCCGGGCAGTATATATGGAGTCACTAAGTTGCCCATGCACTGGTGTCCCTCTCTCAGCATTGCTGGTTTAATCAAAAGGAAAGGCAGGTTCCAGTCCAATTGTAGTCAGTTTGGCTGCAGGAGCTGCTGGAACAAAGGAGATCATGCATTTGTCAGTGTATTGGGGCTCTACTCTTAGGCTGGCTGCTGACTAGAGTTAAAGAGGTTAGTCTACCATATCATGGAGTGGACCTCAGTTCCACAAGCTTTTGGCAGCATTTCCTTAGGCAGGGATGAGACTAGAACCCCTTTTGAGATGCTCTTCTTCCCAAAATCATTGGCATCCTAGAGGTTACTAGGTTATTCAATAGCTGTCCAGCACTTGGCATTAACAGTCGTAGGTAGTAGAGCTTTTGCGAAATGGCACTGTTCCGTTTTGCAAAATGGCACTGACTCCAATTTCAAGGTCTGGCCAAAACAGTGTTTTGTACTGAATTTCATTTTGAGTTGAAACAGCCTCACTGTTTTGCTTTGTCGAAACAGCGAGCCTGTTTTGATGCTGTTTTAATGTTTCACCCGACCATGGGGCTCGGGAAAGGAACTCAGCCCAGCTGGGCCGAGTTCGTTTCCCCAGCGTGACCATTGGCTGAGTTCCCAACCCCAGCTGGGGACCTCCCTGCCCCCCGCACGATCTAGCATTGGAGAAGGGGAGGCAAGCCAGCTGGGCTGACTTCCCATCCCCAACACTATGGTCAAAATGTTTCAACTTTAGAAACATTTCGACTAGCTTCGTTTTGTTTCAAGGCTATTTCGACACCCTTTGTTTTGCTTTGATTTTGCTGTTTCGACCTCGAAATGAGTTGAAACGATGTCAAAGTGACTGGTGAAATTTAGCAGGTGAACACCTAACTTGACCTAAGGTCAGTGACCTGGAAAGAGGAAAAGAAATAGACACACATCACTTCAACAGAATGTCTTCCAATGGCATCTTAATCAATTGATTCACCTTGCCCTTAAATCACATGTATTTCAAATTTGCATCATTTGGCACTGTGCAGACTACAAATATACTGTATTTAAATAAGCCATAATTTTTACAGTCTACTTTAGCTTATTTCTTCCTACTGTTTACCTAGGATGTACATTTTATGTTTGTCTCCATATGGAGACATTCCAAAAGTTTCTAATCCATCTTTTCCATTTCTTTCATGTCCTTCTTGATATAAAGGACTCATAGAATCATAGAAAATTAGGGTTGAAAAGGACCTCAGGCGGTCATCTAGTCCAAGCCCTTGCTCAAAGTAGGACCGGGCCCTTGCTCAAAGCAGGAAATTTTCTAACAAAATTATGGTGAATATAAAAAGGGGAAATATTATTGGCTCTCTTAAAGTCAATTAAACATTTGCTATTGACTCCTAGCCAGTTCCTAGCCGAATTACAGGACCTCCATCTAACCCAGGAGGTGCACAGTCCCACCAAGGGAAATGCCGTGTTGGACCTGGCTCTGGCCACAGGCAACGTCTTGATGAGGGGAATGCAAATGCTCAACCACCTGGACAATAGCAATCATCGCTTACTGGAATTCACCATCCAGCGCAGGACGTCAAAGGCCTGCAGCAAGGCAGCAGCCCTGGACTTCAGGAGGGTGGATTTCAATGAGGTAAGGAGACTAGTCAGGGAGGCACTGAGGTCCCAGAGGGGAGGGAAGCTGGGAGTCCAAGAGGAGTGGTTGTTCCTTAAGGAGACGACCCTCCAAGCCCAAAGGGTGACAATCCCCATGAAGATCAAAGGGAGCAAGAGCGCTCAAAAGCCCCCATGGCTCACCAAAAGCATCCAGGAATGTTTCAAAGCCAAAAAGGAGGCATACGCCCAATGGAAGGGAGGGGCCTTCACCAAGGAGAAGTATACCTCCATTGCTCGAGATTGATGGGGGGCTGTTAGGAAAACTAAGGTAGAGATGGAACTGGGACTAGCTTCCCAGATTAAGGACAATAAGAAGTCCTTTTTTAAATGCATAAGGGGTAAAAAGAAGGTACCAAGTAACGTGGGGCCTCTGCAGGACATGCTTGGTAATCTGGTGGTAGCACCAAGCGACAGAGCTAATCTCTTTAACAGATTCTTTTTTTCCATTTTTCTGAGCAGGGATAAGTACATCCACCACACTGGGATTCCAGATGGACCCAGGGGAGGCGCAGCCATCCCAGGGTCAGTTGAGGACCTAGTCAGGGAACTTCTGGAGGGATTAAACATGTTCAAATCAGCAGGTCCTGATGATCTCCACCCCAGAGTCATGAGGAAATTAACAGAGGTCATTGCGGGATCCCTGGCATGGCTTTATGAGCACTCATGGTGCTCTGGCAACATGCCAGAGGACTGGAAAAAAGCCAATGTGGACCCCATTTTCAAAAAAGGGAGGAAAAAGGACCCAGGAAACTATAGGCCTGTTAGTCTTACCCCAGTCCTGGGGAAGCTCTTTGAAAAAATCATCCAGGAGCACATCTGCATGGGACCAGCAGGGGAGATTTTTCTTAGAGGCAATCAACATGGGTTCATTAGAGGCAGGTCCTGTCAGACCAATCTGGTTGCCTTCTATGACCAGGTCACAAAAGTCCTGGACACAGGTGTCATGGTGGACATAGTCTTTGTGGACTTTAGGAAGGCCTTCAACACTGTCTCTCACCCCATCCTCATTAAAAAATTAGGCGACTGTGGTGTCGATGCCTACACAGTCAGATGGGTTGCAAAGTGGCTGGAGGTCTGCACCCAGAGAGTGGTGGTGAACAGGTCACTTTCAACCTGAAGGGACGTAGGCAGTGGGGTTCCCCAGGGCTCAGTCCTCAGGCCCCCACTGTTCAATATTTTCATCGGTGACTTGGACAAGGGGGTGAAAAGCACCTTGTTCAAGTTTGCAGATGACACTAAGATGTGGGGAGAAGCGGGCAAGCTAGAAGGGAGGAATAGGCTACAACTAGATCTGGACAGGTTACAGAGGTGGGCAGATGAGAATAGGATGGGTTTCAATACGGACAAGTGCAAGGTGATGCACCTGGGGAGGAAAAGCCTGCACCATACCTACAGGCTGGGGAACTCCCTTCTTGTCAGCACAGAGGCAGAAAAGGATCTTGGAGTCACTATTGATTCCAAGATGAACATGGGCCACCAATGTGGGGATGCAGTCAGGAAGGCTAACCGCACCTTGTCATGCATCCATAGATGCTTCAAGAGCAGGTCCAAGGAGGTGATCCTCCCCCTCTATACAACATTGGTCAGGCCGCAGTGGGCGTACTGCATCCAGTTCTGGGCACCGCACTTCAGGAGGGATGTGGATAGCATAAAAAGGGTCCAGAGGAGGGCCACTTGTATGATCAGGGGGCAGCAGGGTAGGCCCTATAAGGAGAAACAGTGGGACCTGAACCTGTTTGGCCTACACAAAAGAAGGCTGAGAGGGGATCTGGTGGCCACCTACAAACTTGCCAACAGGGACCAGCAGGCAATGGGAGGGTCCCTGTTCCTCCCAGCACTATCGGGAGTTACAAAAATAATGGCCATAAGCTGACTGAGAGTAGGTTCAGGCTAGACATCAGGAGGCGCTACTTCACAGTCAGGGCGGCTAGGATCTGGAACCAACTTCCTAGGGAAGTGGTGCTCACCCCTACCCTGGGGGTCTTCAAAAGGAGGGTAGACAATCACCTAGCTGGGGTCATTTGACCCCACTACTCTTTCCGGCCCGTGGCAGGGGGTCGGACTTGATGACCTGCTTAGGTCCCTTCCGACCCTACCAACTATGAAACTATGACTCCCCAGGGGCCAGGATTTCACCCACAGATTGATGTAGTTCTATTGTAATATTTTCCCTTCAACTGTATCTCCTTACTGCAGCCTTACCTAACATTTTCATCTGGTTTTTGACTGCTACTTCACATTGTACAGATTTATTAAGGTACCTAGTGTGCCCACTAAGACTCCTATTTCTGTTCCGTTTTGATGCCATTGTTTGAGTATTTTAATTTTTTTCTTCCCGCATAAATTGTCTTTCACTTCTTAAGGTCAAATTTCATTTACCAATGGGTTGTCCAATTAGATATTTTTATTAGTTTATTTGTTTTGTTATACGCTGTTGTCACATAGCCTCTAGGTACATTTATATTAATATCTCTAAAGTAGGTGGACAGGACCAGGTGCATTTTGTTAGGTCCTCTTGGCATTTCTAAATCCTTATAGTTTTTGAGTGCCTTAAATTTTGTATCTGATATTTTTCACTTGTGTTAATCAACCTGTTAGAGTAAATCTGGGTTAGCAATAGTGTGCACACCACTAACCTAGTCTCATAACAAGCATTAGCTGCTTATTTCTACTTTATGTGCCTTACTGCTTTAAATTTAGTTTATAACAGGCCCCGTCGGTTGTTTTCACAACACCACAGAGAAGTCAGCAAATAAATATTTCCTGCTCTGTACTCTGCAGAAGGATAGGGCTGAATTTTTCCTTGTATTTCGTGGCAGACTTAATTGTCATGAAATGATCTTCATTCCTCATTGCAAAGTCCCACATAAGCACAGCTATGGCTAATAGCTGATAATACGTATTGATGTAAAGTTAATTTATTTGCTATTTCCGAGACTTTTTTTTCTCATGTCCCTGGTATAGTTTGGCTTCTTCTCCCTACGCTTTACCTCCCGCAACATCAACCAGACAACTAGCTCAGAAACAAATCTTTCAAAATAAATTCCAGGAAAGGGAAAGGCTTGTGTCTAGCTTAGGATTTCATTTCCCCAACACCTTGACTGATCTGTTTTGCTCATGGCTAATTTGACATCTGGCTTCTGCTTTCCGTTGTAAATAGGACAATTACGCTTTTGAGTACAAAAGAAGAACAGGTCCAAGCAGGGCAGAGGGAAAGCAAATGATCTATCAGGTGTTTGGCTGAGGACACATGCTGGATTCTTCAGCATTTTTTAAAAAATTATTCCAAATATGGTTACAGAATGTAGGACTTAACTATGCTCACAGCAGTGGTCGAAGAGCTTGTCAGCAGACACTTAGTAACAGACATATTTGAAAATATAAATTGCTTTCCTATGAGCCTGCTTATTCCTTTAATGCTTCCAAAGAATTCAAACAGGTTAGAAAAATGCATAATTTTCCATTTCAATCCTGTGGCAATCATTGAATCACAGGAAAATAGGGCTGGAAGAGACCTCTTGTGGTCATCTAGTACAGCCCGCCTGCTCAAAGCAGAATCATCCCTGACTAAACATACCAGCCAAGTATCTGTCCAAACTGCTCTTGAAAATATCCAAGAATGTGATCCCTTGAATATGCTTTGCCATTGCAATTTAATAATTTTTATTGCATATTTTTTCCTCTACTTAACCCAGAGGTTTTAGGGCCCATTGTGTTGGGCATTGTACAAAGGCCATGATGTTCTCCAGAGGGCTTGTGACTTAAGAGACACTCGAACAGAAAAGGGCAGAGGAAATGGGGAGATAATTTACGAATAACGGTGTTGATGAATGACACTGTTTTGTTGGTGTCCTGATGTTAATTTAGCCAGGATCAGATCCAAGATCTGGGAGAGCAGCCACCCACACTGCAGGGGTGACTGCACCCTGCCTCCCCCGCCCCCCAGCCTCCTCTCCCTACCCAGCTGCCAGTTCAGGCAGATTGCACTGTGGGAGCCTCTGGAGACTTTTTAAAGTCCTCAGATCATGTAAGAATCCCCCTTTTCCCCTCCATGCTCAAAGGCATGTCCCCTCCCCTCTCCTTACTCCTCTCCTCCAGCTGCCATTGATGCTTTCCCTATTGCATTCCCTCTGGATTTGCCCCTGGATGTGTAACCCTCATTGGTTCGTACCCCTTAACATTACCCATAACTCCTTTTTAAAGATGGTTATCTTAGCCCCACTCCAATATTCCTGCATCACAGGTATTTTACTGTCTATAGCATGTTTATTTTGTCAGTTTAGCTGTTTATTAATCTCTTTAGAAGACTGCTCCTGATATTATTTTCTTGTAATGTACCTGCTTTCATGCTGAAATCCACTCCAAATTTTTGGCAAGGTAGAACTTTCATAGTATTTTCCAGGCATATGGACAGTCCTATTAGAAAGTCAATATTACATTGCTGATTTTATGATATTTTATGTTTTTTGAAAAGGAAATATCACATTCAGAAGGATACCTGGCAAAGTAAAATAGGATGACTATAATGAAACTAGTTGCCAGCCCAGATAATTATTTTATCTGCACTTCAAGGTAAAGATTTTGATAGAGGTCCTACTGCGTCAAAACTTGTTCAGTAGTTCTTGAATGTTTTGATTATGATTATTTTCAGTATTTATTATGTGCATTGAGGAAGTTCTTAGATGCTGTCTCCTGGTACTGGATTCCCAGGGTAGGTCTGTGTGAAGCAACAAGTATTCACTTCAGATTTTGGCCAATTTGGAGGAACAGTGTTTCGATTCAGTGATTCGAATCACTGTCCTTTAAGATTCAGCCAATTCAAATTCAGAGATTTGGCCATAGACTATGTGGCCAGGTGGGGTCGACTAATGAAATCTCTCTCCCTGGGACTCGCCTGCCATGCCTTGAGATAATGAAAGAATAAGAAGTTAATTCCCCAATGAGAGAGGGTGCAGTAAATAACCCCAAAAGCAGGAGTGGCTTATTAGTGAATTCCTTATTAGTAAATTGGCTTATTAGTGAATTCCCAGCAGGTTCTGGGCAACCCCAGCCATTCTCACAGCATGTGGTCTTCCTTCTCCCTTCACCACAGTGCAGCCCACTCCCCTGAGCCTGTCAGCTCATCTCCCATCTCTCTCTATCTTTCCCTTGTAGGTAGAGCTGTCCCTAGGGGTGTGCGGGGCCCAGGGCATAGTCCATTTGGAGTCAGGGGGTGGTGAGTGGCTGGAGCGGGGTGGGGTGGCACAGCAGCCATAGCAGAGGTGGCAGCCATGGCGGGGCCTGTAAAACGCTGTCTGTGAGGGCTCCTAAAGTGCAGGGCCTAGGGCAGTCGCCATGATTTGCCCTGTCCCCACCAAGGACAGCCCTGCTTTTAGGTGTCAGCAGATTTCTCCTCCATGGAACCGTCTCTCTGCCTGAGGATTAACCCAGTAAGTATCTCCCCTCTCTCACCTCTTTGTTTTGCTGGCCACCGGGGTTATCTTCACCTGGTCAGCCACTCAGATTGGCAATTGGCTCCAGTGTTGGATTTGCTACTCCTGGCTTTCCCCTTAGAGTCTCCTCACACTGTGTCAAAGATAGCCCCCCGGCCGTGGTCTTTAATAGTCACTGGCACTTAATCAGGCAAAATTCCCCTCTGGTGCAAACCCTCTCCCCACTGTGCCTATTAAGTAATTATCTTTACCCTGTCCCTGACCCAACTTTCCCCTGCACTCACAACTCTGTAGGAGCAGGGCTTCAGGCAACCGCCACTTAATGCAGTTTCACTTACTGTGGCTTCGTTATAGCACTCATTTAAAATACCTAGCTGGTTTCACTCAGCACTCAGCATGTTTCGTTATAATGCTCAGTGCAGGGGTGGGAAGAAGCAGTGGCAGCAGCAGCGAGTGAAGTGATGAGTGGCAGCCAACAGGGGCCCAGGGAGAGGTTTCATAGTTTCTAGGATCGGAAGGGACCTGAGCAGATCATCTAGTCTGACCCCTTGCCATGGCAGGAAAGAATACTGGGGTCAAATGACCCCAGCAAGATGTTTATCTAACCTCCTCTTAAACACCCCCAGGGTAGGAGCCTGCACCACTTCTCTTGGAAACTGGTTCCAGACCCTAGCTGCCCTGACTGTGAAGTAGTGCCTCCTGATATCTAACCTAAACCTACCCTCTGCCAGCTTGTAACCGTTATTCCTGGGCACTCCTGGCGGTGCTCGGGGGAACAGTGACTCCCCCAAAGCCTGCTGATCCCCCCTGACTAGTTTATAACAGGCCACAAGATTGGAGGCTGAACAGGTTCAGGTGGCAGGAGTCCAGTGTCTGCTCGGGCATGTGGTGTGGGAGTGGCTAGCGGGCGGGGAGGAGTGGCAGCGGCAGTGAGAAGGGGTGGGTGGGGGGCATGGGTGCGG
>NW_017728906.1:93588545-93622964 GCF_001723895.1 Crocodylus porosus | reverse complement strand
AGCGGCAGTGAGAAGGGGTGGGTGGGGGGCATGGGTGCGGGGCCTGGGCTAGAGGGGCAGGAGTGTGGGTCCTAAGGCCAGGGCCAGCAGGAATACAGGGCCTGGGCCGCTCTGGTCACATGCTTACCCACGGGGTACGGATGCCATCCTGAGCCTGCAGCGATCTGGCTGTGGCAGCTCATCCCAGTGCCAGTTGCCCTGGAGGGAACCCCTGCTGGGCAAAGCAGGGTGTGGGCGGATGGGTGGCCACACTGCTTCCCCCGCACCAGAGCCCTGCTGGCTTCTCACCATAAATCCCTGGGCAGGCCGGTCCCCAACTCAGGCCCCACGGGCAGGGCGGCTGGGGCCATGCATAGGTTCACTGGTGGCCGGTGGGTGCAGGCCGGCAGGGGCCATCACGGTGGGGGAACAATGAGGCCAGGAGGAGCTGATGCCTTTCCTGGCGGAGCCCACGTGGTGCCTTGCCGGGAGTGGCCTGACCAGGATTGGCAGGAGCGCACGGCCTGACCAGCAGGGCCCAGGCTGGGGCTGTAGGAGCACGGGGTCTGATCCAGCAGGTGATGTGGAACCAATTATCTTTATTTACATTAAATCCTATTGGGAAATGGGTTTCACTTAACACTGTTTCGCTTAGTGCTCAGTTTTTCCAGAACCAATTAAGAGAACTAAGCAGGGGTTGCCTGTATTCCTTGCCCTGTTACAGACTATAATGGGGAATCACTAAAATACCTATAACTTTGTCATTTTTTGCAGATTCAGATGAAAACAACAGGGATGGTAACCCCTTCAGAGGGCATGAAGCCTGCCAGGTTTCAAGGAGAATAGGTGCAAGGGTTTCTGTGAAAGTGCATCTCAAACTGCTGAAAGCAAAACTCATATAAAAAAAAAAAAGGCAAGCCTTCCAAATCTCTTAATCGATTCAGAGGTTTCTGATTGGATTTGGACATTTTAATGGGTCTCCTGATTCAATTTGGATTTGGAGATTTGGCCACTGAATCAGGCCAAATCTCCAAATCGAATCAGCTACCAAATCTTTGCACAGCCCTACCCCATGGTATTAAGCAATGTACATACATATGTATTGCACGAAGATGGAACACACCACAAAAAAAGGACATATAAATTGTAATTTTATTGAACTGTGTTTTGATACCTCTATTTTGACCATGCTTCAGAGTAAATGCGTCTTTTCTGCTACTTCATCTTTGATCTTCAATCTTTAATTGATTCTTTTCTGGAGGACTGATTTGTAGATCCACTGATTCACACATGGGGTTTAGTTTTGTCCTGAAAAAAATAATGATTTGTCTTCATTCTCCTTTCTTTTTATGTATTCTGTGGATTTTGACTTTTCCCTCCAATGGTTTCAAATTATTTTTATCATTTTCAAAACCTCCTTCTGATAGTAAGGTGTCCCAGAGCTGTCCTTTCCTAGGATGTACCATGAGCCGGGATCTCATGTGCAGGGATCCTGGTTTTCTCTAATAAAAAAAATCCCATTTGGGGGTTATAAAAAGTAACCCAAAATCCACATTTTTCTGTGATCAAAATGAAACACCACTATATGTGTATATAGATTTTGGTTACTTTTTTGGCTCAAAAATTGGGGATTTTTTTTAACAGAGAAAACCCTGCACATGCGTACCACCATATGATTGCTGTTGGACAGCAACTCAACCAAGTGTCTGCTTTAGACTAGTGTCAATATAATCGTGGCTTTCAGGAATCCAGTCCTTGGGTGATGCCTCTACCACCATCTTTCTCCTTTCTAGGACTGGCAAAGAAGCCTAAGGTTCTGCCTCAAGTAAACTCCACTATTTATGTACCTCGGGTTGCAGAAAGCCTTACCCTGGCCCTTCTAAAATGACCTTATGTGATAAGCTTTTCCAGAGTGAAGCATCCATTGCATAGAGTTATTAAAGCAAGCTCAGTGGAGACATAGAACCCCCATCTACGTGTTACAGGTATCGAGCAATTAACTTGTTAATTAAGCAATTACCTAGAGACCAGCAAAAACACGTGCAAAGTAGCTATCACACAATAAAAAGCTCCAACCAGCTATAAAATTAGACCTTGAAAACGTGTACAGGAAACCCTTGCTATTTGGAGGTTCGGCATTCACCGTTTCAAATATTTGTGAATGCCAAACCCACGTTTTAAATGCACGTTATGCACTTACAGGAGCTCCTCAGGAGCTCCGCGCTTGCTACCACCGCCGCCAGAGTCATGTCCCTCCCCCCACAGCTGCTGGAGGCACTGCGCTGGGGGCCTTTATGTCTCCACCAAGCTCACTTTAATAACTCTATGCAATGGATGCTTCACTGTGGAAAAGCTTATCACATAAGCTCATTTTAGAAGGGCCAGGGTAAGGCTGTCTGCAACCCGAGGTACATAAATAGCAGAGTTTACTTGAGGCAGAACCTTAGGCTTCTTTGCCAGTCCTAGAAAGGAGAAAGATGGTTGTAGAGGCATCACCCAAGGACCTGATTCCTGGAAGGACCTGATTCCTTATTCGTGGATTTCGCCATTTGTGTGGGATACGAGAACATACCTCTTGTGAATGGTGAGGGTCCCCTGTACTCACTTTATAACTGGTTGCTGTCTAGCTTTAATTTGCAGATGTCGAGGGTCTCCCCTGCAGCTAGGAGCCCTGTCAGTTGACAGGGTTCCCAGCTGTAAGGGTGTACTTTGCCCAGCCATGCCTGGGAGTCCCACAACTGGGGGACTCATAGCCCCAGCAGCTGAGAGATGCTGCCGCATGGGAGGGGAGGGGGGTGAAACAGCTGCCAGGATCCTCAGCCACCAGGTGTGCATGAGGTGCCCCCCAAGCCAGGAGCCCCTCAACTGAGAGGGTTCCCAGCCACGGCACATTGCTTTTTGCCAGCGCAGGGGGAGCCTGGGACTGGGCTGCTCCTGCACTGGAAATAAGGTGCAATGGGATCTAATGTGCAATCCCACAATCATGCCTTCTGCTGTATATGTGTGGCATAACAGGAGGTTCAGTTGTGTGGATTGTACATTAGATCTTACCGTGCCTTTACCTGCACATGTAGGAGGGCCCAGAGTCACACAAAACTAGGGCTGGAAGGGACCTAGGCACTCTCTCTTGCTAGCCCCGTAGTCAAGGAATGCCTCCCAGAACTAATGGGCACCTGTACACATGACAGAGCTCTGCTTGGACACATGCTAATTAGCACACGTCAGAGCAGACTTGATTATTTGAGTGTGCTGCAAATCTGCTGAAGTGTGCTAATGAATGCACTCCAGCAGCCTCCACATCATGTGTATTCAGCATTCTCACATTTCAAAATGGTGGTGTGGTCACTTTAAAGCTCATCAAACAAGTGCCCCCACTGCCACTTTGAAGCACAGGACACTGAATACAAGTAATGCTGAGGGCACTTTAATTAAAGCAGATCTCAGAGCCACACTAATTAAAGCACCCTCCCCTCCACCCTGGAGCACATGTATAGACACCCAATGATTTTATCTTTACAGTACCCTATGGTGCACGGAAGCATTGCTATTCCAGTTCTTACAGGCAAAGCCTTGAGGCAGATTCAGGAAGCCTATAAGCAGATGTTTAATGTTAGTCCAGTGACTAGCAAGCCTGTGCCCAAGGCTGTGCAGAATTGAGAATTGAATTCCTTCTTGGGTACAAGTTTGCCACCTTAAACACAAAATCATTCTTCCTGCCTTCTCATGTTTTTGGCTGCATCATTGCTTCACTGCTGTGATCCAGAAGAGGCCATTCTTTATACCTCAGTGGCAAAAGGGGGATAATTGTATTTAGCTGTCTCTGTAAAGTACTTAAAAAAAATGGATGAAGAAGCCTATAGAAGTGGCATTGTTTTACCATGTCGTGTTTGCAGTCTGAGTTCTCCATACAAAACTGCTCTTCAGTATCTTGGGAAGAGCCTATGGTTTTAGTTTGTATGGCCTGCCACTCTGGGCAGAATTATACAGCATTAAACCTTTGAGCAGAAGGGGCTAGCTTGGTTTTACCTGCCCCAGAAGAATAATGGTGATGCCAGACCATCTAAAAAACTTATATAACATTTGACAGCTGGCCCATCCAGTCCTGTGCGTTTCCAAGACTTATGTTTTCCATAGCTCCCTGGATTTCCCTGTGTGCTGTTTTGCTAGGCTGTCTGTATTCTGAGGTGATATCTAAACTGGACTCTTTAAAATAACTGTTTCCTCTTGGTTTTTTTCTTCTTAATTTCATAGCCTGAATGAATATTTTTTTCCATAATCTGCAACTGTTTAATTTCCTCTGGAAATGCCACAGTCAACCTTGGCTCATTTTAAAGAAAGGATATAATTCCTGGGGTTTCTTCTGAATTCCACAATACCTGAAGTATGCTAAAAATAATGTCTGATAAAACGTTTTCCCTGGAGAGAAAAAATCATGACATAAGCCTTTGACAAAAATCTTTGATGCATACATTCAATATGAGTCTCTTCTCTGCATATCTCTTATGCCATCAGTATTACAACATTAGCTAAGGGTGTTTTATAACTGAGTTTTGCCTCTTTACAATCCTGTGAAAAAAGTGATAAGTCTTGTATACAGGCTGCTACTATGGAGGTAGCATGCCTGTTACGGTGCATCTTCTGGCATGTTATGCCACAAATAAGTGATGCTCTGACAACTGTCCTTTTATACCTAGATCTTCCTATAAGCTTGGTAGAGGCAGAGCACTGGCCCTTGCAGAACTGGCCAGAGCTGTATGTCTTCCAGCCCAGTATTTTTTTGGAGAGGAAAAGGGGAAGCAAAGAATCTCATGTAGCTCATTTCTAACCTTTGTGTGTAAGCCAGTTTGTTACTCTGCAGGCTGTCATCACCAGTCCAGGAACTACTCGCAAGATTATCAAGTATGAAACTCTAATTCAATAATACATTTATTTATGAATTCAATTACAAATGAGAAAAGAAAAAAAATACCTCCAGGGCTAATATCATGAGCATACATTGTAAAATGGATGGTATGAAATGCTGCTGGTTATCACTGATCTTACAGGGATCCTGGTTTTTTTCTCTGATAAAAAAATCCAAAATTTTCTGATTTAACCCCCCGCCCCAAATCCACCTTTCTCCATGATTAAAATGAAACACCACTATATGTATGTGTATATATATATATATATATATATATATATAGGGCTGGATAGATATATCCACTATATATATCTATATATATAGTGGTGTTTCATTTTAATCATGGACAAAGGTGGATTTGGGGCGGGGGGGTTAAATCAGAAAATTTTGGATTTTTTTAATCAGAGAAAACTAGGATCCCTGTGATCAAGTAAGAGCTTAATCCCAAGGTCCCTTCCAGTCCTAATGTCTATGAAAATCTATGAAATGCTACTAGTACTCTAATTAGAATATGAATCTGAGCTAAAAGAATCCTTTCTGTTCTGGTGACACAGAACCTCTAGACCGTTCTGTAGGGATAGCTGCGACTGATACATTTTTGTGGATGCATCTAAAGAATTGGATACATCCAATGAAGGATCACCAGGATTTCAAAGACTGCTGTAGCCATCCTGAGCTGAACAATCTGCATGAGCCATATTATATTTTGTAGATGTGAATCTATGTTTATTATGCCTTGGCAGTTTTTCATCTGTACCCTGAAGTCTTTTATAACCAAGTTCTTCAGGGGCAGCAGAAGGTTGTCTTGGTTTGTGATGAGTTATTTTTGCAGTTCTCGGCCTCATTCTATGGTTCTTGTAAGTTTTCATTTTGGAGGATGAGTAGTTGCCAAGGGGCTGTTCACACTTCAAAGGTTTAGCTGAAGTTGATGGATTTCCATTTGTTATCGGTGGTGAGTTAATGGAGGAATATTTTTTTACTGGTTGCTTTTCTGCAGCTTTCAGGTGTTTCCCATTTTCCTTAGATTCCTGTGGTGATAAATGCACTGGGATTTGATTCATTTTTTTGTGAAAAGGTTGATTTTTTACTGCCTCGGTGTCTTTTTCTGGTTTTTTACAATTTGTTTCTGAGATTATTTTGAGTTCACCTTTTTTGGGTTCCTCTGTTTCGTAAGTTTTAGAAGTATTAATTTTCGCTGGTTCTCTGTAATAATTAAAAAAGACATTTTCAGCAAAACATGTTCATTTTTGCAAATTAGGATGACAACTTAACTCCTTACATCAGAAATCTAATTTATAGTCTAGAGTTGTCTTCTACTATTAAAAGTTAATATTTTGTGTTGCAGAATTCAAAAAACAGTCATGAATTTTTAGCTGCAAACTCTTGTTAGCAACTATATACTTATCCAATGGGGAAAAAAACATCAACTCACTCTTTATTCTTCAAATACTTCGAAGAAACTATGTGCATCAATATTATCAAAGCCACAAGGATACCAGGGACTGAGATGCAAGCTACTACAATAGATTTTGGTATGGGTTTAATGTTGTCCTTGTGATGAATACCTAAAGGAAATCATACAAAGAAAAAGCTGACTACTACTGAGAATTTAATGTGTTTTACATACTGCTGAATTTTGTGGTTAAATATTTTGCTATTTTTGTAATTTTTTGAAATTAATGAAAATCTCTGACTATCTTTTTTATCATTTCAGGAGCACTCTTTGAAGTGATGCAAACCAATGTATTTGGGGATATTATTTCCTGAATTGCTTTTATGGTGATGATAATTTTCAATATTTGTATACTGTGACAATGGGCCAACTTGGGGCCAGGTCTTGCGTTGGCCTGCCCAACTGTTTAAGTAGGGCAGTCTGCCCAGTCTTTCCTGCCATGACTTGTTGTTTCTTAAACTGGTGTAAAATGCAGGAGGAGGCTGCCCATGCAGGGTGCTATCCATGGCTCCGTACCACCCTACTCCATGGCCCATGCCTCGCAGGTGGCATCCAGTTTATTATTACAACTCCGGCTTGAGGCCAGGACAAACTCAGTCCACTAATGGGCCTCTTGCACACTACCCTATTGGGGTCACACTCATACTGCCCCCCTCTCACTGGGCCTCTTGCACACTGCCCCTCACTGGGCCACACCCAACCTTCCCTGCTCCCTTGAGTAACCACGTAGGCCATCAGGCTTGCCTACTTTCATTCCTTGACTGGCCAGCACACATTCTCTCATGTCCTCTGCAACTCTTATCTGGACGGTGACCAGCCAATTCTCTAAACACTGACTCTGCCCCTAGCCCCTCACTGGGAAACTTTACAAACATACCCTTCTCCTGAGAGATGGCCCGTGTGCAGCTCTTCAGACTGTCCCTTCAGCCCTACTCAACACCCTTAATGCACAGGCCTTCAGACTGCTGCTGCACACCCTACACTGTGCAGGCCAAACCTGCTTTATTGTCCCCCTCTCTGGGGCCACACTACTGCCCACTCTCTCTGGGCCAAACTATTGCCCCTTCCCTGGGGCCTCCAGGGTCTTACACCCCTTTGGGGCTCAGATGCCCAAAGGTGTGCCTGGCCCCCATGCCTGGCCCCAAATCTGGGTATCCCACCAGGATGTGGAGGCTGAGGTTTAAAGTGCCCCTACCCACTTTTCATTGAGGAGGCAACTGGCCTGGCATTTCTGGGGAACTCCCCTGCCACAGGGAGTCCCACCAGGCTGTCCTCCCCAGCAGAGTGCAATTTCAAGTCATACCCAGGAGTCTCCTACCTTCCCCAATAGCTCATGCCCTTACCTCCAGGATGTTCTGAGCAGCAGCTAAGCCAGCTGTTGTCTTCTCAACTGCTGGCATCAAACTGCTGCCTCAGCCTTCAGAGCCTGGATCTAAAATGGGCACCTCATCAGGGCAGGCCCACACCTGCCAGCTACCTGCTCCCAGCCTTAAAGTGGCAGTCACCCAAAGTGCCCTGCCACATATACGTCAACTAGTTCAAATGCAGCTGAATTCACTCTTGCCCCTTCCTTCCCTCTACCAATCATTCAAATAAGGATGAACCAACAGATACATATAGGTGAGAAAAACAGACATTATCTCTTATACTAGCCAATTTCTGATGAGTATTACCTAACTGGGATTTACATATCACTGGGCACATATACATGAGATAATTTATTGCCCAGTAGACTAATATACTGTGCAGTAAAATGTCACTATGTAACCATGCACAGCAACTACTGAATAGTAAAATAGAGGCTAATGCATGGTTTTCTAATACCTGTAAATACTCCAGTCTCAGAGTGGGGGCTGGGATATGGTCCCCTGCCTTGGCAGCAGGCAGCTACTGGGCCCCAGGTCTGATCTCAGAGTGGGGGTTGGAGCATCAATCTTGGAGCTGGGGCCCATCAGTTGCCTGCTGCCAAGGCAGGGGAACATATTCCAGCCCCAGGTCTGAGAGTTGGAGCTTGGCAGCAGGCAGCTGCTGGGGCAAAGGACAATGTCCCAGCCTCCACTTCAGTCTCAGAATCAGTGTTAGGCAGCAGGCATGTGCCTGGGGTGGAGTGGGAGGCAGTTGCCCTGGAGGCAGGACAGCTCCCTGTACTCCCTGGAACCCAAGCCTGACCCTGGTGCAGGCACAAGTGTAGATGCACTCCCAAGGAAAGCTTACTGTGCAGTAAGCTTCCAGCATATTAATAGCATGTGTAGATGAACCCATTATGCAGGGAGAACTACAATTGTAATTGTGTTTGAAAGGGGCCTTAAAACTTTGTTTTAAAATCAACATGGTATCCAAATAAAAATCTCAGTGTAAAACAGAGAGCATTACAGGTGAGCAGTGGTGATACTGGGTTCTAAACTACTCTGTTCAATAAATGTTATAAGCAGTTATTTCTTTCCATGGTCCAGTCTCTAAAAATTACATAGTGTAAATATTCAACTGAGTAACAGGCTGCTCGAAGTGAATTTGTAATATACATATACAGAAGCCAGAGTAGAGAGGTACCTTAAAGACTTATCAGGGACGCATACATATACACTTATTGCGTTAATACTGAAACTAATAATGCTGTATTTACAGAACCATTCTTTATCTGTGGCATAAAGTTCACCTAACAGGTAACGTGCTACGACTAATTTGTAAACTACAATTTCTAACTTATTTTCTTGTGATTTGTTTAAATCAAATTTTGTATTTCTGAAACCAAAGTTATGCAGTTTGGTTTGCAAACTTAAATGTAGTAAAGTAACCATAGTTTGTGTGCACTATTTAGTTCTGTTTTATCATGCCTGCCTTTATGACAGAT
This sequence comes from Crocodylus porosus, assembly GCF_001723895.1. NCBI lineage: Eukaryota > Metazoa > Chordata > Crocodylia > Crocodylidae > Crocodylus > Crocodylus porosus. The sequence continues at coordinate 93,613,778 of NW_017728906.1, read as the reverse complement.
TTATTGTAATCTAAGCATTCAACAACACACTCTGCTCTGTTAATTTTCTAATTGATGTCTTTGCAAGCAAATTGCCATAGTCGTCGAAAAATATTTGCTGTCTTTCAGCTGAACACACACAATATGTTTTAACTTAATAAAAACCCAACTGAAAGGCATAACTCAAGTTTTTAAAAAACAGAATGAGGTTAGCAGTAGCTTACTAAATTAATAAATATGGGACAACAAAGCTGACATTATAACCTTGTTGCATTAGGTAAGATTTGATTTAATAAAACCAATGTACATTTTGTGAGAATGGCAAAGAAGAACAAATTTGTATTGTGTGTCAACACTAACTTTTTGGTTTGCAAGGGTAGTTACTCATTTTTAAAATAAAAAAGCTCATATTTACCTTCATACTTTTTAAAAAATGCATATATTTTGGGACTCTTTATGTCCACTTTTTCTGACACACTTCGAGGCTCTGTTAAAGAAAAAAGAGGTTAACAGTCTAAGTGTGTCTCTCAAGTCCCCTCTACACATTACATTTATGTTGTGATTTTGTTAATCTTTCCATAAATGGCAAGGGTGTTATATATGCACCTAAATTAAGGTACCAGAAGGTGCCAAACCAGTCATAATGCATATTATGTCTGGTTTGTATGGTGCCTTTTGAACATGTATTGTCTACACACTGGGGCTGTCCAGGATGGATGCCTGATAATCAGCTGATTGATGCAGTCGGCCTTGAATAGTTCCAGGTTTCCCATAGGCAGGGCCGACAATCTTGTCATCACAGACATGGGGCAGCCCCAAGTCTCAAACCTGCCTTTGAGTTGCCCCAGAGCTGATGCTGACAGTCAGCTGATTCTTGGCACCAGTTTCCAGGACATCTGGGTTCTGGGCCTGAGGTTGCCCTGTTTAACTGGTCTGTGAATGCAAAACTTCCAGGTACAATTTTGCAACACAGTTCAAACCAAACTGAAATCATTACCCTTAATGTTGTTTGGGTGCAGCATGCTCTGATTTAATATAAAATCAGTTGGTGGCATATAGGTAGTGGGTCATTTGTAAAATGTTTAATGGGGAAAAGCTGAAATGAAAGAAATTCAGGTTCATTATACTAAGAGGTAAAACTGGAAACATTGCAGACAGCATTTTGATTTGCCATTCCAGTTTATAATGAATGGATATTACCTGGCATGGATGTTGCTTCAAATTGTTCTTTATTTTTATCTGAGGGTTGTAGATTGGTACTACGGCCTTTTAAAAGTATCTGTGTTTTCTTCTCCTTTTCACTGGACTCCTCCTTCTCTTTAAGAGAGAAAAGAATTGAGAGATTAGGAGATTAAAAATTAAGAATTGGACTTAGGGAGCAGTGCGAGATGCACAGGTGAAAGTCCCTTGCGCCCCATGCCCCAAAGACCCCCAGCAACCTCCCAACAGCTGCAGAGTGTCCCCGCTGGCCCCCAGCACAGCTGGAGGTAAGTGGGGCTCATGGTGGGAGGGGACTAGTGCAGTTCAGCTGTGGGGAGGCAGTTGAGAGGAGCCAAGGAGGGCCTCACCCCGCCCCAGCTCCTATTTGGCCCAGCCCCCCAGGGAGCCAAGTGATCAGAGCCTCACAAACAAGCCACACAAACAGGCGTGCTTCTGGGCCTGGTGCACAAGTTTAGCACAGGAGTTTGCACAGGAGGATGAGTGAGAGGGCCTGAGGCCATGCCAGTGAGCCCTAGGGAAAGCAGTCCCATCAGTAGCTGACCTGCCAGCGGCACGATGCAGATGGGCACGCGCAATGTGGATGGGCACCCTGAGGGTCCCCTTGGAGTCTGCAGCCTCCCCCTCTGGTACCTCGGAGGCCTCCACCTAGACAGAACCCATAGTTCCAGGCTCCATGCAGATAGAGCCTCTGGCGCTCGGCTCCAGGGGCTACCTGGCACGTTTCCAGGCTCATGGGACTGGGAGCATGGCCACCTCCCCTTGTGAGGTTTGCTCTACTTTGTAGTCTCTGGGACACCAGATAGAGGAGCTCCAGGCCACAGGCCAAAGACTGCGTGCCATCAGGGAGGGTGAGCAGGAGATAAGAGTCCTACTGCCAAGCCCTTCACCCCCTAGAGGTGGAGAGTAGACCAAGGTCACCTTCCAGGACAAGGGAGGACTTGGGGATCTTCCATACTGTCCAGCCAGGGAGTTGGACTAAGGTGGGGCCCCAAGGCCTGGCGCACCAAGGTCCCCTCCCCTCTGGGGCTTTGCAACAGGTACAAACCTCTTGCACCCCCAGTTGGGCCTGCAGAGATGCCAGCTCCTGCAGGCAAGGGAGGATCACCCACCCCTACTCTCCCTAAAATGAAATGCAGAGTGGTCATCATGGGAGACTCTCTCCTGAGTGGGACTGAGGGGGCAATTGGCCACCCCAACCCCCTAGCCCAGGAGATCTGCTGCTTCCTGGGGGCCCACATCTGGGACATAGCAGAGAGGATCCCAAAGATTATCCAGCCCTCTGACCACTACCCTATGCTCCTTATCCATGTGAGCATGAATGACATGACTCGGAGCAATCCCAACCAGGTCATGATACAGGGGTCTGGGAGCCAGGGTTAGGGGCACAGATGGTCTTTTCCTCACTCCTCCCAGTTGTGGGTCATGGGCTGAGGAGGGAGAGATGGGTCAAGGTAGTCAACCAGAGACTGTGGCACTGGTGTCATCATGAAGGCTTTGGCTTCCACAATCACAGTCCACTCTTTGCTGAGAGAGGCAGTGGGCTGCTGGAGAGAGATGTCCTCCACCTCACTCCACTAGGGAGGAAGCTATTCTCAGCCAGACTGGCTGACCTGCTCAACCAAGCTTTAATCTAAGCCTGTTGGGAATTGTGGGGATTACCGTCACTGAAAGCCCACTGGGCAACCTTTGTAAATCCAGCAGGCTAAGGCACTTAAGAGAACCCACCCCTGCCCTAGCCCCAGAACAATATGTAGGGAAGGCAGGGGTACTTAATGGAACACTTACCTGCCTGTACACCAGTGCCAAGAAGTTGGGGAATAAACAAAAGGAACTGGCACTCCCACTAAAAAAGAATGACTATGACATCATAGTGATAATGGAGACCTGGTGGGACTCCATCTTTGACTGGGCCACAGGTATAGATGGCTATACCCTGTACAGGCGAAATCATGCAGATAAAAGGGGTGGGGGTGTAGATCTCTGTGTCAAGGACAGCTACACATCCCTGCAAATTGACATTGGCCCCCAGGAAGGATGACTGGAGTCTCTCTGGGTTAAAATATGTGGGGAACGTGACACAGGGGACTTTATGGTAGGAGTCTACTACAGACCTTCTAACCAGAAACAAGAGCTGGACCAGGAATTCACCAGAGAACTGGCTGAGGCTGCATGCTCTCAGTGCATGGTTGTCATGGGAGACTGTAACTACCCAGACATCTCATGGGAAGAACACTTGGCCAAATCCAATCAGTCACAAAGCTTCCACACATGCGTAGATAAGCTCTACCTGAGAGGTAAAGCATTGCTGGACCTAGTACTGGCCAAAGGGGATGACTTAGTCAGTGACCTAAGAATTGACGGAAAGCTGGGTGATAGTGACCAAGAGCTGATCACCTTTACTATCCATCACAAAGCTGACAAACCAGTCAGCAATACAGAAGTCCTCGACTTCAGAAAACCTGACTTTGACAAGCTCGTTAAGGCCCTAAGGTACCACAACTCAACAGGAAAAGGAGTCCAAGAGGAGTGGTTGCTCCTCAAGGGAGAAAACCTGACAGCACAACGGATGGGCATCCCATCTCAGAACAAGGGTAGCAAAAGGGCACAGCAATGCCCTTGGCTCAGCAGGGAACTTGAGGACCTCCTACGCCTCAAAAGAGAGACTTATAAAGGATGGAAGGCTGAAATTACCACCAAGGTGGAGTACTCGGCACTGGTCTGTACCTGCAGGGAGTGGATCACGAAAGCCAAGGCTGCAACCAAGCTCCATCTGGCTTCACATATCAAGGATAACAAAAAGTCCTTTCTCAGATATGTAGGGAGTCAGAAAAAAAAGCAGGGGCAACATTGGACCCCTGCTGAACCAAATGGTACAGCTGATAACTGACACCCAGGAAAAGGCCAGTCTGCCTAATGGGTACTTCATGTTAGTCTTTCATCAGTCCAATGGGATCACCCTGCTTAGCAAGATGTGAGACAGCCAGGGTGAGGGCATATTTATACCTATCATCAGTGCTGATCTAGTAAAGAATGACCTTGAGAGGCTGGACACCTTCAAGTCAGCTGGTCCTGACAGATTACACCCTAGAGTACTCAAGGAGCTGGTAGGTGTCATAGCCCAACCATTGGCAAAAATAATTGAAAACTCATGGCACTCAGGTGAAATACCTGAAGACTGGAAGAGGGTGAATGTAGTACCCATCTTCAAGAAAAGGCAGAAAGTAGATCCCGTGAATTACAGGCCAATCACCTTGACCTTAATCCCCGGTAAGATTCTGGAGAAAATTATCAAGGAAACCCTTCTGGATAAGCTGGCTGAGGGCAACATCCTAAGGGATAGCCAGCATAGGTTTGTCGCGGGTAGGTCTTGCCTGACCAATCTCATCTCCTTCTATGACCAAGTAACATATCACCTGGACAAGGGAAAAGAGATTGACAACATATATCTGGACTTTAAAAAAGCTTTCGATCTTGTGTCCCATGACCTCCTCATGGAAAAATTGGCCAACTGTGGCCTTGGCTACACCACAGTCTGATGGCTGGGAAATTGGCTCCAAGGTCAGACCCAGAGAGTAGTGGTCAATGGTAGCAAATCAATTGGTGAGGCCGCAGCTGGAGCACTGCGTCCAGTTTTGGGCTCCACAATTCAAAAAGGATGTGGAGAAGCTTGAGAGAGTCCAGAGGAGAGCCATGCGCATGATCAGAGGTCAGGAAAACAGATCTTACGATGATAGGCTGAGAGCCATGGGACTCTTTAGCCTGGAAAAGTGTAGGCTCAGGGGTGATCTGATGGCCACCTATAAATTTATCAAGGGTGACCACCAGGATCTGGGGGAACGTTTGTTCACCACAGCGCCCCAAGAGATGACGAGGTCGAACGGTCACAAACTCCTGCAAGACCATTTCAGGCTGGACATAAGGAAGAATTTCTTTACTGTCCGAGCCCCCAAGGTCTGGAACAGTCTGCCAGCGGAGGTGGTTCAAGCACCTACATTGAACACCTTCAAGAGTAAATTGGATGCTTATCTTGCTGGGATCCTATGAACCTAGCTGACTTCCTGCCCTTTGGGCAGGGGGCTGGACTGGATGATCTCCCGAGGTCCCTTCCAGCCCTGATGTCTATAAAAATTATGAAATTATGGTGCTCCGTGACCAGTGGCATCCCCTAAACTTCTGTCCTTGAACCGGTTCTCTTTAACATCTTTATCAATGATTGGTGTCAGAAGCACACTGGCTAAGTTCACCAATGACGCTAAACTTTGGGGCACTGTGTCCAAAGCTGAGGACAGGCTAGTGATCCAGGCTGACTTGGATAAACTTAGTAAGTGGGCGGATACAAACCTGATGACGTTCAATACCGATAAATATAAGGTACTCCACCTCAAGGTGAAAAAACCCCCGTAGCATGCTATAGGTTTGGCAGTGCTCTTGCTAGCACCACTGCTGAAAGAGACTTGGGGGTCATGATTGACCACAAAATGAACATGAGCCACCAATGCAATGTCGCAGCTGGTAACACAAACATAACTCTGCCTTGCATCTATGGATGCTTCTCAAGTAAATCTCAGGATGTAATCCTCCCGCTGTCTTGGCCTTGGTGAGGCCACAGCTGGAGTACTACATCCAATTCTGGGCCCCACAATTTAAGAAGGATGTCAAGAAGCTTGAGAGAGTCCAGAGGAGAGCCACACGCATGATCATAGGCAAGATAATAGCCCTTATGAAGACAGGCTGAGAGCCATGGGACTCTTCAGCCTGGAAAAGCACAGGCTCAGGGGGGACTTGGTGGCTGCTTATAAGTACATAAGCGGGGTACATCAGGATCTGGGAGAACATCTGTTCACCAGAGTGCCCAAGGAAAAACAAGAACCAATGGTCATAAACCCCTACAAGACTGTTTTAGGCTGGACATAAGAAAACATTTCTTTACTGTCCAAGCCCCCAGGACCTGAAATAGACTCCCTCCAGAAATGGTGCAGGTATCTACTCTGAACTCATTCAAGAAATGTTTGGATGCTTGTCTTGCTGGGATCCTTTGACCCTAGCTGACATCCTGCCCCTGAAGCAGGGGGATGGACTTGATGATTTTCAAGGTCCGTTCTAGCCCTAATGTCTATGAAATCTATGAAAAATTGAGAGATTAGGAGATTAAGAATTAAGAGATTATGATTATCTCAATGATGCAATATTTCTTAGCATTTTAAAAGTGAAAAAACATCCTGGATTGTGGATGGGAAGCTTCCCCTGCTCCAAAAAATGCATAATTTGTGGGGAAGAAATTAAGATGCATAATTATTCTAAAAATCTAGCTAACTAATGCAGACTGGAAAACCAGACATGGTAAGTAACTGTAATGCACATAGAAGAGGACTTTTTGTGATGCATTGTAGAGTTGTACCTCATAAACTAAGTAAATTAGAGAGGGTGTCAAATGCCATTTCTGAGGTGACCTGAGAAAGGCATTTGATGTCTAGAAGCTAGTGCAACAACTTTCTCAACTATGCAGTTGGTCCAATAAAAGATAACACAAAAATATCCTTGCCTCTTGAACATTTCCTGAATCATTATGAATACAATAATACTCCAGCTTTACTATAATCTGCAGAGAATGTTTTGTTAATATTCCATTTGTGCATTTTGGCAAACCAGAAGTTGAAATGTTTGTATAAAGGTGGTACCATTTTAATTAGCTAGAAAAACCTATTAGGAGAAAAACTTTGGAGAAAGCAAGTCCTATCATGCAGATGCCATCGCACAATGAACATGAAATCCAGATAAAAGTAAATTGACCTCCAAAATAAATTTCTGGCACCCTTGTAATGTCACTGAGGAGGACAGGGCTCACAAACGTAACGCTGGTGTCCAAACAAAAAGGAATGTTGAATATAGCCATATTTTACACATTAGCAATAGAATTGCATTCTATTATCATTGCAACACTTCCTCCCCCCCCTCCCCCCCCCACAATACCCATGGTCAGAACAGGTGATAACTGCATATCATATTTCTATGTCTTGTTACTGCTTTTAATGAAACTATAAATTCATTTAATATGTTTGCTGGTCTCAGTCAGATAGGTGCTCCACTGTGCTAAGCATGGCAAAATGGACAGATCCAGACCCAAAGAATGTACAAAAGCAGATTCACATAGCAGGTGCATAAGACAAGTGGGAATCAGGAAAGGGCAGGGAGAGCAAGAACAGAATAAAAAGATGGGCAGTTTTAGCTCAGAGCAGTGGTGTTTTGAATTCTTAGCCAAACAATAATACCAATCAAATATCTGGACCGGAGTCTTACAGCCTGGCCATTAACTATTCCCATCTTTGAAAAGGAGATTAAATAGCAATACAATTTGTATAGCAGCAGGGGTCACTTATCATTCAAAACTTGTTATTTGCCAAACAAAGTATACTTTTGTCATATTTATTGTCTATTCTAAGCAGTAGGAAATTCTGGTAGCTGCTGCAGAGAAACTGTCTGCTTCCATCTGTAAAGTCCCTGTCCCTAGTACATGTGCATTTCCATGGTATGTACTGGAAAGACCTTACTTTGTAATGGCCATCACTTATCTTTTCCACATGTATAAGTTTCTATAGCTAAGACATCCCAGATAGTTTGGGGACATGTGTTTGTAGAGGAAAGAATCAATACATGCAAGAGGTTACAAGCTGGTTGGTAGCAATTATGATCAGTTGTTGCCAGATGCTTCTTAGAAATCCCAGGGATATATGAAAAAGAAATAGAAGCAAGGGTAATCCTTTTAATATTTTATTTTGGACTTTTACACATGAATGGGAACATGGGGTCAGATCCTAATTCAATTTTAAGACATCTCTGTATAGGCATCATAATAATTCAAATGTAGGCACCTTCCTGAAGGAGACAATCCTACTTGACAACTTATAGTGCCTATGCTTCTCATACAGTGATTGGGGAGCCCTAGGTGCTTCCCAAAGGTGATCTATTCTAGATTGCCTCATTTCTCAGCAAAGCAGTGCCCACAGTTAGCCAATAGGATATGAGAGGCACAGGGGTGTGTCTACACTCCTGCTTCTGCTAGGTGTTAGGTGTTTGGCTCAGGCTGTGAGGGAGAAATCTCTATCATCTTGTAATCCAGAGAGCCTAGAGGTAGACCACCTATCTGAACCACATTCCTAACTGACAGCAGCACTTACTTCAGTATAAATTGCAGCACCCATTCACTTCCCCATTTTCCTAGGACAAGAGTAATGGTTGGGGTGCCACTGTACTTGTGCCAGTAGTCTAGTAGCAAGAACCCCTACCCAGGTAATGGGAGGCCTGGGCTCTAGACTTTCATCATACTGAGCAGGAGTGCTTGCCACAAAATTTGTGGGCCAAAGAAAGCAGAGCTTTACCATATGTATGATAGCCAGTAGAGCTACAGGGAAGGAAAATCCACTCAAGGTAGCTATATTTTTAAATATAGCAGGCCCAGAAGCTCTGTCTCTTTATAATAACCTACAACTGTCAAAAGCAGAACAGAAAAGCTATGGCACAGTAATAAAAAAGTTTGAAGAGTATTGTATACCCAAACAAAATGAAACCTTTGAATGGTATAATTTTCATGTGAGACAGCAGAAAGAATGTGAGACAATACAGGAGTTTGTCAAAGACTGCTGGCTCTCACATGCAACTTTGGAGACCTAAAAGAGTCCATGATCAGCAAGGATCCTGGTTTTCTCCGATTAAAAAAAATCCCCAATTTTCGGATTTAAAGAAATAACCCAAAATCCACGTTTTTCTGTGATTAAAATGAAATGCCACTAATATAGAGATATATGGGGAAATACTATGGAAGAACATGACTTGAAGCTAACAAAGGCACTAGAAAGAGCTTGCAAAACAGGTTTGAAACTGAACAAACAAAATTGAAAATTCAGGGCAAAGAAATATGTATCTGGGAGCAAGGTTTTTTGAGAAAAGGGTGCAAATGGATCCTGCAAGGGTTAAAGCCATTGCAAAAATGCCACCCCTTACAGATAAGGAAGAAGTGCAAAGATTACTGGGAGATCAATTATATAGGGAAATATCTACCTAATTTAGCAGAGCAGGCCAAACACCTTTGATCACTCCCACAAAAGAATGCTCAGTGGACATGGGAACATGAACATGAAGCTGAATTTAAAAACCTGAAGGAAAAAATAATGAAAGCTCCAGGACTAAAATATTATGTCCCTAAAAGACCCATTAAATAGCAAACCATGTCATAACTCATATCAAATCGATTTTTGCTAGACATGGGATTCCCCAAATTGTGAGAACAAACAACAGACCTAAATTCAACTGTCTTGAGCTTAAAGAGTTTGAAAACCAATATGGATTCTATCACAATACTTCAAGTCCTAAATACCTACAATCCAATTGTCTGGTGGAAAATGCAGTACAAACAGTCAAAAATTATTGAAAAAAGCTACAAATTCACACACCAATGTTTATCTGTCACTCTTAAATTACAGGGCAACACCCATGAAACATAGATTGTCCCCAGCAGAAATTCTGTTTAACAGGAAACTCAAAACCAGACTGCCAAATCTTGTGGAAGATGCTCATCAGAATGAAAAGCAAAATGTGGAAACATCTTTAAAAAATGACAAACTCAAACAAAAATGGTACTGTGACAGGGTTCCAGGAAGTTACCACAACTGCACAACAAAGACATTTTATTTTAGATGGATGAACATGGAAACAAAAAGCATTATTAGTTTCCCAGCAAGTAGCTCCCAGATCCTATAAAATAGTCACGCCGGAAGGACAGGTGTTAAAATGGAACAGACGACACTTGCATCTTGTGAGGGGAGAAAAGAAACAGCCTCACGAGATTCACCAAAGGAAACAGCTAACATCAAAGCAACAAGAAACAAAGAGAAGATTGAAAATGACAGATAAAGACAGCTGAACACGGAAACCAAACAAGAACTGAACCAATAAGGACTGAGAATGCAGACAAATTGAGAAGATCACTTAGAGCTAAAGAGCCAACACAAAGACTATAGAAACCTGTTAAAATGTGCTTTAACTATAGGTTGAACTAAACTGCCAATGTTAGTATTATATGGGAATATGTTATATGTAAAAGAAGAAGATGTGTGGATACCTTTAAGAGTGTTATATATAAGTTGTTACATTTGCCCCTGGCTTGCTGGAGGGAACAGCAGATCAGCAGACTAGGAAGGCTTTCTAAATATACAAGCATTCTCATTTTATAAGATTAACTCCTTGTTCTTTTGAGAATTACACAGAGTTCATGCATCTCTCAACACCAGCTTGGATCTCAGTTAAGTATAGGTAGGCTACCTAAGTATCTCATGCCCATGTGGGTTGCTTCTGAGCATAAGTAGCAGGATATATTTAGGTGCTTAAAGATCTCTTCAGACCAAAGTGGAAGCTATTTTCCTGTGCAATTTTGAGGTGGCTGAGTGGAGTAAATGTGGAAAGCTCTTGGTGATGTCAGGGCCCAAGTCTGCCTAACAACTGTTTAGGTGTCTAGAGGCCAATTATGATTTGGCCCATATTGGGTGAGGGAGGAACAATACAACGACTAGTATTAAGTTGGGTCAGAATACTTTTTTAATTTTCCATAAAACATTTAATGGGTTTTGTCTACTTGAACTGGAAACAACAGTTTAACAAAATGCCAGGTGTCAAACTAGCAAATTAGCTGGCTGTTCAGTGCTCTCCTCTAGGTATGGGAGTTAAACATCTTTCTCTGGTCAATTTGAATAAGCAATTTTAAGTATCTGGAATAACACTTGTACAATTTATACATTTGAAGGCTTCAGTTGGGAGTGGCTGCAGAAGAACAAAACTGTTACAGTTTATGCCAAAGAGAAATAGACAATTTTGTTCTGAAAAACTACTGTATTACGAATACTGCTTTTCTTTGCACATTTAAGGGAGTTTGGGTTGGATTATGCCTCATTAAATCTGTGGTTTGGTCTTTATTATACACAGACCTTCTCAGATCATAACTGTGGAAATATTACACTGTCTCTCTATGACAACAGTTACTGGTAACTGAAACATTATGTGAAAGACCTAGCTCGGTCCCCAAATAAAAATTGCAGTCTCCCCCTTCTCTTCACAGGACTCCATCATCCCCATACCCTGTCCTTACCACACCAGATGTGCTTGCGTTGATCTTGTTAAGTCTTCTTTGTGGAAAACAATTTCTCTATGCTGCCTTGAACAAAATCTAGGCAGCTGGTCTCTGGCTGCTGGCCTCTGGTCCCGTTCCAACACATGGGCCAAAATATAAAGTTACAGTTTCCTCCTTTTCCCTTAGCCTTCAGAGAAGGGTCATCTTAGACCACTGGCCCAAACTCACAATTCAGATCTGCTTCTCCTCCTTCCTTCCCCAGGTCCCCAGGATGAAGCCCCACTCTCACCAGACTCAATCTCACCCGTTCAGCTGTGAGTGCTCTTCAGGTAAATCTATGGGACACACTCAGTCTCTGCAGGTCCTGGCTCAGTCGAGCTCCCCTATGTGCTGCTCCCCTCGCCAGAGGAGAGCCAACTGCCTGTTTGGCTCCCTTATGAACTCCCGCGAAGATCAGCTTTGACTGCGGCAGCAGCGTTCCCTTCTCTGCCTTGCCGGCTCTCACAGCTGATTGCTTTAATTAACATCTGGGACTTTCATGCATCTTTTCCCTGCCTGGGTTTGTCACGTCTTTTCTCTCCATCCAGGCTCACTGCCCCGGTAAGTTTCATCTCTTTCTTTGTTCTTTTGGGGTCTCATGACAGGGTAGACTCACTGCCCTATCGCACATTAGAGCAGCTTGTTTGTTTTTCAGGATGGGCTAAGACCAGTAGAGAGCTGAGAGCTGCTGTGTGTTGTAAATTGCCTCCAAAACACTGCTAGAGTCTTGCATGAAGATAAACAAGATTTGCTTTTATCAAGGAGGTGTACTTCTGTAACAGCACTCATCATTACAATAAACATTCACATGAGTGAAAGAAGAGAAAATCTATGTCTGTCTTGATTTTAATATTTCTTGTTTTAAACACTTTTCTCTTGACTATGGACCACAAGTTCCACGTATTTTGGAGAATGGAAGGGAGGACATGGAAAGCGTGCTCTAGACAGATCTAGGTACAAATAGGATATTAGCAATGAAAGCAAATCCCAAACCAGTGGTCAGATTGTTTCCCCACAGATATCTGCTGTGGGCCCATAGCAGCAGGATGCCAAAAAAGCTACCCCTCTACCATGTAATCATTGTCATGTTTATAGTTCTATATGACAAAAATGAATTTACTATCAGGAGTTAAGGAACCACCATGGAGTGTGTTATAGCCATTGACAATGCTGTAAGGGGGGTGATGGAAGTCTGAAGTAATAAATGGCACGGGGAAAGCAAATAGGGACTCAGTAAGCACATCTACATGAGATGCTATCTGCGCAGTAGCTTACTAACACTGCTCAGTAGCATGCCAGGCAAAAACCATGCTAATACGCTACCACGCAATAATATTAAGCTATTGTCAAAAACCCGTGAGCCAGCCCTACTGTTCAGTAGCATAAGTTACTGCACATTGATTTAGTATTTGGTTAACCAAATACCAAAGTTAATGTGCAATTACTATGGCACATTAATGAATGTGTAGTTGTGCCCAGTATTTACTATCTCTTACAACATTAGAACTAGGCAACATATGAACCAATTATTAAAAACCAAGCTTAAAATTAAGAAAAGGAAATTCTTTTGAACACAACCTGCAATTAACCTGTGGAATTCATTGGCACGAGATGATGTATAAGCTGATATTTTAACCTGGTTCAAAAGAGGATTAAAGAAATTGATGCAGGAGGGGACATTAAATGTTACCCATCAGCAGATGTTATTGTTATGGGTGCAAAATCCAAATTAAAACTTCCAAAACCTCCAAATGCTGGACTGGGCAGGGAACGGATCAGTCTGGGTAGGTCCAGCATAAATACTCTTCTCTTTGCCATCCCTGCACCACTGTGGGTGCACCTACACAAGATGCTATGTTGCCATAGCAATCAGCTACTGTGCCATAGCTTGTTGCTATGGCAATGTAGTATCACTGGGCATGAACCATGACATCAGTGCTACTGTGCAGTAGCAGCTAAAAATAATCATGTTACTACGGGACTGTGCAGTAACAACTGTGCAGCACAGTTGTCTGCTCGTGTAGATGTGTCCTATGAGATACAGAATACTAGATGAGATGGTCTGACCAGTATGTCATCTCTTATGATCTTAATTCAGACTTCTAGTATGCTGGTACATTATCACCACATTTGAAGAATATTATAGTAAAGCTATGTTGTCTAGGTTACATTAACTGCGTTCTTTTTGTGTGACTGATATTCCATCTGTAATGATACATAGCTTGTTTGTTAAATGTCTGAATGTCTATGGATGAAATATGCCATATGAGACTTAATGTGATTTTATTATACAAGCACTTACTATTTCTCTAATACCACATAATATTTTGTAATATCTCAGATGCACAACTACAGACTCATGTGGCACCATGAACTTTTTTCCACCATACACAAAGTAGTATCCAGAAGCCTGTATAATAAACCTATAGCAAGAAAAGACCGGGTGAGATTTAAGTTTGGCCTTCCATGACTTCAGTTCATAACTTCTGCACTCTTAGTGTTGTGTTTGAAGTATACTTTTGCATAGGGACCTCAATCCAGCAAAACACTTAAGTACACAAGTAATTCTAACCATATGAATAATCACACCATTTTCCAAGGATCACTTACATGTGCTCACCGTAGGGTTAAATTTAAAAAAGGAATTTGGTGCCTAAATCCTTTAATCGCCCTACCCTACCCCAGTCACAGCCCACCTGCTCAATGGCCACATAACTGTGAAACGTCTTAACTGTCTCAATAGTTGCCTCAGTTGTAATGCTTGATCTGTAGGCACATCAGGTTTCTTCTGCACCTGGCTTTGTGGGATTAGATATTATTTAAAACCTGTCTAAGCCAATCTGGTACTCCTGTGGAAATTAGTCAAATTATTTACTTTTGAATGCACGTGTATACACTCTAGTTTCATGCCGTGACAAACTATGGTTTTAGTGTAACGTTTTTGATTTAACCGTGTTCATATTATAATACATGATAAAACATGCCTTTGCTTCCATGACTATACTGTTCATGGGGAAAGAAAGGTTCCTGTGAGGTCCCAGAGCTGGCTATGTGCAGGACCAGACAAGGTAGAACTTGTGCAACAATAGGGAATTGAATATCCTTGTTCATGCTCCAGGTGGGTTTGGTACTCATCCTCTGGAAACACTCAACTTTTTGTTTTTCCTGCTAACATACATGTCAAGCAGTGAATTAAACGGTAATTTTTCTGCAGCAAAAACAAGAGCTGACATCTCTCCTAGCAGTAGTGACCTTCCAGCCACTGCTGCTGCTGTTACAGCTGCTCTGGCTATGTTTGCTGCTGAAGTTTCCATCAGTGAACTGAACATCAGGCTACACATACACAAGTCCAGTTCTGTGCCATTTCCTCCAATTCATTTCACTCATACACTCGAAGTGACATGAATTTAACTGATGAGGGCCAGTGGAGTAAGCAGGGCTGAGAGTGCTGTTGAAATCATAGATAAGTAGGGCTGGAAGTGACCTTCAGAGGTCATCTAGTCCAACCCCGAAATGTAAAAAAGTATTGCTCTCCTTATGCAATTAAGTTTAAAAAAAAACATGAAAAAGACTCAACATCACTCACAAGTAAGAAGCTGCTTTTTCTACGTCACTTTTACACTAGTACACCAGCTTCAAAATGATGAAGAGGTACCAAATTACTCTAGAAACCAAAATCTCACCTCAATAAATAACTTATCCAAGAGATTTTGCTGTCACAATAACTGAGAGCAAAATACTTGGTGATCTGAGGCCTCAACAAGCTCCATCCTTGAGGAGCACTAAGGCCCAAATTCTGTTACCTTTTGTGCATCTAAATGTCACTTACCTATCCATATAATTGGCATTTTAAGCACTTACACATAGTGTGTGAGGGCCATGTCGCACATTAAATTTGGGGTGTGTTTACTGCACATAAAATGTGAGCACTTGCGCATTCAAGTACATGCTAAGTGTGATTGTATCATAGCAAAAGTTTGACTTTTTGCAGAAGTATCTCCAGATTATATTAAGTAGCATGTAGTTAGCTATCATCAGACTGCTTCACAGAGGTAATACAAGCTCAAGCCTCCAGTGTGGTGCAGGGATTGCGACTGTCAATCAGCTGCAGCCAGTGTCACAATTGCCAGTGACAGAGACTTGGCTCACCACATGGATCTACAGTCAGGTACAGATCAAGCAGAAGGTGCAATGCCCTTCATTGTCCAGGAAGGGTCAAGGATGTGCAATTAACTTCAGCCCTGTCCAGGGTGGGTTGAGATTGTAGTAAGCTGGAATGGACAATTATTTCAGCTGGATGGGCACTTAATGAGTTTTGGTGAGCTGTCAAAGGCCACACACACAAAATCTTTCAGAAGATATCATTTTAACAAATTATTGATAAAAAATCATATACTAAAAATCAAACATCTACCATAACATACTTTAATTTTATTTTTAAAAAATAATATTTGTCCTGGTTTGTGTTTTTTAAGTAATGGATATAGAGGCGATTGCATAATAGTTAAAAATAAAGTCTTACTCTTGTATGTTGTATGTGAGGGTGTATGGCGGGGCAGTTAGGAATGTATACTTACTAATATACACTTACTAATCTACTGCACAGTAAAGCATCACTGTCTACATGTGTGCACCATTTACTGTGCATTAAATTAGTCTACTGCACAGTTAGCTACTACCTGTAAATTCATGTAATAAACTAACTGCACAGTAGATACTGCACAGTAGTGTATATGTAGATGTTGACCCCAACACTAGAGGGTCACAAGGGACAGGGAACTTTTCCTGGTCCTGGCTGGAGCCAGGAACTGAGTAGCACCAGGACAGGTAGCTCTCTGCACTCCTGTGTCCCAGTGCTGCTCAGCTCCAAACTTCTGTGGGGAGCTGAGCAGCTCTGAGACATGGGGAGAGCTCTGCTTCCCTGCACAGCTGGGGGCTGGCCAGGAGCTGTCCCACTTCTGGAGCAGCTTCCAGCCAGCCCCCAGCTAGGTGGGGATATCCCTGAGCTGCCGGGGGTGGGGCTGGCAGGGAACTGTCCCACTTCTGGGGCAGCTCTCAGCTAGCTCTGGGCTGGGTGAGGATTTCTCTGCACATCCTGGGGCTGGCCAGAATCTGTCCCAGAAGCAGAACAGCTCTCAGCCAGCTCCCAGCCGCTTAAGGAAATCTGCAACCAGCCAGGGGCTGGCTGGGAGCTGCCTTAGAAGTGGGACAGCTCCCAGCCAGCCCCCAACTATGTGAGGAATCCCCACTGGGCATGGGGTTTGTCTCCATGTGCACAGGGTGGGGAGAGTTCTGCAGCAGCAGCTGTCTCCCAGCACCCTGCACATCAGGACATATAACTCCTGCACTTGCTGGGTAGGCTAGACTGGCCAGACAGCTCTATGACTATGGAAGTCCTTTCTTGTGCCACAGCTCAAGTCACAAAATAAGTCACAACATTCTGACTGGCAAAAGCCCACAGGTAGTTAGGGCTCTGACTCAAGAAGCAAGAGCCCTATGTCTGATGAAAGTGACTGAATCTTGTATTAGTACAATATTAAGTAAACCATAAATATTTATATTTACCCGTGCGCTGTCTATAAGTCTCTAAAATCTGATGCATCAGGTCCAATGGATAAGGGGCAGATTTTGGAACATCTGCAATCAAAGATAGGAGGATGGACAATTACTACCTGTTTTAAAAAACAAAATAAAACTACTAAAAGTTCTGTTAAGTTACAGCCAGAAGCAAAATTATTAGAAACACTTTGAACCAGTTACCAAAATTATTCCTTTTATTTTATGGATAATCAAGACCCATTTTATATTATTCACTGAAATCTTTTGTTGAGTACTCCCTTGATATGGAGTTATAGCTCAAGCATAAGATGCTAAAATCAGCATGTACACAGTAGTTAGTAAATAGAATAAGTATAACGGATTTAAGCTACTTACAAAGTGAATTAATCATTGAGTTACTATTATCTTCAGGTAGGGCTGGGACAGGTACATCTGAAAATGAAGCAATTTACAGTGAGGATCTGCCATGCACATTTAATTTTTTAACCAAATGTCTAACATTTAACAAGTTCTACTAAAAACACAGACCTTTCTCTGTTGCATTTACCATGGTATTAAGCTAACCAACAAGGGTCACATCCAAAGGTTTTTTATTAGGCACTCATCACAGGCTCTTTGCTCTGGCCTACTTTCCTGCCTGCATTATCCATTTAATTTGGTCACCATGAGACATTATAAGTAGGTATCTATTCACTTTGTGATTTTGCAGTTTTCATGGAAACCATGAAAATGGCCATAGGTGCCACAAGTGGTCCACAATTTTTACTTCCCATCCAGAGACAGTTTTATTTTAACATGATACTGTGTAATCACTGACATATGAAGAACATCAATGGGAAACAAGTTGACTTTTATATACCAGTAGGATTTCAGCCCCTACAGAGAGATGCTAAACTAAACATAACTTCCTGCCATTGTCACTTAACACTAGCACTATATTTCACACTTTTATTTGACACTCCTGCAAAGGGATACAGCTTATGCTAGATTACAGCCAGGGCCCATTCCTGAGGCACTGTTGTGCTTGCCACTGTACACAAGAAGAAAAAACTCCTGCCTCAATAGCTCACTCTCTGAAACCCTCTTTAATGTGAACCCCTGGAGGAAAGAGAGGAGAGGTCTCCAAACTGTGCCCACCTGAGGGGGCTGAGGCAGTCATTTCTGAGGATGCCATCTGTACCTCCTAGTTGTGAGAAGATGAAGCTGCTTCATTAACTACAGCACTTAGGGCTCCTATACACATGCAGGGAGGATGTTTAAATGAGTCTGATTAATCACGGTAATTACAGTGCTCCAGCAGACTCTAGCATCAGTGTATTAACATCCCCACACTGAAAAATGATGGCGGGGGCACTTTAACTAAAGTTTGTTCAACAAGCTTTAGTTCAAAGTGCCCTGCCACCATTTTTCAGCAAGGGGATGCTGATACACATGACGCTCTGGGCATTTTTGATTAGTGCGGCTCTCAGAGCTACCCTAATTAAAGCGCTCCCCCCTTGCCTCCCAGAGTATGTCTATAAACGCCTTTAGTGAACCACACATCATCCCCAGTGGGATGGAGAGGGGCCCTTGGACCTCTCCATCTGCAGAGGAATCACTGTGTGCCCAAACAGCTGGATGCTAGGGGGATGCACAGTGCCACCAAGGCAGATTGTGTTGCAGGCTTCATGCCACTCATGCCAGGCACCTCCTCTGCCCTACCCCAGTGCCTTACCTGCCTCCAGGTCCCCAAGGATATCAGCATGCACACAGAAAGCACACAGGCATACAAGCAGCAGGAGGGAAATGGTAACTTGTATCATGCTCACTCTCTGCTACCACAATTCTGCCACGGGCATCCTTGGAGTTGCTTCTCTACAGGGCACTGTCCCGGATACTATGGAACAGAACACAACCCTCTGTGACCTCATTGTCCTCTTCTCCCATGCTCCCCCTCCTGACAGCCATGGCAGGCCATGTGTTGCTTCTACCACAGATGCTGCCTCAAAAGTAATTGTCGGGAAAGGAAGTTTGGAATAGTGTTGAGCCCGTGCCTTTGTCCAGTCCTTATATAGCTAGGTAGATCAAACCAGGCTGCCAGTAATAACAACACAAAGAAAGAAGACTTATGCATAGGAAACTAATTTTGTACAAACAAAAACAGTCCCTTAAAATGTAGCAGTATGCAAATAATATTTCCCTTTTCTTTAATTTAGCCTGACACAAAGGTAACCACTTCTTCTTGGTACATTATTAAGTCTGCAGCTTCAAGAACTTGGAATAAGAAAGTATACCTGATGGACATACCATATAGATTTGTACTCAAAGACATCAGTAATGTATTGCATCCATACTAAAGCATTGTTTTCCATTCCTCATTACCATTTGGAGTGATGAATGTTTTCTTGCCCTCTGTCTTTAGTCTTTGATGCAGATGCATGTCATTTGGCCCTTGCTGACTTTTGCTACGTATTTATAGCAAGACTAGCTAGGACCTACTGCTCACAAACAGGGAAGAATTGGTGGGGAATGGAGTGGTAGTGGATGGCAACTTGGGCAGCAGTGACCACGAGATAAATGAGTTCAGGACCCTGAGGAAAGGAAGGATGGAGAGCAGCAGAGTAAGGACCCTGGCCTTTAGAAAAGCAGACTTCAGCTCACTCATGGAACTAATGGGCAGGACCCACTGGGAGGCCAGTCTGAGGGAGAAAGGACTCCAGGAGGGCTGGTTGTATTTAAAGAAACCTTACTGAGGGCACAGGAACAAACCATCCTGATGTGCAGGAAGAGTAGCAAGTATGGCAGAACACCAGTTTGGCTTAGCAGGGAACTCTTCATTGAGCTAAAACACAAAAAGGAATATTACAAGAAGTGGAAACTTGGAGAAACAATGAGGGAAGAGTATAAGAGTATTGCTTGGATTTGCAGAGATTAAATCAGGGAGGCCAAATCACAACTGGAGTTACAGCTAGCCAGGGAGATGACAGGTAACAAAAAGGGCTTCTACAAATATGTCAACAAGAGGAAGGCCAGGGAAACTGTGTGTGCCTTACTGAATGGGGGAGGCAATCTAGTGACAGATGATGCAGAAAAGGCTGAAGTGCTCAAGGCGATTTTCACCTCAGTCTTCACAGGCAAGGTCAGTTCCCAGACTACTGCACCAGGCAGTACAGTTTGGGAAGGAGGTAAACAGCCAGCAGTGGTGAAAGGATATGTTAGGGACTATCTGGAAAAGCTGGACATGTAAAAGTCCATGGGACTGGATGCAGCACACCCAAGAGTGCTGAGGGAGTTCACCAATGTGATTATTAGATATTAGGAAAAACTTTCTCACTAGAAGAGTAATAAAGCATTGGAACAAGCTAACTCAGAGTGGTGAGGAATCTCCATCCTTAAATGTTTTTAAGATTCAGCTAGACAAAGATTTGGCTTGGAAGATCTAGTTGGGGGTGGTCCTGCTTTGAGCAGGGGGTTGGACTAGATGACTTCCTGAGGTCTCTTCTAACCTTAATTTTCTATGATTCTATGTTTGCTAGTGCTGGGAGTTGTGCTAGGTGCATGATCTAAGTAATCAGGTGTGTGGGTTAGTGGGTCCAGGAGGGGGCTGGTAAGTCCACATGGGGGCCAGTGGGCTAGCAGGTCTGCAAGAGTGTTTGTGGGTTCACACATTGGGGTGGGGGCTGTCTCTCCAGAGTTGTGGTGGTACACATATTCAGTATAGACTGGGCACAATATAGATTGTACCTCTATCTACATAGTTCACCTCCTAGGTGAACTGAAGTTAGATTGGGCCAGTCATTTTTTGCTTGATCTAACCTTTCCAAACACTGTGCAGATGGGCACTTAGATAAACCTGACCCTAGTTAGGTTGCTCTAAGTGTAAGATTCACATTTGGGTGAATTAAGTTAGATCGAGTGGCCATTTTTTGCCCAATCTAACCTAGTTTGGCATTTAGGTCGATCTAGCCCTACTTAGATCCATCTAAGTGTAACACCTGTGCCTACTCAGAATAAATGAACACTGCTTTGACATCAGCTGCAGAAAGACATGCAAGCCTGTGGCAGAACACTTTAATGTCCCTGAACGCTCCACCCCTTACCTGAAGGTGACTGTTCTCAGAGGGCAAAATTTTTAAAACTGATTTGAACAGGACATTGTGGAACAAGAACCCTTTCACAGAATGGATTGTATTAAGCATGGTTTAAACAAGCACTATGGAATCTTATCCCATTATCTAGATTAGCTTTTATGAAGAGTCTCCTGGGCTGCAAATACGCCTCTGTGACTGGGGTTTCATTGTGGAGCAGTTAGACGCATCAGCCCCATTGAACAGGATTTTTAAAACATATTTATCTCTCCAGCACTTCCTTTTGGATGGCTTGGGCAGATCCCTGCCCACGATGCTGGTGGCTTTGAATCCCATTCAGAGGAGCTGAACTCGCTATGTTGATTGTCTAGGGAGCTTAGGCTACATATATCACTTACGGAGGTGGGTGCAGAGTGTTGTCACACTAAGTCCCTCTGTAGTTCCTTAATAGGGTCACCTGAAGTCAAATTACTCTTAATGGGTGTGTCTGCATATGCCCTTGACTACGCAGTTGGCACTGCACAGTTATTTAGTACTTGCTTTAGTATCTGCTGGTACTGTACAGTCCTGGTGGTGCACAAATTGTTTTCGACCCTACTGCGCAGTAGCAACCAGCTACTGCACAGTAGCTTGTTGCTAATGCTCAGTAGTGGCTGTGGCATAGTTAGTGCCTGCTGACACTACACCGCCATAGCTCACCACTATGGCAACATAGCGTCTTGTGTAGATGCACCCAATGATATTTAAGAGAACTGTTGCTTGACTTGGCAGCCTGTAGTCCAGACTGCTTTTTGTACTTTTGATGGCTCATGGAATTTGCTCAGGTAAGGAAACAGCTGATCAGAATAAATTAAAACTGTTCACTTAAACTTACATTGTGTTCAGACCTACCTAAGTCACAGTGAGACAATAGGCTTTTTGCAGGCCATTTCTGGTACACAGAGCCAATTTTGTAGGCATTTCATAGTGCCCCTGCCCCTCACTGGTGATTGGCAGAGGGTGCCTTCACTCAGTCTGTGTTACTACTGCTTTCTTTGTCCCACCTCTTGCCAGCGATTGACAGAGGATACCTTCAATCACCTCACTACTGCTTTTTTTTTGGTTGATTTCACAGGAAATTGCAGCCAATGCCATGTTTCCTGGTGATCACAGTGGTTGTGGACAATGCCATTTTTTACAGTTTCCACAAAACCTGCAAAAATGTGATTTAGGTAGGTCCCTAATTATAATGTTAGGAAGAGACAGTGATAATTCACTGCACTGTCAGAGTCTACCACCCTATACGAAAGTCTTGTGACCCAAGAACTCCTATCAACCTAGAAGGCCTTATGGTCACTTGGGCTCCAGGTGGGAAATACAGCCCACTCTGATTGTTTAATATTTTTTCCCTTTGGGTGGAAGAACAGGTACAAACCCCTGTTCCCTTTCAGTAATCACAGCATCATAGCAAATTAGGATTGGAAGGGACCTCAGGAAGTCATCTAGCTCAACCTCCTGCTCAAACCAGGACCATCCCCAACTAAATCATCCCAGCCATGGCTTTGTCTAGCCAGTTCTTAAAAACCTCCAAGGATGGAGATTCCACAACCTCTCTGGGTAACCTGTTCCATTGTTTTACTACTCTTCTAGGGAGAACATTTTTCCTAATAATTAACCTAAACTTCCCTTGCTGCAACTTGAGACCACTGTTCCTTGTTCTGTCATCTGACACCATAGATTCAGAGATTCATAGATTGTTAAGGGCTGGAAGGGACCTTGCAGATCATCAGGTCCAGCCCCCCTGCTCTAGGCAGGAAGACAACTGGTAGTCTCTTCTTGAAAACCTTCAGGGTAGGTGACTGCACCACCTCTGGAGGGAGTTTATTCCATGGTCTGGACACCCTGACTGTGACAGAGTTTTTCCTGGTATTAAATCTGAAGCAGCCCTCCAGGATTTTATATCCATTGGTCCTGGTCTTCCCAGGGGGTGCCTTGGTGAACAGTTGTTCACCGAGCTCCTGATGCACTCCTCTGATAGAGTGGTAAGCCGCTATCAAGTCCCCTCTCAACTTTCTCTTCTTTAGGCTAAAGAGGCCCAGGTCCCTCCGCCTATGGCTACCAGGGAACAGTCTAGCTAACATCCCCTTTGGAATCACCCTTCTGCTAGTTGAAGGCTGCTCTTAAATCCCACCTCAGTCTTCTCTTCTCCAGGCTAAATATGTCCAGTTCCCTCAGTCTCTCCTCAGAAGTCATGTGTCCCAGCCCCCAAACCATTTTTGTTGTCCTCTGCTGGACTCAATATGCTACAATATGTCTACATCCTTTCTGTAGTGGGGGGCCCAAAACTGGACACAGTACTCCAGATGTGGCCTCAACAGTGCTGAACAGAGGGGAAAAATCACTTCCCTTGATCTGCTGGCAATGCTCCTACTAATGCAGTCCAGTATGCGGTTAGCCTTTTTCACAAGAGTACACTGTTGGATCATATTCAGCCTATTGTCCACTGTAACTGCCAGGTCTTTTTCTGCAGAGCTTCTGCTTAGCCAGTTGGTTCCCAACCTGTAGCAGTTCATGGGAGTATTCTGCCCTAAGTACAGGACTTTGCACTTGTCCTTATTGGACCTCACGAGATTTCTTTGGTCCAATCCTCCCTTTTGTTGAGGTCTCTTTGGATCCTAATCCTACCCTCCAATGTATCTACTATTCTCTCCTGTTTGGTGTCATCTGTAAACTTGCTGAGGTTGTACTTCATCCTATTTTCCAGGTCATTGATGAAGATGTTGAACAAAACCGTACCCAGGACCAATCCTTGGGGCATTCCACTTGAGACCAGCTGGCAACTAGACATTGAGCCATTAACTACTATCCTGCAAGTCTGCTGATCCAGTCAGTTTTCTGTCCACCTTTCAGTCCATTCATCTAACCCAGACTTCCTTAGCTGGCTTGTGAGAACGTTGTGGGAGACCGTACTAAAGTCAAGGTATATTACATTGCAATGTGATATATGGTGGCAATATGGTCTTGTTAAGGCTTTGGAATGCATAGGAATCTAGGAATATATTGTGCAGATATGAGAATAAATAGTAGCTGGACAAGTAAGCTCTTTACAGAAACCAAGTCCTACTCTTCATCAGCCAGCAGGTGGTGGTGTTAAATCATTAAGTCTGAGAGAGTATAAGGGAAAGCAGTTTTGAAATAGTCAGATGACTTGGATTTGATGCAGGGAGCATGGGCAAAACAGAACCTCTTACTCTGACCAGCAAACGCAGTATACATAGTGTGTCCACTAAGGTATGAAAATTATAACAAATTGGGAATCTCCTACTTAAGAAAGGCATGGAAGTATATCTACCCAAAAGAAATTATTAAATTTTGTTGAATTCTCCAACAATAAGATATGGCAGAGAGTGATTTTTAAAGCTACCTCATTACTATGTGGTACACTTCTTTTTCAAAGTTTATTTTCTATTGTCATCTTAAGAGAAATAGGTGTTTTGATCAATTTGTTATTGTATTCTATGAAACAACGTAACTTTGTGAAACTATGGCAAGTGTCCAAACCTAGCATTTCTCTAACCCTCTACAAGTCTCAATTCTAGCAGGACTTGCTGCTGGTTGGGCTATCACAAAATTGATGTGACTCATATCTTTGAAGGAGATTCAATGATTGGGGCGGGGTTGAGGAAGAAGGAGAGAAGTGAGGAATTGTAGAAAGAAGAGTCAGAAGAAGAAAGAAAAACATTAAAGGACTATACACTTGTAAACATACTGAAGCATAAGATCATGTGCTGTATACTCTTTAACATTTCATGCACTTATATTATCCTACAATCTGTTTACTTAAAAGAATGGACAAGTTGCTTCTGAGACCATAACATATCTCATGTCTGTTGTTCCTTCAAGGCCCTACTACCATAGAGGCTAGGGCTATGCAAAGCTTCGGGTGGTGATTCAATTTGGAAGAGATTCGGCCCAATTTGGTGGCCAAATCTCTGAATCCAAATCAAATCAGGGGACCAACTAAAAGGTCCAAATCGCTTCAAAGGTCTCCAAATCTTTGGAAAAGATTCGGAGAGCTTTGATGATTCAGGCAGTCCCCAGTGGCTGCAGCAGGGAGCTGCAGCTGACTCCAAGCTGGTAAGTACTAGAGGCGGGGGAGGGGACCATGGGGGGACCCCTGCCAGCCCCCCCAACCCCTCCCTGCTCCCCAAACCTCCCCTCATGGCTGCCCTGCCTGCCCTAGCTCTCGGTGCTTTAAAGAAAAGCCCCAGT
>NW_017728906.1:93580611-93588436 GCF_001723895.1 Crocodylus porosus | reverse complement strand
CAGGAGTCACTGCACCTGCAGCAGCACTGGGGCTTTGGGGGCGGTGTGCAGAGCCCCCCACATGGCGGGGGGCACCAGGGATTGCCCCCTGCCAGCAAGAGCGGTGAGTGCAGGGCTTTTCTCTTTTTTTTTTCTTAAAGGGCCAGAGTTAGCCCAAGCGGGGCACCCATGGGGGAGGGGCTGGGAGAGCGAGGGGGGTCAGGCAGCTCATGCAGCACCCCCCATGCAGTGTGGGGCAGTGGGGGGTAGCGGGGATCGCCCCCCGCCCAGCAGCACCCAGTGAGCCAGGTGGGGGGGAAGTTTCCAAAGAGCCGGGGGCTGGGGCGAGCAGGGCAGCCATTGCTGAGGCTGAGGGGGATGGACCTGGTTAATTCGGAGATTTGGCAGCAGCCGAATCTCCAAATCTGATTCTGCCAAATTGATTCAGGACAGTGATTTGAATCACCAAATCAAATCACTGTCCTCCAAATCTGCCGAATCCGAGGTGAATACTAGCACTTCGCACAGGCCTAATAGAAGCTGCTTTCCCAACCCAGAGCAGTCAATTCTCCTCTTACTTGAGGTACCTGAAGTACGTTACCCTCTGTCTTCATCTGTAAAGACCATTTCCAAATGTGTGTATTCCCTGACTGAAGAATTATGATAGAATATGAACTGAAAAAAATAACAATGAATGTTGGTTAGTTCAAGTTAGTAATATATTTGAATTCCTTAGATAAAGCATTCATTTCTACCAACTTTTACCTATAAAAACAAAAATCACAACTATCCACATCTGCTTTATCTAGCTGATGCTGCCTATCACAGCCTTTTTTTGGTACAATATGTAGTGCTCCTGATTAAATAGTGTAAAAGTGTAATGAATCTGCTGCTCTAAGTAATTAAAGGTAGATGCCTAGGAAGAGATTCTCTGCTGTGCTTTTGAGGGGTTCTTTTGGTGACAGCCCTACAGCAATTTCCTGAACTGCCCATGCTGAACTTCCCCTGCCATTCTTTTTTAAAGGATTTTTATGTCACTTTGTTCTCTTCACCCAGGGTAAAAGAGTTGGGGGCAGAGGTGAGGATTGATTCCTTAAAGACTAGTGTAAATGGTGTAAGCATAAAATATTTTAGCTGTCTGTTTGCAAGCAACCAAATGCTTTATTGCAGAAATTTCTGTGCCTATTATATAGCAAAACATCTGCAGCCCCTTGTTTCCATGGAAACCAAGCTTGTTGCACAGGCACTGCATTAAACTGAATCTGTCAATGTTTTTTGCACTTGAGATTTAGGAGTTTAACATGCATGCTTGGAGCTCTTTATTACGTTATTGTTCTCAAATGCTATGTACTATTCTCTTTATTCCAATGTACAAAGTAAATGATCCAAGGAGACTAGCTACTTGACTTGGATTTGGGACAAGGCAACAAGAAAGGTGAGTATTCTATTAAATTAAAAGTTGGGAGAGTCTTGCTTGTCACCTATTTTATTCAAAACATTTATTTGCTAAGGCAAAGATTGAAGTTAGTTCTCTCTTTCAACTCCTAAGTTTCTTTTTTCTTAAGATTTGTGCTAATGTTTGTATACTGCCACAGCTTTGCTGGGTCTGACATTGGAGAGCTGCTGAAAGAAATTGTTGATGCATTTGTCTCTTAATAGCTCAGCTTCCT
This sequence comes from Crocodylus porosus, assembly GCF_001723895.1. Taxonomy (NCBI): domain Eukaryota; kingdom Metazoa; phylum Chordata; order Crocodylia; family Crocodylidae; genus Crocodylus; species Crocodylus porosus. The sequence continues at coordinate 93,586,787 of NW_017728906.1, read as the reverse complement.
GTCAAAATCCTTATTTGTAGTTCATTCAAATTAACTCAACACTAAAGACAGATGGGCTTTTGCAGAATGGCATTTTGGCGTTGCTCACAATATAAGTTTAATGTTGTATTTCAAGTAATGCCATCACATACTATTTTTGGCTTTGAAAGTTGAGACTTGATAAAACAGTACTAACATGCTAAATGAGCTATTACCTAGGCATTCTGCTTTAATCAATACTAAATAATTGCAGTTAAATCATTTTTATTAATTTTGTGTTATTTTCTACCATGGACAAGAGACATCATAGGTTGTATTGCACAGCATTTGTTGAGACTGGAATATAGGCTTAAAAGCCTGTAGAAGTACTGAACTGGGGATACGTGAAGTAGAAATTGTGATGTCTTCCTACTAGCTAAACTATTTCCCCTATGTAATTGGAAAATAATGCACAATACTGAGATCTGCGCTCTGTGTGGAAACACTTGTAACAGATGTGTTAACAAAACATTGATTACAGCTTGGCACATATTACTTGAAGTTATATTAGAAAATAGCTTAAAATGTGGCCTACCTTCCTACTTTTCTTGAAGAGGAGGCCTTTGTTCAGTAAAGGTTACATTCGTTATACTTTGACTCTGTAAGGATTTTGTTCTTAAAATTTTGATAGGAAGATCTGAATTGGGACTTTGGCTAATTTGTTTTGTTCATGACTCACTTTTTCATTGACTATAAAGAGATGGACCCACAAAACCCTTGCACTGTGGGTGGGTTTTACCACTTGTATTACAGCTGAAAAGTTAGGCTCTCTCATGCTCATACCTGGTGGGAGTACTCTCAAAATCTCCATATGGAGTTACTTTTCTGTCAGATGCTGTATTGGAATAGAGCAGGTTTTTTATGTAGCCACTGATCTAAAAGTTCTCTTTCTAGTTGTCTGTCTCCATCAGTTTTTTTCTGCACATCCAAAGCCCACCTCCAGATAAGCACTGACTTTCTCACAAACTGATGCTCAAAAGCTTCATAACACAGACAGTACTGCTACATTTACAGCATGCGGACAGAAACTTAGAAAAACAGGGAAATGAAAACGAAACTCTTAACTACCTCCACTGTCCTTCTGTACACATTTTAATAAGCTAATATGTCTGGACACCAACTGCCAATGCTTACTAGTGGTGAGGAAGAAAATAGTCTGCTGTGCAGGAGTGTGAAGATAAAATAGAATTCCTACAGGCGACAATTTACTATGGAAATAATTCACAAGGATGTAAAAATAGATTATCTCAGTGTTTTAAAGCCAGAACTGTTTGAACAATCATTCCTAGATTTTTGTTCCACTTATTTATATTACTGTAGCGCCTAAGGGTGCCTGTAAACATGTGGGGATGCTGCTCTGATGCACTTTAATGACAGTGCGATGGAGCAGACTCAGTTAACCGAGCCTGCTCTGCTGGAACGTGCTAATTAGCATGCTCCAGCAACTTCTGCGTCTCGTGTATTCAGCATGCCTGCACTTCAAAATGGCGGCAGGGGTGCTTTAACTAAAGCTCGTTGAATGAGCTTTAGTTAAAGCACCCCCACTTCCATTTTGAAGCGCAGCATGCTGAATATACAAAATGCTGCAGGCTCTTTAATTAGAGCAGGTGCTTTAATCAGAGCCCTGATGATGACTCAGTATGCTACACCTGACCTGCTGTGCCAGGTGCAGCACAAACACAGAGTGCTGCATTCTTCCTGTCTGCTCACTGTCTCCACATATCTGTGATTTGGAACAAGAGATGTTGCTTCCAAAGCCAACATGAATTCATATCTATATATTCAGGAAATTAAAGAAAAAAACCCTCCAACTTTGGAGTAATACACACAAATTGCATGAGATTAGAGTTATTACCTATTTAACAAGGAAATATTATACAATAATTCCTATAACTTAGCATCCACATGATCTATATAATGCTTATGCATATAAATAGAATATTCATTAATATTCATAGTCAAAGAATCTAGCTAGAGACTCTGTCTTACTAGCTGATGAATATATACAAATATATGGAGCTGCCTTTTATAATATAAGAACATAAAACAAAGCATATCTGATTATGTTTGGTCTACTTAATATACCTGTATCATTGTTTTGGTCCCTGCAGATCCTTGTGCATATCCATACCCTAAAATTGACTTTATTTCCTAAAGCTCCCCCCTACCCCAATCCTTATTATTTACCCATTCCAATTTCCCTCCCATCTGGATCCCCAAATGATCCTTATTTTTATACCCTTTACACCATCCCTAAAATATGGAGATTCACCCTAACCTTCAGCTGGAAAGGAATTTTTTAACTCTTCCACATCTGAGTAGTGAGCACCTTCCTGGAAAGTTCCCGACTTTCACCCTAGGGGAGTCATGACAATATACTATAATTTTTCAGCTACTGTTTTGCAGAGAGAGTTGTAGAGAGACATATTTCAGGTCTACCCCCAGTGTCTTCCTGCACTATGTTTATACCTTCCTCCACCCCTTCCCCATTTGCTTTTAGCTTTTGGGTGCACACAGACATATGGGAAGCCTAATGTAGTTTGCCCAGCTGCAGACCTTATACTTAGATCCCTAATTAGGTTGATCTAAGTGCGAACTGTACAGAAGTTCAGGGAAGTTAGATCCATCTAAAAATGACCAACCCAATCTAAGTTAACTGTACTTTCAAGGTAGTCTAACTTGGATCTGGTCTGGCGAGACCAATTTACCTAAGCTTCTGTATAGTCCTCAGCATGGTCCCAGGGCTGAGAAAGCCCAGAGGTTGGCCTCAGCCCCGGGGCTATGCTTTTCCTACCTGTCCTCCAGAACTGTGTTATTTTTAGCTTCCCAGCCTCTTGCCCCACCTCCAGATGCATGATGCCCCTTCACTAACCAGCCAGCCCCCTCATGCCCACCAAACCCCCTCATCCTGCAAGCTGCTCCAAATGCCAGTTTTACTAGCATTTGCTGGTACTGGGAGCCAAGGAAATAAGTCATGATTGGGGGAAGGGTGGATGAGATATGGGGGGATTGGTTCACTGGGGGGAGAGGTTGGTCATCTGAGGGTGGGAGTAGTTGGGGTGCTAAAAATAGCCCCTGGTCCCAGGGGGGAGAAGAGAGCCTCCCATCTCCCCAAGCTTTCCTATGGATCCTGTTGGCCCCCTGATCCTGCCAAACCCTTCCAGACCCTACCAACCCCTCCTGCAGACCCTGCTAGTCCTCCCCAATCCTGCCAAACCCTCCCAGACCCAAACAACTCTCTCTGCAGACCCTGTTTTCCCTCTCCTCATCCCCACCATGAATTCCACTTGCCCCCCAAACTCCCCACAGACCCCATTTGCTCCCCTGATCTCAACCCCCTCCTGCATAACTTACCTTAGATCCAGTGGCCATGTTTAACTCAATATAACCTCCCCCTAACCTCCCCATAATGTCTTTGCATACCCTTAGAATATCTTTACTTCCCCTTTTTCATAATTATATCAGTCCCCAGCATGACCATTTTAATCTATTTTTCCCTTATGATATTCTCCCTTCCATTTTTTCCTTTCCTATCTATTCAGTCTCACTCAAGGGGCTATTCAAGAAGCTCCACTTCTTGAATAGCTCCTATTCAGATTTCAATGCAACATTTTTTTTTTAGTAGTAAGATTTCAGAGCTGCTACTTCAAAAGAAAGCCAGCAATGAAACCTATTAAAACTCCTCGCAAGCAAAAAATCTGATTTCTCTGTTCAAAATTCAAAGCGTGAAGTGGTGGCATGAATATTATACAAGAGAAACCAAGAAATAGTCCTATGTGACAGGTTAAGTGTAATAAAAATAGAAACTGTGAAGTGAAGAGTAGTCTCTCCTGGGGGCATTTGCTATACTGTGACTCCAACAGAAAAGATTTGAGAATTTATTTGGTTGAAAAATTATGAATGTCGTTCATGACAAATATTGAATTAAATTGAATTGAATCCATGCATTTTGGTTTTGATTTTTTCTAAGTGGCATGCAAGTGAGTATTCAGTCAAAACTGAAGTCCACTTCCTTCAAAAAGCAATGTTTTATATAAGGAAAATCCATGCAACTTTTAACTACATTAATATTGATTTTTCTCTCTTCATCCCCAAGCCATAATTGGAAGCCATAAAAGTCAAATATATACAACTCTAATCAATTGTAGCCATTAACATTCCTTCATTTCCTGAAGGTCTTGTGCAAGAAAATAAACAGAGAGGCCACTTGCGTACATGTACTTATGAAACTCTTATAGTACATGTGAAATTCTGTTTATCAGAGATGTCTCATGAGAGACAACTACCATGGTAAGTATTAATTCCAGTAATGAGACCCCAGTCAGAACATGGGCCCTATTATGTGAGAAGTTGTATTACTAAAGCTCAATGGAAAATGTTGGGTTTTTCCCTCAAGTCTTCAGAACTTCAGAAATCTTCTTGTTTTGCATCTTAGACAATGCCAAGTCATTTCAAAAAGCAAGTGTGACTATCCCCAACCCAGAATGGAAAATATGCTAGTAACTAGGATCAAGCCCTTCTTTTTCCTGTTGCAGACTGGACTGGAACAAGAGTTTCACATCCTGACTGTCCTGACCACCAGCCTGTTGGCTAGTTTGACACAGGTGGGAATGCACTTTTTATTTTGGGTGGAGGGGGGGGCCGTTCTAATTAAAATGCCTCATTGTTACATTAAGACCCCAGTGCATTTAAAAATGGCCACGGGATGCTTTAGCTAAATCTCATTCAACGAGGTTTAACTAAAGAGCCCCAGCAACCATTTTAAAATGCATGGAAGCTTAATAGATGTGACAGTGCGGCAATGCTAGAGCGTTTTAGCAAGAACATGGAGCAGACTTGATTAATACAGTCTGCTCCAATGTGTTCTAACTAAAATGTGAACAAGCACATGTATAGGCAGCCTTTGTGCACAAAAGCGTATCTAGCATCTCTGCCATCTATTCTGTTAGTCCAATAAAGGGTATCACCAAAAAAATCCCTTGCCTCTCAAAAGTAAAGGCAACATTTTGTATGAGATTGAAAGCATTTTGGGGGGAAGAAAGGCTTTTTCTCTCTTCCTCCTTCTCTCTCTCTTCTCTAAGTCCATTCTCTATGATATAAGTAGTCAGCCTTTACCTCAAAGGTAGACACCCCAGCTTACTGCCATGCAATGCAACTGATACTGTGCCAGCTGCGTCCTCTTTTTCTTGTACTAAATTCTTAAAAATTAAGAAATTTGTTCTTAAATGAATGCTGTATGAAAACATCAATTTTAAGTGACAGTTAAATGACACATTTTGTTTAAAGGATCTTGATAAATGTCCTTTTAAGACTCTATAGCAAAATGCTTAACATCATTAGACTACAATTAGTGTTTTAGAAACAGTGTGTTTTTATTATAGGTCATGCAGAAATATAGGGGATTCTCTTCTTCCAAATGTAACATAAAAAAAAATCTTTTCTATACAAGTCCAATGCTTTCTAAGAATCCTTGAAAACTTTTGTTCTTATAAAAAAGTATGGGGAGGAGGGGAGGAAGAAAAAAATTGGACAGCTTACAAGATGGGCTAATTTTAATACCAGGTATTAAACATTCTTTGTTTAAAAATAAAATCTAACTATAGAGGGCAAAGAGTATGATATATGGATTTAAATGAGTTATTTGTTTAGATGTAAAATGCTACCTTTAGAGAATGGATCAAAAATGTAAATACAAAATCAAGGGGCAGAGGTCAGGCAACTTCACTCCCTTGCAGCCTGCCCCCAGTGCTTGCCTCCCATTGCCCCCTCTCCCCTTGGTGCTGTTTGCCTCACTGCAGCCATTGTGGGGGATGAATTTAAGATGATCCTCCAGCAGTTAGATTCTACACAAGGAAAATTATAACAAATTTACAAATTTTCCATGTATAGAATCGAATTATTGGGGAAAAGGGGTGCATCTTAAATTCAACATCATGTTGTATTCAGGTAAATATATTTCATAGTTTCATAGTTTCTAGGGTCGGAAGGGACCTGAGTAGATCATCTAGTCCATCCCCCTGCCATGGCAGGAAAGCGTACTGGGGTCAAACGACCCCAGCAAGGTGTTCATCTAACCTCCTCTTAAAAACCGCCAGGGTAGGAGCCTGCACCACTTCTCTTGGAAGTTGGTTCCAGATCCTAGCCGCCCTGACCATGAA
>NW_017728906.1:93524388-93580388 GCF_001723895.1 Crocodylus porosus | reverse complement strand
ACATCCCTCTTGAAGTGCGGCGCCCAGAACTGGATGCAGTACTCCAACTGCGGCCTGACCAGTGCCGCATACAGGGGGAGGATCACCTCTTTGGACCTGCTCGAGATGCATCTGTGGATGTATGACAAGATATGGTTGGTAGTTAGGGTTTTCATAATAATATTTTCTTTTTTTTCTGTCAGTATTTCAATCTTTTATCAATAGTGCTAAAGATCAGAAACTCAGGGCTGCTCTAGATGACTTCCCTGAAAAAGTCATCCAGACTCCTTCAATAATAATGTGATGAATGATCGCACTGCCGTGGAGGTTCTGGAAGGTAAGGTGGTCAGTAGGATAGTGTAAGCCTATTCCCAGTCTAGTTCTTGATAAATCTATCCATGATGTTTGATAATCTAAGGGTAGTTCATGCATGTTGTGAAACACCAAGGAAGTATGATTTCTTCAGCTTGCTCCAATTAAGAAATGGCCTGCTGGGTTGTGTACTTCCTTTCCACTTTTTTTATATATTTAGGAAGATAGAGCTAGATTTTATCCAAAATGGAGGCAATCGAGGAATGAAGTCACATAGCTAGATCATAATCAAAGTGGAAGAGGTGGCTAGCCAGACGTACAATCTAGTGGAGGACCAGCAAGCCCAGCATAGAGGGCAGATATGACCATTTGAGCTAAGGTGTTGGGGCTTGTTGATTTCTCAGGGTGAAGAAAAGCACAAAACCTAGTATAAAATCATATAACTTCTCAATCCTATTGCTTAACTGCTATTTGTGCAACTGTCCCTATCCCTAGTTAAAGAAAAATCTTGGGTGTTCCAAACATGCCAACAAAATATTTTTATCTCCTATGTATTTTTTGTTTCATTACGGTTCTCTCACAGAATTTGAACATAGGTTTGTGGTTTAAACATGAGATTATGACTTGAGAATCCTGATTTCTGTTCCTTCTTCTGCTATATTCATTTCCATGTATCTTAGAACAAGCCACTTACTTCTGTCTCCATCTATAAAAGAAGATTACTCCTTTCCTTCCCAGGAAATGTACATGGATAATGCTTGTGAGGCACGAAGATACTGTACTAAAAGAGGCCCTGTAAGTAGTTAGATAAGGTCAGATATGAGAGAGCAAACCTGAAGAGCACAGTAAAATACTGTGCTGTATTGGCTGTACTGAATCCAAGGCAAAACTTGGCAGTGATTGCTGAAAGAGCATTTTGTCTGACATCACCAAGTTATCTCTGCAATAATGTTTTCCAACTGCGCACCAGCCCAAAGGGTTGGAGTACTTTATTTGCTCCGCTGTGGTCTAACATATAGTGGAACCAATGTCTTTAAAAATAAAGCTTAAATTTAAGAAAGATGATTGGGAACATAGTGTAACTTTACACTTGTTCTATTAAATATTATTGCTGCCAACCATTTCACTTGTCTCCCAAATTATACTTGAATTTGAGTGCTCTGAAAGCAGCTTTCCATAGAGAATGAATAGATTCCTGATCATGGAAAGGTTTTGCAAGCATCTATTTCTTTTAGAAGTGCAAGATATGACTCATTCAATGCATCCATTTCAAAATGATGGGTATGTAATACATGTATTTGCATATGATATATAGACATGCATTAGCAAAGCTATAATTGCAAAAAGAGTTAAACAGTGCATGTAAGCAATAGAGAAGATCAATGTTTATTAACCCTGAGTATGACTGATAGGACTGTTTGATTTTCAAAGCTCCCAATCATACTGCATTTCTATAAACTCTGCAAATGAATATACCACATGTCAACTGAGCCAATGTAGAGCCAGTTGGTAAAACTTTTTGTTAACCTAATTACATTGTTTTGGGATTTTTTTCTTAGCTTATTTTCCACTTTCAAGAAATAATACTGGATTATAAAGATGTCAAATTTGCTTTTATAAACAAATGTGAACAAAAATACAAAGGAGAAAAGAGCATCAATGGAATGGGGAAAATGTAATGCTGTTGCTACTGTAAAACTACACAGACATTTTATTAAAAATCAGTATAAGCATGCAGAAATTGGGTCAGATATTGCATACATGTCACCTTGGAGATGACTGACTGTCGGATTTGATTAAAATCAGCAGTACTTTTCTTCCTTGCTTGTTAACTTTGTTGTTTTCATAAAGGAAGATGAAATGAAAATGTACGCCATATGGCAAAAGTGTTTTCTACCGATATCAACCATGTAATTGAGCAGGCACCTGCTACATAGAGTATCTCACATATCTTTGACATTATCCTATGCAATACTGCAATTTGAGATGAATCCACCTGTTGCCACAGGGGTTACTACCTATGATATATAAGAGGGAAAGAATATGCTAGGATGTACAAGATAGAAAGAATGCAGTTAGATCCGTAGAGCCCAAGCTTCAATTACGAAGGCTTCTGGTATTAAAAAATATATATTGACCTACAAACTTCTGGTCTGGAATCACCAAGAACCTAGAACCCCAAAATGCCACTTCAAGAATCGTTTTTCATAAAAGGACTATTTCATTAAGCCTTTCTACCTATACCCCACATTTTAAATGAGACCTGCTGAAGAGAAATAGCATTTCCTTACTCCTTATGCAAGGGTGACTAGGTGGAATGGCCAGCTGCCTTGTTTGGCATGTGTCATATCTGGAAGAGAGCAGGGAGAACAGTGGCAGATAGGGGGAGAGAGTGGAGCAACAGACCCGCCAGGGAGAACATTAGTAGACAGGGCAGGGAGGAGAGAGCAGATTCATAGATCAGGCAAGGGAAGGGGATTGGAGTGGAGAGGGTGGGATTTACTCTATGGTATGCCTGCCAGAAAGTTTTGCAACAAGCTATGTTATTGTGACATGACTGCATTTGATCCACTACGGAAGTCTAATGTTCGAGGCAAAGTTCACACTAACAACCCTATGATCAGAAATCCACTGCTGCTGTTACAGTATTTGTTCTGATTTCATAGTTGGATTTAATTGCCGCAGCAAGACATTGGTATGATCTGTCACATGTGGCCATGCTTGGATCTTCTTGTTGAGAGGGGTGCTTTTAATTAGCCTGTTACTAGTTCTGTCTCTTTTCAGGATATTCAATAAGAGTAGATGTGTAAGTCAGCTTCCTATCATCTCTGCTTCATTCTAGCAATGACTTATGCATTTGAAGTTTTACAGTATGTATTTCCATTTGTTGAGAAGATGGATGTAAACCAGACTTAGCACTTCAGAGAAGACTCTTAATCTTCTAGATTCACTAATGTCATAGAATTATATGGGCTAAGAAAACAAATAAAAAAATACTTTTGGATAATCAGTCCAAGTAAGTGAAACATTAGGTCTGACTCCCACTAGTGCCTTTCTCCATGTATAACTATTTACTCCTACAGAAAGTGGGTTGAAAGTAGTGTCACCACTGTATATGAGTGTAAAATACTAGTGAAACTGAAGTCTCCACTTAGAATTTTCCATGGGTAAAAATGATTTCTCAAGGTGCATGGCATCAATGGAAAGTTAGGCCCATTACATTCACTAACTTTCTGTAGAAAGTTTGAGAATTTGTAAACAGAGCAGACATTTTAGGAACAAGCCAGTTTTGAAATGGCATGTTCTGCTCCAGTAAAAACTCGTGTGACTGTCAACATGTCTGTGTCTCCTGCATTTCTTGCTACACAAGAAAAGTTGTAACACATAAGTAATTTATACTGGTCATTACAAGCTAAAATTTCTTAATCTCTTTATTTTCCTAGCTGAGGCAGCAGTGTCCTTTCCATTTGACTTCCTGAAATCTGGAAGCCTGAGAATTTCTTGGACACTGTGTTCCAGGATACATCCTTTGTTTCAAAACAATCCTAAGATGTGAACGCACACAGTTCGTCTCTCCAATGTGCTCTTAATTAATTACCTGACTGGGTTAGAAATTGAACTGACATAGAATCATGTTGTTATATTTTCCCCCTTGCAACTGTTCATACTTAAGCAGATGTTAGAAATACAAAATGTTTATTCTACATCAGCCTGTGTGTACATAGAACTTAAAATGATACAATTAATCTTGACACAAAAATTTTAGATGATTAAGTTTTAATTAATATACCTAAACCATATATAAAAAAGGGGAGATGTTAGGGGTTTATTAAACTTGAATTTACTATATGCTGAAAAACTTCTTTATAAATTAATATTTTAAAAAGGATATCCAGCTAATTCAGTGATTCTCAGCTTTTTTAGACTCAAGGCACCCCTCAGAAAATGCTAGCTCTTTATTTTCACTCTTTTTTCTTTTTTTTTTTTTACTATAGAAAAATAATAGAGAAGTACTTTTGTGGTAAACTCAGACCACAACAAGCCAAAATGGTTTTGATACTGTGGATTTCTATTTGAAATCTCTGGGTTTTATTGAGCAGCACCCTATGGCACCCTACAAAAGATCGCATGGCACTCTCAGGGATCTGCTACACCTTGGTTGAGAATCACTAATGTAGCTGAAGAATTTAATTACTGAGAAAAACCAAATGGGCTGAGGCATACTTTTCTGAAATAATTTGAAGTCCATGCCCTGCTTGCATTTTATTATACTAATGAATCACGGTAGTGGTGATGCATAGGGGGTGTACGGGGGTGCATGTGCACCCCATGAGAGTGCTGGTGCACCCTCTGACAGGCCACGCTCCCCGCTTAGGTGACAGGCAGGGGGGCCGGCGGGAGTGCTGGTGCCCACCCCTGTGACTGCTGGCCAGGGACTGGGAGTGCCTGGATGAAGTGTAGCGGTCACTTCCAGGAGTGGCGTGGCCGCTTCCTGGTTAGCCCAATAAGCCACAGGGGGACCTCCCCACACCAGGAGGTGAGATTGGCTGCGAGGGGGACTGCCCCCTGGTTGCTGACTGGTTGCTGGGTGGCACATACCCCTCAACTAAGGTGGGTCGCCCATGAATCACCACAAGGATTCACGTTTCCCTTGAAGGAATTATTTGTTTTTTTGTCAGCCACATAACTGTTTGAGAAACTAAATGCTAAGCTCTTCGTGCTAAGCAAAATTGGTCCTTTTATTTATTTGTATGTATAAATGTGTAATCTGTATATGACTCTGTGCATGTGAACTTTCTTGGTTTCTTTCTGAAGCAGATATTTGTGAGAGCGCCAATTAACTTAAAAATTAGCAGTTAAAATACTTAGGTAATACCAGGGAGCATAACTGGAATCAGGGGGGATAAACATAAAAAGGGGAGAGTGTAGCTAAAAATCAACAAAAATAAATGTCCCAGAAGTGAGATTAATAATTGTCTGGTATTTTTCAAGATAGTCTGGATAAGAGCATTCAAAATGAATGGTGGGGAAGAGCTGCATAGAAGTCGATCCGTGTGCTAGCTGGAGCCTAGTCTTTTCCATTGCTATGAATCCAATGCCATAATGTCAGAAATTGTGTTTCAGAGAAATGCAGGTGTAGAGGACAGTCAGGCCGTTGCTATAAAGCATTTGAACAGTTAAACATCAGGCACAAACCAAAAAGAGCAACATTTTAGCTGTAACAAGAAGAAGGTAAATGCATTCTTCACCCTAAAGAAACTGTATTGCCCCTTGGCCTCTAATGAGAATGAATTTTCCTTAACACCAGCTAGACGGCGGTGGAATCGGCAAAAGAGGTATAAAGGAGCTTAATGGTCACTTTAGAATGAGGATGGTGCTTTGTGCAGTTCTGCGGGATTGCTTGCTTAAACTCACACTGCTGCTGTTTCCTCAACATGCTGCTGATTCAATGCAGCTCTCTCCAGCGTCTGCTTCAGTCTGAGAGATATTTGTGATACATTGTCTAATCAATGCTTCACCTTAATTCTGGCATTTGTGAGCTATCCTGCAAACAAACTGGGGCACAGAGGAGGAGACAGAAGTTTTAAGTGATCCTGATGTAATTAACATTCATGACTCCGGCTTCAAGCAGCATACGCCTCGCCTGTGCATTGCAGAGGGAAGTATGGACTTACACCTCCTTTTGTGCTGATAGGGAACCTCTGTGGATTCATTGAAATGCAGGGCTGTGGAGCACTGCTGTAGTTTTTTTCATCGTGGAGCGGGGAGAAACATGTTTGCTGTGGATCTTTTTTGTTTTACCAGAGAATGAGAAGTTGGCTGAGAAATGAAGAAATGGCCTTAAAAGAATTGATGCAGCGATTAAATGCGGTTTCCCAGTGCACTGGTAGGAGGAGCTGCTGGTCTTAAATGATATGCTATATTGACATGTTAGTGATTTTATAGGGGTATTTTTAGAAAAATGCTTGTAATTGAAATAGCATTCCTTGCATTAATGGGAGCGAAAATGTTTGAGTCATCTACGTAAGGGCTAACGTGTTCATACTGATGCTGAATATATTTAGCAGGATCTAATTCTGTCTAAAAACCGCTTCAGTTATGTAATATTAATGAAGCCAGGTTTAGAAGGATAGTATTGAAGAGCTGTTTGTGTTTTATAGCTGCTGGCACAGTCAAGTAATATAAACCAGCCTTGATTCTTCTGCAGCCCAAATGTAGCTGAAGCTGAAGAATGGGTAGGCGGAAGGAGGGTAATGCAAAGCTATCTAAGAATGCGATACCATATGAAATCATGAAATGCCTGAATACTTGACAAGTGTGGCAATGTCTGTTTTAGGTGATTCTAGATTGTATATTCACAAGGGCAAAGATTTGAATGCATTAATTATGGAAAATGTAATTTAACATCTGAATGAGAATAAAAACTGCAGCAAGTAGATTACAGAAATGTTAGCCTGATTTCTGAAGCATTTGCTTAGTTTTTAAAGCTTCCTGAAACATTTTAAATATGTAAATATTTAGAACGGGGACTGAACAGCAGCCTATCATGGTTTGATTCATGATTGACTGGAGGTCCAGGAGAACTTTGATGTATATTATTCATGCAAGAATGTGAACATGTTACAAAATGTACACCATATGCCTGATTACCATGACACTGAAGAGTACTGTTTGTTGCATCCTTCAAGAACAGCTTCTTTGGACAGTTATTCTTAGACAGTTGACAGGTGTTATAAGTCTTGCATCTCTTTATCATGCAAAGCATACTGGTGGGTTGTTATTACAAAATTCTTGAGGTATTATTCATTACCACTCTTGAAACTTGGTAAAAAATTACCCCAACAGAAACAATGCTGTGTTTAAGTATTGCATACTACTCTTTTTAGTTTTCTTCTGATACTAGGAAATAAATAACAAGATGGCTGATGCTGTAAGCTGACAAATCTATATATCAAAGATAAATGGAAGTAGGCAGATGAACTACCTTGATTTTGTTGAGTAGAGGAAGTGGTTTTGTTACCATCTTTAATAAGAGTTCTGGGTGGAAAGAAGGTTTAATGTGAAAACAAAACTGAAATCTAAGGAAAGGCCTTTCTGCATATGGTCTTCTGGTAGTAATGCTCCTCATAATCCTGTTTCTATTTTCATCTCTTCTCTTCTCATCTCTTATTATCTCTTCTCTTTTCAAATGAATCAGATCCTCTTTTGAATGAGTAGGTATTTGTTTTATTGCCTTTCTGAGAATGTAATGAAGCTTATACCACTGCTTTTTTGTTTTGTAAATGTATATATTAATCACAAAAAAAAGAAGGGCAGGGGCATCAAAGCACTCTTACGGATAAGTGAATTTAGTTGAGCTGTCCTCTTGCCCTTCTCCTGAAGGGCAAATTGTTGTAATATCTAAGCATTTTCTTAGCAAAGACGCCCCCAAATCATTTTTCCTGCTGTTAGTGTGGTTGTATTTTTAGGTAACTTCACTTCAATTGCAGTACTATTTACATTGATCTTTAGGGGTCTTTTCCTTTTATTTGTTTCAAGACTGATTATTATAGTGCTCTTCAATGGCCACTGCCTATTCTTGTGGTAATCCCCTTCATTGATAAATTTATCCAATTACACGGTGTCATGTGCTGATGGCACTCAAACCTACTGCAATTTGGTGGGTTCCCTCACTGGCCTGAGGAACGTGCTTTTACATCCTCTCAGGGCAGACCTCATTCATTCTAATGCATGAACTCACAGAGAATTTATACAAGTTACATTTTTTTTACATTTTACGACTGGGGCCCTGAAAGTGCTCTACAACCCATGCACAGCTGCAGAAGGCCTTTAAAATGGCTGATTGCATGAAAAGTAACCCTCAATAAATCAGCTATTAGCTGAAGGTGCCGTAGGGAACTTGTGTTCAGGTTTCCTTGAGGGTCTTGGGGGACTTCCTTCAGGTTCCAGCAGGGGAGGGAGCAGCGTGCAGCTGCTGGCTGGGCTTTGCCTGGCCGGAGATAGAGGGGGGTGTGCGGGGTGGAAAGAAGTACCCTCACCTCGCAGCCTTCCCCCCCCCAATACTTTGGCTGGGGTATCGGGGGGAGCCAGGCTGGGCCCATGAGGCAAGGGGGCCCCTTTCTACCCCACCCTCTCTCCCCAGTGCTAGCCACGGCAAAGCCAAGTTAGTAACTGCTATTGCTGCTGTAAAGAGGCCCAGGTGGGGAGGTGGAGGAACGGAGACCACCCTCGCTTCGCAGGTCAGGCCCAGCTCTCCCCAGTACCGCAGCTGAGGTAGTGGGGGGGTGGGGGGGAGACAATGGGGCTCCGTTCCACCACCCCCAGCTCCGTCAGCAGCAAAGCCCAGCTGGCAGCTGTAAGCTGTTGCTGTCAAGAGGCTCAAGCCAGGAGTGGGGGTCCCCCTTCCCTCACCCCCTGCCCAAGCCTCTTAACAAGGGCAGCACACAGCTTCTGGCTTGGCCTTGCCATGGCCAGGGCTGGGAAGAGGGGCACCCCCACCTACTGGCCAGAACCAGTGCAGGCAAGCTCAAGCCCCGCTGACCCAAAAGGCGTTAAACATCTGTTGGGTCAGGGGGGCAATCTAACTCATGGAGCTCTGTGTAAAGCACCATGAGTTAGAGCACAGCCACTAAACATCTGTAGGTACCCACAAAGTGTCTCCAAAAACCAAAAAAGCTATTTCCTAAAGGTATTCCCCAGGCTGCAATGACCTACCAGCAGACCTTTCTTTTAAAGTCCCTCATCCTCTACCCCAGGAAAAAAAGGAACTCTTCTTTTAAAACTTTTCAAGTGCTACTGAAAAAATACCATTCAAGTCCTGTTCAATTTGTGTTGTTTACATGCTTAGCATGATTGGGGGAAGGCAAAATAATACACTGAGTTTTCTATTTATCTGCACTAGACTACATTTGCTTTGGTTGTTACACAAACTACATTTACTGTTTTTGAATTTTTCCTCATGTTTAGGCTTGCAAGTCTTGCTTCTATAATGTCACCTGATTAATTTATACAAATTGTACAAACATATGATTCTCTGCCTTAATTATGTGGTGTCCCTACTGTTTCTTTCAATTTCGGAAAGGTGCCATTATTATAGCTACCATCTGTTTCTTTAAGCAAACTCTTAGCACTCTGAGTAAAAAGAAGGAACACCCATGAATCGAAGTAATGAGTCTTCCTACATGAAAGGGTGCTTCAATCATGCTTAATGTTCTTTAAGCATTTCAGGTCTCATCTGATTCTCAGTAGCCTCCTACCTCTCAGAAATAGTCACATAATTGGCTGAAATGCCTACAGGTTTGATCTCAGTTAAAAGGGGAGTTGTTTATTGCTTTGGTGTCATTCTGTTTGATTTGTTTATTTTGAGAAAAAATGTCTCAAGTGCCTGGAAAAGTAGAAATACATGGTGGGGAGGGGGGTTCACTTGCCTATTATTAAATGGAAAAAATGCTTATGTTTCTAGTTGGGATTGGTACCAGGAGAAATGGAGACACTTTAAGTGAAAGAGTGCTCAGTTCAGCTACTGTCAGCTTCTTTTTGCTTTTCCCTAACTTCGGGTGAATGGCAGCTGTTTCTCCCTCGTTCCTTTTCCTCCCTTCCTTTTGCCAAATGGCACACACAGATGGGAGGAGGATGCACATGCTGCATCTAGGCACATGCCGTCTTGTTTCACTCACCACTGCTGCCCCTGGGCAATAGACATACCATACCAGTGACTGTGGTTTTGGGGTGCGTGATTGGTCTTCATCTAGTTGGCAGGAAGGGATATGGTTTGAGACCATTTCTAACTGCAGACCAGCCATTGCAGGCTCTCTGTTTCATTCCCATCCTCCCCACTCTTTTGCTTGTTCCTGGATCTCCTTTGACACTGGTTGCACACCAGTTTTGGGATCTGGAAGGCTTTTGCCAGTTTTCCTACATGGCAGAACCAGCAAAATATTCAGTATCGTGGAGACCCGGGTCTTGAGGGGAGTTCAATTATGTTGCTGCTGCTTTGGTTGTGGGAACACTGGTTCTGGACCTGACATTGAATGGTCGGGGAGTCTGCTTGTAGCTGGAGGCTGCCTTTATGTGACTTCTCTTAATTTCAGCATGGAGGAGGACAGCAGGTTAGGTCTCTCAGGTGTCCTGTCAGGGTCCAGCGGCAGGCCAGAGGACATACAACTGGCACAGGAATCCAGCTTATTGTCAGATCTCCAATATATCACGCAGTGTTGACTAGAGGCTTAAGCTTTCTTGGCAGGTGACTCCTTTCTCTCCTCTCTTGCTGCTTCTCATCACTGTGATACCTGCATGCCATGTCATTATGTTTTTGGGAGGAAGGGTGTACCAAACAGAAAGGGAGTGTATTTGGTCAGGAAGAAAACTGGGTGTATGTCTACATGTGCAATTAACTCAAAGCAATAAACTCCAGCACAATTTTCACCAGAGTTTATTGTGCCTGGGACTGCAGCACATTGAATTGGGTCAGAGCAGTCCTGGCTGTCAGAGGACCCGGGGCAGGGGGTGGGGAGAGGGAGTCAGCCTGCCAGCCTGGGGCTGCTTCAACCCGGCTCAGTGTGCTGCAGAGAGGCTGACTGGGGCACAATGTAGGGCTATTCATCAGGCAGCCCCCACACTGTAGCACCCTCATGCTGCAGCCAACCCCGTCAGCATCTACACCTGTGTTGTGCCACACTAAATAATGCCGCAATAGGATAGTACTTGTGTTTAGGCCGGAAGGGACCTAAGTAGATCATCAAGTCCAACCCCCTGCCCTGGGCAGGAGTGAATACTGGGCTCATATGACCCCAGCTAGGTAATTATCAAGCCTCCTCTTAAAGACCCCCAAGGTAGGAGCCAGCACCGCTTCCCTTGGAAGTTGGTTCCAGATCCTAGCCATCCTGACTGTGAAGTAGTGCCTTCTAATGTCCAGCCTCCATCTACTCTCAAACAACTTATGGCAGTTATTCCTTGTTACTCTGGGAGGTGCTCGGGGAACAAGGTCTCTTCCGTTCCCTACTAGTTCCCCCCGGTAAGTTTATAGATGGCCACCAGGTCCCCTCTCAGCCTTCTCTTGTGAAGGCTAAACAGGTTCAGGTCCTGTAGCCTCTCCTTGTAGGGCCTGCCCTGCTGTCCCTGGATCATGCAAGTGGCCCTCCTCTAGACCCTCTTGCTGCAGGCCACATTCCTCCTAAAGTGCGGCGCCCAGAACTGGATGCAGTACTCCAACTGTGGCCTGACCTGTGTCACATAGAGGGAGAGGATCACCTCCTTGGCCCTCCTCATGATGCATCTGTGGATGCATGACCTGGTGCTGTTAGCCTTACTGACTGCGTCCTCACATTGGCGGCCTATGTTCATTTTGGAATCGATAATGACTCCAAGATGTCTTTCTGCCACTGTGCTTTCAGGATTAGTTTACTGCAGCGTAATACAGCTGAATGTGTAGACACTGAGACTTTTTTGCAGAGCTAATTAGTCAGCTCCACAGTAAAAATCTTGTGTAGATACATCCAGGGTATAGGGGCTTTTCTTAGCTCTTTCATGAAGGAATTTCAAGCCATTATCCAGCCTCTACCCTAGCCTCCCCCACTTTCCCCAAAGCTATTTCTTCAGCTCCCACTGGTCTCAACAGTGTCTACATGTTATTTTAGAAAAATTATGTTTCCACTCTCAGTCTGCTTAATCACAAATTGTGCCTACTTTCCCTTCAATTTTTTTAGGTACATCGTATCAAAATTTCAAAAGTGGATTGTTAGTGAATGCTAAATCACCCAGAATTCAGCTTTCATATTTGCTAGAAAGAGAAACAGTTACCTAGTGCATTCAGCACTGAGGAAAGAAAATAAGATGAGCAAGGTTATCAGACAACCCAAACACCTTCCTGGATTTTTAGTCTATATGCTAATCTTGCCTCACAGGTAAAAACTTACCTACTCTTCCCTTTTCAGCATATTGTGGCTGTTGATTCCACCTTTACTACTTTTTCTAATCACTATATGCAGATCAATAGATTCTATGCCCTGCTCTTTTCTTGGCTTCTACACGATCTATAGCTTGAGTATTGCTGCCCAGTTGGCATATCAGGTTTCTCATTATTTTCTTCATTGTTTCACTTTTTAAAATTGGATCATAAATTTAAATGTAATTTAATACGTCTGATATCAAATGAATTCTTTCATATATTATTCTCCTGCAAAGATCTCAGAGATAAGAGCAGACTTTCAATTTAAAAAGAAAGAAAGGAGGTCCCTTCCAGCCCCTAACAACTATGAAACTAAGAAAGAAAATCACACCTCATACTTCTATTACTGTTTGAGGGTCCAGAGGGAGAAAAAGCTTCTTAACCTATTTGAGGAACTCAGAGAGTATGTCTACACATGCATTTATGTCAGTTTAAATTCACCATGTAATAAGTTACTGTGCAGTAAGGGCATGTGTAGATGAAACAGGGGCCCTAAATTGAAGCGGTGGGTTTTAAAAAACACTGCTTCAAATTAGGGCTGATTAAACCCCCGTGTCATGCATACACCCCACTGATTTACCTGCCTCTCCAACAGGGAGGGGAGAGGAGGGTGAGCTGCTGGTGGGTGGAGCAGTCCCTGGGCTGGGGGGGGGGTCATGCTTCCCTGCACAGCAGCAGTCCCCCCCAGGCACCCAGCTTGGGCAGTGCCGGGAGACACCGCAGGCATGGAGGGAAGCACCAGGCCCCCACACAGCTCAGGCAGGCAGGTACACTCTGGGGGGAAGGGGGAAAAGATCAGGCTTGCTGCTTTTCTTGTGTGAAGCCTGCTTTCCCAGGCTGCCTGCAGGGCTTCCTGCAGAGCTGTGGAGCTGTACAGAGCCCGGTGTTTCGATCTACAGCTGTAGGGGCAGCAAACTAAAACTCCTTGAAGTCATTTAAGGTGCACTATGCTGCCGAATTTTCTACAGCAGCTGGAACTAATGCGCAATATGCTGCTGAAGTGTGCAAACACTGACACCATTAAAGCGGTGCAAAAGCATTTAGCCGGCTTAGAAGTGTCATGTACCCACGCCTCTTGTTTTGTCTACACACGTCCTAAGTTACTGCAAAGAAGGTGGGAATAGGCTAGCATCTACACATGCAGGCGCCTTGGACTAAGTTTAGTCCCAGGTCAAAGCAGCCTGCCATGTGCCCCTATGGCCACTGAGGGGAGCTCCAGCCTCTGGCCACATGGCTGCCAGACCCTTGGGACTAACTTTAGTCCCAAGTTGAAGCCAGGAGAGGCAGGCAGCACTTGGGACTAATTTAGTCCCAAACTGAAGGAGATGCAGCCAGCCAGGAGCCCTGGGGTTGGGCTCAGGCCAGCCCCCTAGTGACTGGGCAGATCCAACAGGGAAGTCCCCTGGGTTACTGTGCAGTAATTCATCTATACATGCATAATTTACACCCAATAATTGGGTGTAAATTTGATATCCTCATGATGTAGGTATCAAATTTACACTCAAGTCAGCATAAATCATCATATTTACCATGTAATACAGGCATGCATGTGTAGACGCATGCCTGTACTGCGCAGTAATTTTGGTTAGTGTGCAGTAAATGCACACATTTAGACGTGCCCAGAGGGGAGTGACAATATAAGTGTGATGAACTAGGTGAGGAAAAGAATCCTAGGCAGAGGGGGATCTGCAGTGAGGGAAGAAGAGGATGTAGGAAGTAGGAAAGGAATATATCAGGGTGATTGGTTTTGCAGCCAAAACATGCATGAAGTAAATTACTAAATAGAAGTAAGGTGTCCAGGTTGTAGCCATATTGGTTTAAAGGAAAAGGCAATCAGGACTTGTAGTAGAGATGATATCTTTTATTAGATCAACAAGATTTTTGCAAAAATTAAAAAATTTAGTGTTTTTTTCAAACATCTTATTGGTCTAATAAAAGATATCATCTCTACTATGAGTCCTGATTGCCTTTAAATAGAGGTAAGTAATTTTAAATTAAAAAATATAAACTAAAACATGAGGCTTCTTGGAGCTTCAAAATTAGACCCACTGAATTAAATATTCTGCCTTATATTTCTTTTCCAGAATCTGCTGCACTTGATTTTCACCTTGACACAGAGGATAACCCCTTCCATTTTTCCACTTCAGTGGCTTCATTGGCACATAATCAGTTTCTTTGAAATCCATATACTCAAACTGCTCAGAGAACAAGCAAGACAAAGTGAGGTGTTTATTTTTAGCTGCATCTTCCTTTCTGTGTAGCTATATGAAAATGGAAGATTAGTTGCAAGTGGAGACATTTTCATAATTGGATGATTTAAAAAAATATATTTGGAAGTAGAACAGGAAATTAACAAGGAATGGAGATCACAGAAGACCACCAGAATTTTCATGTTAAAGGAAGGAAAAATGTACTATTTTTTATGCAGTTTATTTTGTGCAGCTTGCTTACCAGTTTCCTAATTTCTAGTATTATGGAGAGCTCCCTTCCTGTCTCCAAACACCAACAGAGAAAGAAACAAGACTCCTCCACATCCTCCTTCTCCCAGCTATAATTTTGACAAGAATTATTACTTTGGGTATGGATTGCTTTATTTAATTTGCTCCCATATATTTTTTAATGGCTATTCATTCAGAGGTGCTGATGTAAGGCTCAGTTCCAAAAATACCTCATCTGATACTTGTAAATAGCTTGGAGGAATTCCAGAAGAAAATGTGAGGGCAAGGCAAGGGTTTGTGCAGAGTGAAAAATAGCTTAGTGGGGATTGGCGTACCTAGTGTAGTCTGGGGAGCCGTGCAGGATCAAAGCTGGTGCTGGGGTCTTGTGAGCCAACAATTAGCCCCAAGTGTTCACTTTACCCCAAGGAAGTGTTTTCTATCCTGTTTCTTCATGCAATGGAGCTCCTGTCCTTCCAGGTTGAAGCACTGAAGATGTCATCATGCCACCATCTTCCCTTTACTGCTTTGCATGGCTGAAGAGGGGAAGGGAGTGGAGAGCTGGTGAAACAGGGGCAAGGAGGTATCCCTGCTTACTTAGCTGGTGGTACAGCAGTCCCTGCTGATATTGAGGCTGACTTGTAACCTGAAATGTATTGCTTGCATAGATCCCAGCTGAGTGTGTGACAACAAATCTACACTGCAAGCCAGTGGGGGTGGCAGCCTGCATGTGTTTTATCATGCAAGGTGCATCTTAATTAGCCCTACAACATTATTGACAAATTCAAAACCTAATACTTTGACAAGAAGATGCCCATGGCAGAGGAGGAAACAAAAGGACCTATCTTGGCATTACTTCCTTAAGGCAGCAAAGCAGCTGTAGAGCAATTCTATAGAGACTACATCAGATTAATACCAAAGCACCTTCTTTGGTATCTTAGACATCTCACACACATAAAGGAAGGAAAATTCCCCTGCGTACTTAATTCCTGACACATCTGTGCCACTGTTGGACTGGAAACTTGTGTAGGGTTGTACTTTAAAAGAATGTACAACCCCCAACCAGGTTCAGGAGCCCTTTCTTGTGCGGATCTGTACTAGGTTGCTTCCCCTCTTTCCTCCACTTCCCCCCCACTGTGGGTTGGTAGTGAAGGGAGCTGGTTCATTCGTTTGGTATAGGATTCACCAAACTTTTATTTTATGGCATCATGCTTGCAAATCTAGGCTTTGAACATGCATACTAAATACATGAAATTCTAATAGCTAAAAGCTTAGTTTTAACCATACAGGCTACCAACAAAGTGGTTACTAAAGGGACATTTCCCAAATAAACCCCCATTTTTAGAAAGTTGAATGACATTGAGTAAATAACTGTTCATTTGCTTTTCATGTGATTATATACCATACTACCTGCACCCCACTTTTCCAAATCTTAGATCCACCCATGGCTGTTGATAACTTATCTGTTATGGATAAGAAACCAGCTTATTTCTACTCCAATTTCTATTACCTTAATTTCTCAAGTAAGATGATTTATTTC
Source organism: Crocodylus porosus (assembly GCF_001723895.1). Taxonomy (NCBI): domain Eukaryota; kingdom Metazoa; phylum Chordata; order Crocodylia; family Crocodylidae; genus Crocodylus; species Crocodylus porosus. The sequence goes on along the minus strand of NW_017728906.1, from coordinate 93,564,175 downwards.
AAATGTCTCATCTCTAATAATATAGCAGGCATGGAAAACAAGTTTCTGTGCCATTTGTAGCAGTGGCATTTTCCTTAAGTTGATATCAAAACTGGAAGAGTATTTTTATTGTTAATTGTGACCTTTTTTGTAAAATTGTGATGGTCATATTTTAGGTGAAGCTGGGTAACAGCTGTTAAAATTATTCTCTAGTTCCACCAGAAGTTACAGGCTTTGATACAGGAGTTACTGGAAGAAAATTATATTCATGCTATGAAGAAAATTAGACTAGATAGTTGTAATGACCCTTTTAGATCCTTAACTTCATGAAAAGCCACACTTGTTTATAAGTGCCATGGGAGCATTTAGAAGCTAACATCATGCACATAACAGATATGGCTATTAACAACAAGCTAAAAATAAAATGTGTTTTATATGGGTTATACAGGTTGAAGATTTTGCCACTGGGTGTCTAAGAATAAATACTAGAGATATTTTATTAAAAAGGTGTCCATTTCAGATAATAATGGGGAACTTGTTTAGTTGATCCTTTAATGGCAGTGTGGTGGGGGGAAAAGGGGGCTTTAAACGGCCAATGAGTTTTCACAGAAGGGTCTTTATGCATAGAATACAACAGTATATATTCTGAAAGCTGTACAGACATGAGGAATGACCGTTTTTGAAAGCAGCTTTCAAGACCGTTAAAGATAAAAGTAAATAAAGGGGTTTTGTTCTGCATCTGGCTTTTTTGGTGGTAAGTATTCTGCTTGAAACCATATTTCATGTGCACTTCTGGTCCTTAACCTTATATTTAGCCGAATTTTATTTTTTTTAAAACTTGTTAAACTATGTGAGTAAAAACACACTAACTTAATAAAGCATTGTAGCAGTGGTAAATAGTGAGGAAAACTGTTCTGTTCTTTATGTTCACCATTTCTAGGGATCCCTTGACTTGCAACATGCAAAAGTTTAACAGTTCCCTATTATTTCCTAATCCTTTATTTCCAGAACACTGAAAGAAGTAGAATACACGATCCTTTGTTTAATCAGTTTGAATGGAGCTAGTAAATTGGGAAATGAGAGAGGGCTTTGAATAGGTTCAGTATTTTACAACCTAATCTATCCATTACAAATGAATTTATAATTTACTCCCTTTGTCTTTGATAACCTAATCAGCTGATAGTGCTTGATAGTACTGGGTATCCATGACTTGTTCAATTATGTTCTCCTGAGATTCTGAATAGAATTTAGTTGCCTGTACTAGAAAAATCTGCCAATATTATAATAGTCTCATTACTTTGCTTTCAGCCAAAAAATTTTTTTTGTAGTAATATTGAAGTTGGTTACATAAAATCTGTGCTGTCTAAATGCACTTGTTTCCAATTCCTGCTAGTGTATAAAGAGCTAATACAAATTTGAAGACCATTTTTCTGCCTTTCGATGAGGGAGTCAAAGGATTTAGATAATCATGTTTATTGTTCTGTTATTTAACAGGTGTTAAATATAATAATGTTTAAAATTGCCACCTATACACAACCTGTAGAAACTAGTTAAAGACTTTATTTCACTGCCTTTTGCTTTTCCATAACTCTAAAATAACCAAGACCTGATTTTATTAAATTATGCATTCATAGATGAATTGAAATAGCCAGTTCAACACCAAGTCTTCAGTTGTTTCATGGAAGTGCAAAGCCATGATGCATCTGGACCACAGTAGTATCTCTACAGATGCAAAATGGGCTGTCACAAAACCACACAGGTAGATTCTCTATAACCTATGAGCTCAGGAACAGTGATCCACAGTAACCCTCTCCAAAGCAGGTGATAGAATTGGGTGTATCTAATGGGTAATGATGATGTTGGTGGTAGCAATCCCTAAATTCAAGGATGAGCTCTACCATGTGTCAGTGATGGGTCCTGAGGTGACTTAAGAGTCCAATCCTTGGCCTACACAACCATCTGCAGAAGTTGCAGGTCTTTCTGCAGAGGACAGTAGCCTATAGGCTGGGATTCTTTTCCTTTTCCTTCCTCCACACTCTCTTCTCTGCTTTGAGGACAAGATGCTTTACCTCAAAACGGGCTGCCATTTGGTTGAGGTTGTGGTGCCATTGGAGTTGCTTAGCAGCCAGCTTCTCCCAGCTCTTGACATTGGCATCCGTTTTCTTGAGGTATACCTTCAGGGGGCACATCCACACATGCAGGTACATGCACTTGCAGCAGCTCAAATAGCAGCGGCACAGAATATTTGCCAGAGATTTGTGCCTCAGCACATGTGCCTGAACATGCACTTTGGTATGGGGCAAATTGTGCCACTGACGGCAAACTGTCAGTTTGCCGTCAGTGGCACACTTTGCTCAGCTTCTCTTGGAACTGCATCCGGGGGGGGGGCTAGAGGCTGAGGTAGTATAAAAAGCTGCCCTGGTGAGCAGCTTAGGGAGTTTCTGAGGACCAGCCAGTTGGTATCTGGGGACACTAGTCCTTTGTGCCAGCTGGACTGATGAAGCAGCCCTAACCTATAGTGGCACCTGTACCTTCTAGCCACTGCAGTAGTCTGGCAGTGGGGGCTGCTGCCTGGCTGTGAAATGTTGCCACCTGCAACAGCATATGTCCCCTTGGACCTGTGGCCCCATGGTTGCGTGCCTGCCAGACCCGGATGGGGACTGCATGGCCATCTGGCTGGGCTATGGTATGGGCACTGTAGCAGAGTCACCTGCACCTCTGGGCCAGCTGCCGGTGGGCCATGGCAGCCCAAATGGCCTTCAGTCAACACTGCTGTCATGTCTTCTGGTGTCTCCACTCTGCCATCTGAACAGCTATTGTCCAGAAGGTGTCCTTGGTACAGTGACCTGCTTTGAACTGTCAACACATGTCCTTCTGGTTCCAAATGGCCAAGAGGTCAACCTCCTTGTCTACACTCCAGTCCTCAGTGCTGGGTCCCTGGTGCTGCCCCTGGGCAGGCTCTTCTGCCCAGGTCCCACCATTTGCCTCACTAGCAGAAATCCTGGTGTCCCCTGTCTAAAAATTGCAAATTCTCTGATACCCCTCCAAATTCTCATTAAAATACTCAAAATTTGTGTTCTTCCACAATTCAAATGAAACACCAATATATATAGAGAAATCAATTGGGTGATCTTTTATTGATATATTTACCATTTTAAAGCAATTTGGAAACCTCTGTCCCTACCTACACTCCGCCCCTCCCTACACACATACACACACGCACACACTCTGCCCCTCCCTACACGTACACCTCTGTCATCGTATTAAACAAATTCTAAATATCTATACACTTTGGCATTTGCTTTTGGTTTTTTTGTCATAGAAAAATCAAAGCTGCCCCTTCCCCCTTTGTTCACCAGGATGTGGGGCACTGAGCAGCACTGATATGCCAGTTCCCTGACCCTGCCCTTGCCCCTCACTCTCAACCCATGACTTCACCAGTGCCCCTCACTCCTGACCTGCAGTCCCTGCCTGCCTCCACTAGTTCCCTCCTGGCTGTAGCTCCATCCCAACACCAGGGGATGTGAGTCCAGTTGCAGCTGTACCACGCACTGCTTTGTGACTCTGAGTAGTCCCAGCCCTTGTTGTTCTGCTCCCTATGCCTGTGCCCAGGGCCCAGCGATCCCCATACTGTGCCGGGGAAGCCCTTGACTGAGGCTCAGGGATGGGCTGGGCAAGCCGAAACACCCACCACCCCCCTTCCCCCACAGGCTGCTCTAGGCAGGCTCTAGCCCAGCTCTGGTGGCCTCTCTTTCCCATCCCTGACCCCCATGTCTCTCTCTCTCTCTCATGCACACACACCTCCACTGCCACCTCCACTCCTCACCCCAACCCATCACACCCCACAAGTGGTTCCTGGGGCCAGGAGTGCCCCCAGGCTGGGGCTGCAGGTGCCATCACTGGTGTGGACATGATGCAGGGCTGCAGTGTGGCAGTTGTTCCTGCAGCTGTGGCTTCCACCAGCAGGACCTCTCCTGTCCTGTCCTGTCCTGTCCTGTCTGGTGGCTGGGCACACAGGGTGTGAGATTTGTAGTGGGGATGTAGGGTTTGTGGGGGAAGAGGTGTAAGTGGGTTGGGGGGGTTGCAGGTGTGTGTAGGGGTGGGTGCAGGGTTTGTGAGGGTGAAGTTTGTGGGGCTGGTGTAGTGTGGGGCTGCCTGTCAAAGATTATAGGATCCAGGAGCAGTAGGACCCAGGGGGAGTCGGCAGAACCGAGCAGTCCAGCTCTGCCACACCCCCAGCCATTCCCTGCCTTCCTCTCTGGCACTACTCCAACACCACGCATCTCCTGGCTGCATCGCCTGACCACGGGAACATGGGGTCCATGCTGGTACCATGTGTGTGTATGTGTAGGGAGGAACAGAGTGTGTCTGCGTGTGTAAGGAGGGGCAGAGTGTGTGTGTAGGAGGGGCAGAGTGTGTGTGTGGAAGGGAGGAGCAGAGCACGTGTGTGTGGAGGGGGAGCAGAGTGTGTTTGTGTGTGTGTGGGGAGGAGTAGCATGACTGTGTGTGTGTAGGGATGGGCAGAGTGTGTGTGTGTGCATGGGCAGAATGTGTGCATGTGTGCATGGGTGTGTGTGGGGGAGGGGCAGAGTGTGTGTGTGTGTGTGTGTGTGTGAAGGAGCAGCATGTCTGTGTGCGGGGAGGGGCAGAGTGTGTTTGTGTGTAGGGGCAGGCAGAGTGTGTGCACACGTGTGTGTGGATGGTTAGAGTGTGTGCGTGTATGTGTATGTAGGGAGGGACAGAGTGTGTATGTGTGTTCATAGGGTGAGTTCCACACGCACACCCCACCATACACATACACCCACACACCCCCTCACACTGCCATACACACAGACCGCGCAAACCCCATACCCATCCACACCTCACATCCACACACCCCAAGCCTATCTGTCCCCCACAGCCACACCCACTCCCTCCTCCACACCCTACATACCCACAGCCCCCCACAAACCTATACCTACCCCCCATGCCCTCCACCCACCCCATATACAAAAGTAAGACTTCATTTTAAACTATTATATACAATCACCTTTATGTACACTACATGTAGACATGTAAACCAGGACAAAAATCCTTTTAAAAATCAATTAATGAATGTTATAGATATTTACTTTTAGAATATAATTTGGCATTTTTGGTTCCAAGATGGCAAAACCCCTTGCTGAAAGGAGTACTTCCGGGGGCAAGGGGATAGACTTCTGGTTACAAGACTGTGACCAGGGTGTGGGACACCTGTCAGGGGGTGGGGCATGTGTCAAGGGGTGGGGCTACCCATGCAGCCCTTGACAGTTTACCAAAACTTGGTAAGCAGCCCTCCAGCCAAAATAATTACTTGCACCTGGTGTGGAGGGACTGTGTGGAGGGGCTGGGGGACTCCTTAGGAGGGGTGGGTCCCCCACCCACTCCACTGCATGGCCCACAGCCCCCCCGCTCCACATGGTGCAAAGCCCCCCCACCCCTAGCAGTAGCAGTTATCAGGGCACCATGCCCATTCCTGGCTGGCACCACCAGCAGCTGCACATGGCACTGGTCCAGCCCCTCACACACACCCTCAGGCAGAACTGGGCCAGCTCTTGCTGTCACCCAGGATCCTAGCATTGCACACAGAAGACATGTGCTGTTGGGCCAGACCAGATCCTGTCTCCATATGCCATGCACACTGTTGGGTTGGGACGGCTCAGTGGAGGCAGGACCCAGCCCAGCCTGAGGGCACAGCTTCTATATGTGGTGCCAGGAGCAGTGGGTGACAGCAAGAGTGGCCCAGTTTTGCCTGACGGCACACGCAAACAGACCGGCATAGTGCTATGTACAGCCACTGGTCTGAGGCGGCACCGCACTGCCAGGGGTCTCTGCCAGGCACCGGCATGATCACCCCAATGACCACTTCTGCTGCAGGGGAGGGGAGGGCTGAGCAGTGGGGTGGGTGGGGGGCCCATCCCTGCTGAGCAGTCCCCTCCACCCCAACACAGTCCATCCACCCACAGTGTCCCCCACCCCCACCATTACCCTTACCCCTGTGTCCCTACTTTTTTTTTTTTTGATACTGGGATTTCCAAATGTAGAGCCTGCTCTACAAATATAACACACAGGGAACATTTTTTTGTTCTTAGCATGACTCTTGTGGCATCTCAAACTGCTTTGAAGCACCAGAATAGGCACATGCTTGCTTGTCTGGACACGGCCAATGTGTCCTTGTAGCATTCCCTCTCACCACCATGGGATTTCAGGCTGTAACTAGTGACCACACAGATACACTTGCCAAACGTCTGTGTAAGATATTTGCCATAGTTTCCCAGTCAGTCAGCAGAAAGTTATACTCTAAGCCAGGGGTGGCCAATTATTTTGGGCAAAGGGCTGATTACTGAGTTTTGGCAAGCAATTGAGGGCCACATGACAGGGAGCCAGGGACAGAAAAACATTAATTTTCTAAATATTTTAGTGGCCCTGTGGGCTGGATAGAATGGCCTGGCAGGCCGCATCTGAGCTGTGGGCCGCATTTTGCCCACCCCTGTTCTAGGCAGAAGGATTTGCTTCCTCTCCCCAAAGAGAGGATCAAGGCTTACCTTACTTACCTTGGCTTTATTTAGGCTTTTAGCCTTGAGGAAGCCATTTGATCAGATCATTATTTCAAAATGTTTAGCCACTTTTCTTCTTCTTGCAGAGCTGCCACAATATGAGTCATAGTAATTTTCATAATCTTCACTTAAATGGTTGAGTAGGAGGAATCACAGAATCATAGAAAATTAGGGTTGGAAGGGACCTCAGGAAGTCACCTAGTCCAGTCCCTGCTCAAAGCAGCACCATCTCCAGCTAGATCATCCCAGCCAGGGCTTTGTCAAGCTGGGCCTTAAAAATCTCCAAGGATGGAGATTCAACCACCTCTCTAGGTAACTTGTTCTAGTGTTTCACCACCTTCCTGATGAGAGAGTTTTTCTTAATATCCAACCTAAACCTCCCTTGATGCAACTTCAGACCATTGCTCCTTGTTCTGTTATCGGTCAATAAACCCAGTTCCCTCAGCTTCTCTTCAGAAGTCGTGTGCCCCAGCCCCCAAACCATGTTCATTGCTCTCTGTTGTACTCTCTCTAATTTGTCCACATCCTTTCTGTAGTTAAGCCCAAAACTGGACTCAGGACTCCAGATGTGGCCTCCCCAGTGCAGAATAGAGGAGAATAATCAAGCCTGGCAACGCTTCTACTAATGCAGCCCAGTATGCCGTTAGCCGTCTTGGCAACCAGGGCACACTACTGACTCATATACATCTTATTGTCTGCTGTAACCTCCAGGTCCTTTTCTGAAGAGCTGCTGCTTAGAGAGTCAGTCACCAGGCTGTAGCAGTGCATGGGAAGAAATAGTTTGGAGGTGGCACAGGGAACTAATATAAATATTTTAATACATCTAGTATAGCAGCAGGGTTCACTGCTAGTTAAAGGTTTGACATGGACCTGCAACTTTAGCTGTTAGAATATCCTAAGTTTAGGAAAGTTTACATTTAGAGATGAATATTGTAGTTTAATGTTTGAAAAGAGACTGGCAAACTATTTTTAACTCTTCTGTTAAGTTTTTGATTATATATCAGCCACAAAATATTTCCCAGAATTATTCTCATTTGATTGGGATTCCTTGCGCATTGTGTTCAAAATGGTGTGTGTGTGTGTGTGTGTGTGTGTGTGTGTGTGTGTGTGAGTGAGTGTGTTTGAGTCTCTTTATAATTATGGATTATTGTGGACCGCTCACAACATCTGTGAATCTCTTGTTTTCCTCCCCTACATGATCCCTGTCCCTCAGTACGTGTCCAAAAATCCAATCTAATTTTCTGACAAAAGGCAGGTCAGTTGGTGTGCTGCTTTTCTGATGTATCTTCTGTATTTAAGAGTATAGAGCACAGGTATCCAATGCAGTACCATGCATAGCTGACAAAGGAATGCTGCATTCTCTGTTCCCATGCATTACAAATGGCAGCACAGACAACTGCTATGGCCCAGTCTCCAGTTTGGCTGTCTGTGCAGTAAAAAGGAGCACTACTTGCTTCTAATACAGAACTGTTAGGTCTAGAGCCAAGTAGAAACTGCTGGTATAGCACCCCTGGATAGACTTGAGGCATGCCTTGAAGTGCCAGCTCTTTGTTTTCCCTACAAAAAAATAATAGAGCAGTTCTTTTATTGCAAAGAACTCAGAAAGACCACAACTGTGGATTTCTACTTGAAATCTCTGGTTTATCTTCTGAATCATGTGTGCATACCTACCAAAGCTAACATTGTGTGGCACTCTGCTGCACCCTTGAAAGGATCTGAAGGCACTCCAGGCACCCTGGCTAAGAATCACTGATTTAGAGGTATTGGAAAAAGCAATCTGTGTGCACAAAGAACGGAAGTCCTAACCCTCTATAAGACCAGTGATTTCTGGGGGGGATCAATTAGAATGCTCTCATGGGTGGGGAATCCCAGTGACCGTGCTGCTTGTTTCAGGTATCACTCCCCTGAAGGAACCTGCATGAAGTTATGGGATGGCATGTGGTCTCTGTCAGGTGTAAGCTAAGATGGTAGTTTCTTGTACTGTGCATTCTTTGTAGCTTCTGGTTTGCTTGAAAGGCTCTTTTCATTCAAGTCTCTGTATGTAGTGAGGTCACGTCAAAAGAATCCACCATTACATCATTGCCTATTTATTGTTCAGCATGTGTAATTCACAAAATCCTTGGTGACTTTAAAAAAAAACAAAAAAAACCCTGAAAAAGACAAAACCCCTTTGACTGAACACTGTACATGGTCCCTGAAGCTCAGCAGATGCATTGTACATTAGGCTGTCTGCTGCAGCTCACTCTAGGTTCCAGTTATATAGTGGCATAGTCATAAATAGACAGTGCTTAAATGGAATTTGTTGGATCCATTTGAAGCATTTTTAGTCTAAGGAGTCAAAAATCCAGAAGACAGAAATATGAAATGCAAGAACACATACTACTAGATCCAAGAAAAACATCATTATACAATATATTCAACAATGGGAAATCAGTGGCAACTTTATATCACCAAAAGTTTGGCACACATCAACACATCACAGTTTTAGCTGACACCAGGGTCATGAGGGCTTGCTTTTTTTTTTTAATAAACACATTTGCTAAAAAAGAAGCAGCATGCACAGGGAAGTCGTCCACAAAATTGAGAAAAAATTGCAGTGATAGTAACTGCATCATACAGCATTCATTCCAGCATTTTATAAAGTAAGTTGCCTTTGTATTCTCAGTTGTCAGATAATTCATTATTTTTAAACCTTTACTTTAATCAGTTTCATTTCCAGAAGGCCTAAGATTGCTGGGCTCTTATTTGATTGAGATCTGTTTGCTTGAATACCTATTGTCATCATCTATGTATTTAAGACATGTCCTTGATGTTTGTTATCTAACTGAAAAACAAACAGAACCACCCCCCCCCACACACACACACACACGCATCTGATCAGCATTTTAGACTAGGAATGGGGTAGTTGGATTAAGAAACTGGCAAACCAGATTTACAATCTTCATAGTTCATAGTTTCTAGGGTCGGAAGGGACCTGAGTAGATCATCTAGTCCGACCCCCTGCCATCCACTACCACTTTCTGGGTGCGGCCCTCCAGCCAGTTGGTGACCCAATTGACTGTGTGGGTGTCAACACCACAGCCCCCCAGTTTCTTAATGAGAACAGGGTGAGAGACAGTGTCAAAGGCCTTCTGAAAGTCCAGGGAGACTATGTCCACTGCTGCCCCTGCATCTAAGGATTCTGTGACCTGGTCACAGAAGGCCACCAGGTTGGTCTGACAGGGCCTGCCTCTAATGAATCCGTGTTGATTGCCCCCAAGCATACTCTCCCCTCCTGGCCCCTCGCAGACATGCACTAGGATAATTCTCTCACAAAGCTTACCCAGGATCAAGGTAAGACTAACTGGCCTATAGTTTCCTGGGTCCTGCTTTCTCCCTTTTTTGAAAACGGGAACCACATTGGCCCTTTTCCAGTCCTCTGGCACCACACCAGAACACCACGAGTGCTCGAAAAGCCATGCGAGGGGTCTCACAATGACCTCTGCTAATTCCCTCAGCACTCTGGGGTGAAGATCGTCAGGACCAGCTGATTTAAATAAGTCCAGTCCCAGTCATTAAACTGATCTTTTGTCATTTGAAGGCCTCATTACACAGAAATATGTTGTTAAGGAAAAAAGTTAATTCTTTTGTGAGAGTTAACTTTAAAATACTCCTGAAAGTGAAGGACTGGCATATGTGACAGAGCAACACATTGTGCATGCATAAATAGTGGAACCTGTCAATTTAATTCAGTCATAATCTGCTTATATTCATCATCTATTACAGTCATGGTTTATCTTTGAGCAGAGACTTTCAATTAGGACTAACTTGGACCACTAACCTAATTTTCACTCATAACCTAATTCAAGGCTTGCATCTGGCATTCTAATTAGTCAACTGGTGCTTGAACAGTATACCTCCTTACCTCCAAGGATTCACTGATATTATATTGGGAAATTTGAAAGCTGCTTGTCATCAACATCTCATGTTTTAGAATTACTGAGACTGTTTTTCACAAAGAACTTTTGGAAGAGTTGCCCAATTGTTTGTATGTTGCCCTTAACACCTCTTCCCACCCCCAAGAATTTTCCCCCGCAATCCCTCTTCCAGTTACTTATTAAAAACAAAAGTTTGCTTGTCCAGATTAGATCATGGGAACCCCCTTTTGTGTACCTTGCCTCACAGACAGTCCTCCCACAAAGTAGCATAAAACAACAAACTTAATATTTTCACCAAGTTCTAACAAGAATAGAAATACTATATATAGAAAGCATTTAATGGATAAGCCAACTACATAAATTTCAATATTAACAAATCTAAACTCAAACCGAGTTGTGTTCTAATGTCTCCATGGATTCTGTCCCTTCCAACAATAACTTTGCTCCTCAGACATTCAGATCAGGCTTCTCCCAAAGTTTTTTCATCTTCCCACAGCACTCATGGTTTTATGAATGTAAAGCTCTTCATTTCCTTAATGCTCACTCTCTCAGTTGAAGCAGAATCAAACTTTGATTTAGTTCAAATCAAACTCCAGCTAATCTACTGGTTTATCTGTATGACTGGTCTGTGGAACTTGTTTACTGTTGTTAGTTTCTTTACTTAGAAAACAAATAGAAAGAAAATACAAAATCATATTCTGCATGGAGCTTCCATGCACACAAAATATATATAGTACACTACAAAATAATATATAACTTGCCCTCTTAAAGCACTTCTTTTCAAACACTTGAAACAGAAAAATTTTAGGATAAATTTCACATAGGCTAAGTACAGACAGTCAAAAAGCCCGAGGCTTAATTGATTCAGTCTTTTAGGTTAGTCTAAGCTCCAAAGATTGAACCAATAAGCACATGAACAGACATTCAGTTTTGATTCAGGAAATGCAGCCACATGCCTCCAGTAGCTCAAGCCAGAAGCCAGGGGGCACTAGAGCATGCCTCTCTGGCAGGTAGCCAGCATGGGCTATATGTTCACTTCCTCTTCCTGCTGCCCTCTCTCTGGGATTTGCAGTCCACACTCATAGCAGCATGACTCTACAGAGTTGCTCATCACTTCCTCTTCTGGCTTCCAGGAGCCTCTGGGATTTGTAGTCCACAGCTGCAGCCAGCACTAAGTAAGCAGGGCAAGGGAGCTCTGTACTTGGGGCAGAGAAACATAACCCTCCTCGCTGGGGCCCTGGGGTGAGGGGGGACAGTGAGCCAGCCAGTGAGGCCAGTAAGCCAGCCCTTACTGCTCCAGCTAGGGAGCAGAGGGGCAGAGCCAGCCCTGCTCTCTGGAGCAAACAGTACAGCTGAGCCCAGGTCTGCAGAATGCTGGGATCCTGGGGACTTTGAACTTGAACAGGGAGGGGTCTGGGATGGAAGTTTCATAAACCAGTTTCACCTAAATCAGTTAAGTCTGATACTACATTCAACTAGGTTTATCTTAAACTGGTTTCAGCCTTTTTGAAACTGGTTTATGTGTACTTCTGTTCTGTTACAGGTTTAAACCAGTTTCTGATCACTGAAACTGGTTTATGTGTAACTTCTGTCCCTAGCCATAAAGATTAAATGAAACCAGTTTACTAGACAATGCGGTACAATTCCAGTTTAGATTATGCTTCTCAGCAAGTTGTATGAACACTTTGTTTTCTATGAGCTACCATATTTCACATTATGAGTCAAGTTTTGAAGCCAAATTTCTAACTCTTAAAAGTCAACCTTGACTTATACACTGTCCCCTGTAACAAGTGCTGCCTAGACACCCCTGGAAACTCCTTGGGGGCTTGGGCAGCACATGGCCCACTGACTACCCACCCAGCCTGCCCTGGGGAGTGCTGCCACTGTAGAGGGAAAGTCCAGGCCTGCCCTGCAGCTCAGGGGCTGCTTGGCCTGCCAGCAGCTCACCCCCAGGCCCCAGGGCAAGTGGCAGGCTTCAGAAGAGGAAGGATCGGCCCTTCGCTGCTTCTGCCATCAGCAGGCTTCTGTGACTGGCAGGACATCTTGTGTCACCCAGGAAAGGGTTGGCTTGCCCCTGGAGCAGTATGGGGTGTTGGCCAGGGGCAGACAGAGGAAGCTAAGGGTGTTGGGCAGAGCTGGCATCCCCCCGCCCAACACCCCATGTTGCCCCCGGGGCAAGCCAGCCCCTTCCCAGGCAGTGGCAGGCATCCTGCCAACTGCAGAAGCCTGCTGAAGGCAGAAGCAGTGAGGGGCCCAATCCTGCTTTTGGCAGAGCCTCCCTGCCTGTCCCGCAGCCAGGGGGCAAACTGCCAGCAGGCCAGGCAGCCCCTGAGCTCGGGCAGGGGCCTGGACATTTCCTCCACAGCAGCGGCACACTCCAGGGCTGGCTGGGCAGGCTGTCAGCATGTGCTGCCTGAGCTCCCAGAAGCCTAACTTCCTGGGAGCCCACCAGCATGCCGCCTCGCCCAAGAGCCCACCTGGGCTTCCAGCACCTCTCACACTAAGTCAGGATAGACTTATACAATTCATCTATAAAAATTCTAACTTTTTTGTACAGAAATATGGAGGCAACTTTTATATCGTGTCAACCTATACACCATAAAATATGGTAATTAATAACTTGAACATTTTTCTATTTTAATGAACTCTTCCTATGTTTTGCTTTTTCCTCCTGTTCAAATGATCCCTGATCACATTCAGAATGTATTAAAGTTGAGGGACACACGTTGTTCTTGTATCTTGTGAGCAAGATTTGAACAAGCATATATCCCTAGCTTTTATGAGGCTGTTGCAGGCAAACTTAATTTTAAATTATTTTTTGTCTAGCAGCACAAATCCCTTCACCCCATACACTGCTCTCATACTAGGCTATCCATGACATATCTCTGCAGTCCTTACTGTTTTAATCTGAAAAATAATTGCATAGCTGCTACTGTAGCGCTATCTGAAGAAAGCCCTGCAGCTCTCATATGTTCACTCTGTAGAAAGAGTTGGAGGAAAGATGGAAAGTTCCTTGTAGCAGAAGATCTTTTAACTCATCCCCACCCACTGCCCATATGTTGAGAGCTCCCAAGAGACAGCGCTGCAAGGTAATGGCAGGTATACTCCTCTGCATATCTAAACTCTTGTGCCCTAGCATCACACTAATTCTGCTACCAGAGCATGTGCCACATGGGGAAGAGAGGTCATTTTACCTTATGATGTGAACATTTCTGAGCTGTGTATTTAACCTGAGGATGTTGAGAAAGGCCTGTAAATATTCATTAGTGTTTGGGGGAAAAAACACAATCAGGAGAACAAGAAGTTCAGCAAAGCTAAGAATCATGTACAGAGAGTAAAAGAAACAATGAGAATGCCAAGCAGGGAAAGATGATGATAGTTTAATTCAGTGATCCAAAGGAAGAGCCAAAATAATGTTGAAAGGTCTTAAATTCCTAAGAATCAAAGAAGACTGACAAAACCTCAGTTAAACTGCTTTGAAGTGATGGCAATATTCTGTATGCCAAAAACTGGAGAAATTATTCAAATAGCAATGAGAAAAATCAATTTCCATGATTTTTCTGAGTCCACCACTCTGTGCATAGTCATCTGATGTATTCACAGAGGTATTTCCCATTGCCTGTTACTGTTTACACAGTAAAGAGAAAGATCAGGTGCTGCTTATTTAGTATTGCCAATTAGTGTTCAGATAATGTTGCTATATTTTGAACTAATTAGCTTGTTGATGCAGTACAGAACACAGAAGCAATCCTGTCTGTGTACATTTTTGTTATAGTAACACAACAGCAAAAAAACAATTATTTTTACTGGCAATTTGAGGGTGGCTGCTGTTGGGAAAATGCTGTGTTACACCATCTGTTTCCTTCTGATTGCATACTGCTACAGCCAGTGCAGTGATTAATTCCTTTGCTGCTAGGAACAAATTTGAATGCATGAAAGAAGATTAAAAATGACTTCTAGTGACATAGTTGTAGCTTAATGGCCTGATTTCAGTGGGATTGTGGGTATTTTGCACCTTGGCAACCTGAGTCAAAACCTTTAATCTTCAACAGGAAACGGTATTCACCCTTTGTGTACAGGCTAGTAAGCAGACAGAGAGAGGAATGGAGAACTCTTCTGCTTAAAGCATTAACATTTATTGGATTGAACCAAGTATGTTCTGCATCATAGCAGAAGCCAGCAGTATTTGAACCAAAGTAACTTTGTTATCTGGTAGTAGTAGGAGGCTGTTCTTCTCTGTTAAGTCAGTCACTAAAGGAGACTGTGTGCTCTGTCAGTGTATTGCACAAGTGCCCAAAGGGACTTTGCTCACAGTCTGAGAGAGCATTAGGCTTGCAATCAGAACTAGGCTAGTGTGCATAGCTTTAAGACAAAAAGTGGTCTGCCAGCTGTGCGGGAATATGCAGCTGGTTGGCACAGACCAACCACAGCCATCACTACCAGGTCACGTAGGGTTTCACAGGGTTTCTACTTTGGAAGCTGAATAGCCAGCAGTGAACTATCCTGCTGCGTAAGTGTGTATGGCTAGCACTACTCCACTTCTCCTCCCTAATGATTTACACTAGAAAAGGTGGAATTTTGCCAAAGTTTATTTTATGTATGTTACTCTATACTCTAATTTTTATTGCCTGAGTTGAACATTTAGTAAAATATTAAATGTCCAAAAAAGTTGTTTTTTCCCATATTTATGTTTCTTCTTCTATTATTTATTCAGGTATAATGAGTCAGGTTCAGGAAGACTGACCTAGATGCCATTGTACAGTGATGCAATTGTTTATTGTAGCAAATTTATAATTAAAATAGAAAACAAATGGAATTTGCTTCAAGTGTTCCAGTTTCCCTCTGTGACTCTTCTTGATTGTTAGATTTTGTAGTCGTCATGTTTGTCAGTAGTTTCTTACAGAAAATGTAGCAATTTGGGGCCAAAACCATGATGGATGGCCTTTGTCAGCAAGATAAGTTCAGGATGTCCATTTTCTTTTGTGTACCAAAGTTGCAGTAGAAAAGTATGGAGTGATTTACTTTCTTGCGCTCCTGATTTCCTTGTGCAAGGTGGCATTTGTTGGCATAAGTAATGTATCGACCCTTGTGTAACAGAGCACAGGGTGTGCTCTGTTACTTCTAGGGGCATGGACATCAGCAAAGCAGCCTGTAGCTGGCTATTCTCCCAATCGGGCCTAATTACTTGATTGGGAACAGGGCCCAGCTGTGCACTGTAAGAGCAGGGCCCTGCGCAGCAAAGCCAGCAGTCTGCTGGTAGCAGCCGGGAAAAGAATACCACCTAGCTAGAGCTGCTGCTCACAACATCTTGGAGGTAAGGGAAGGAGCTCTGGGAATGGCAGGAGGCTCCTGGTCCTGGGGCATGACCTAAATCTATACCCTGCTGGGGTTGGATGGTGTGTTGGGGCTGGTTCTGGCAGGACAATCTCTAGGAAATGCCACACCTGGGGACTCCCCAGTGAAGGGCAAGTATGGGGTGCTAGAAAGCCTAAGCCCCCACTGCCTTGCGGGTGACCCCGTGGAGGGGAATGGCTAGGGGAGCACACCCCAAAGGACAGAGCAAGGGCCCAGATTCACTGTGAGTTCTGAGGCAGGGTCCTGGGCTGGTGAAGGGACCAGAGATGGCACACAGACTTGCAACAAATTCTGAGGCTGCATTAAGGAGCCAAGTATGTGGCTCCAGGGGGGTGGGGCCCCCAGCCTACAGGGAGCTACGTATGAAGCTCCTGGGGCAAGGGGATAAGGGGATTGTAGCCCAGTGTAGGGCAGGGGATGGGGCTGGGAGCCCTGAATGGGGATGGGGCTGAGAGTCCAGAGAGATGAACAGAAGGAGAGCCCAGTGTGAAGGCACTGGGACTATAAGCTCCAGTGGGGAATGAGAGTTCCATGTGAGACTGGAGCTTGGGTCCCAGTGTAAGGCACTGGAGGAACATGGATGCCATCTGCAAGGCATGGGACATGGTAAAGGGGAGGTCGGAGTCATGTATATGGGCCCTTGGCATCAAGTCAGGTAAATAGGCAGCCTCCTGCCTTATTGATATCTTCCAGTTGTTGTCATCAAGGCATGGCAGGAAAGGTACACAGACAGTTTACCATGAAGCAAGTGGGTGGGCTTACATTTAGACCAGGCCCGGGACACCCACCGGCAGCTGGTATTGCACCTTGTTATGCTGTTGCCGAAGTATCAGCAGGAATTAATGATTCAAAAAACAACTTTAGGTGAAAAGCATAGCCAATATGTATGGCATCCCCTGTGAGGTCTAGGAAGTTCTACTGTGGCCTAAATTTCAATTTTTAATAAATACACTTTCTTCTAGATTGCAGAGTTTCATTATTGCTAAACAATACTTCTGTTGGTCTGTTAGTAGTAGCATGTAGTAGACTTAAATATTGATAGGCCACATCACAGAATAATATTCTTCAGTTTAATTTTTGTAATGATACGTGTTGAAGCTGTGGTAGATTTGTTACCATACAGGACACAGTTAAATATATTTGGTGGAAAATGTTCACTGCCAAGTAAAGCAGCATTATCAATTTCCTCTTTCTCCTGCATTGAAAGAGACAGGGGGAGCAGACAGTGCAGAATTTCCTGGTATGTTTTAAGAAAGCGGGGATCCATTTCCCCTCCCTTCCTTCCTATTGTTCTTTGTTTATTAAACGTGAATCTTCCTGGGAGTTTTCTTTTAGGATTTTTTGCTTGCATCTTCTGGGAACTCACTTTGTCTTTGAAGGGCTCAGCTCTGTTCTGTGCAGTTTTTTTTTTTCAGGGTGGAGGGGAAAATGGAAATTTCAATTAGAGTCAATTAGTGAAAAAGTGTTCCTAGTTGATAACCTGGTATTGGCATTGATATTTTCATCTCATTTGCTGGCATCAGCACAGTGCTAGCCTCAGGGGAGTAGAGGAAGGGGGAGATGCAGGAATAGGAAGTGCACTGAGTGTCAACATTAGACTTCTGCCTGGATGAATGCTGATTTGTAAACTTATGAAGAGGACCTTGAAGTGCCCTTCTGCAGTGAAAGCCTAAAATACCACCTTGCAACTACAGAACATCTCTGCACATGAATGAGAAGCATCTGAATATATAGTGGGACAAGTTACTTGTATGAACAATGCTAAAGCTGTGGGATAGTGAATGCTGTGGAAATGAACGGTCTCAGTGGATGTGACTATTTGGCTTTGGGGAGAAGTGCGTAAGGTTGTTTTAAAAAAAAAGGTATTGTTTAACGGGTTTTTTTCTGAAGGATTTTTCTGCTAATCTGACCTACGTAAGTGAGAAACCTTTTTTATGAAGATAAGAAAACACAGAGTGTATTCATAATCAAGATGTTATATTTTCATAGCTAAGGTGTGAAACGTTCTTGGAGTGGAAAGAATTTTGTAGCTTTGGCTAGAAATTATCTTGGCATTTTCTGTCAGTAGGGCAGAATTGCAGGAGTTTATTAATCTTCTCTATTGTAAGAATACAGCTTGATTCCTGAGGAAAAGCACAAACAATACAAATAAATGACCTGCACCTGTTTCCATTTCTTCAAACTTCTATTATTTTTTCCATCCCTTTTTGATAGTACTTGAATGTCCCTGGGATTGGGAGTATTCCAGGAGAATTTTGTTCTGCAGTGCAGTTGGCATTAAAAAGGAGCATCCTTTCAATGTGATTTAAGAGTGCAATTCTGAAGAGCACTAACTTTTTTTTTTTTTGGTGAATAATTTTGTGAAAATTAAGAAATAGATCCATGTCTCTACACGGACTTTTAAGGGAAGGACAAGAAGGTCATTCCAGGATCCTAACAAGATTCAGCCAAATCCTTCACAATGTCTCATCCACAGTACTTCGTTCCATTCCAAAGAGACGCTCTCGAAATAACCCACGTCAAGCATGGTCTGGTGAGGTGACTTCAGTTTTGGAAGCATGTGTGTGGGGCAGGGGGTGTTTTGCAGCTGTCATTTCATTAATCATTACATTCAAAGCACTTGGATCCAAATTATGGTTACATGTAAATAGTATTTTTGCAATTTTCTTGTAAATTATATTTGAAAAATATGAATTCAGAAGTGGAAGTCACACTTATGAAAAAATGATTCTATTCTGGAAGAACTCTGAAAACAAATTTGGTTTCAGACATTGGCTAGTCGTTCAATTGTGTTGATAAAAAACTTGTGTCTAAATGACTGAATATAACAGGTATTTTTACTTTTTGTTATGCCTTTAAGAGCAATAGATGATGTAATGTTTATAGCCATATAATGACTGCTGTAGTGTTGGTAGGAATTAACATTTCTTTTTATTATATACACATCAGAATCCAACAAGTGTTCTTGAATCTGGAATTTTGGGGAGAGTTGTGTACTATATACTATTCTTGAATAGTGTTTTCCCTCTTTTTCACTTGTCAGTATTTACTGGAAGTAATAAACCTCTTCTGAGACCTACAGGTACATAAAAAATATACTGGAACCTATACATGTGATTTCCCTTTCTGCAGTCTCAGGTGTTATGCAGTTGATACCCAGAGATTCTGGGGCTCTGTAGGCTTATGACAGGCTTGCTTTTAGTCCTTTTCTTCTAGAGACCTTCAATGATTGGTTCAGTCAAGGCAATATAAATAAAACCACCTAGAAAATCTGGTATAAAAGGATGACCTGAATTGGAAGAAATGCATCTGTTTTACAGAGGATTGATGTTTTACTGTACTCATGGAATCACTAGGGTTCTATAAAAATAATATGGGACAGCAAATTTAAGATTTACATGCATTTATTTGATCATATAACTTACAATTAATTCCTCTCTATATATACAAAAGTATGTGCATGCACATTTGTGTATACACTCAAATATGTATATTCATGTATAGTAGCAATGGTAGGCTAAATGTTGCTAATGTAAATGATATATAAAATACCTGGATGTTTATTAAAAATGTATTTTGATTTTATTTTTCTTTAAAATGATTTGTTTTGACAGGGTTTTTGGTTGTAGCTGTATTGGTCTAAGGACATAGGCAGGCAAGGTTCTTTGAGTGATATCTTTTATTAGACTAACTGAGTAGCTGGGAAAAAAAGTTTTAGGCAAGCTTTCGGGCGCGGTCACCCTTCTTCAGACTTACGGAGTCTCTGCTGGTCTAAGACTCCAAGGAATGAGAGAAGTTAAAAGTGAAACAGGATGTCAATAAAAATGTAAATAGGTAGAAATTAGAAAGACAAAAGGTAAAACAAGTAAGTGAGGGGGAAGCAGGCAGGGAGAACAAGGCCAAAGAAAGAAAGGTAGAAAGAAACTGTCAGTAAAAATGGAATTTGTAGGAGATCAGGAAAACAGAAATGAAGGATGAAGAAAGTGTGACAGGATGTCAGTGGAAATATAAATAGGTAGAAATTAGAAAAAACAAAAGGTAAGGGGGGGGGAAGAAAGCGGGGTGGGGGAATGGACCAAGGGAAACACCATAGTGATAATAATACAAAGTAAAAAAGAGAGGCTCTCAAAGAAAAAGGAAATGGTTGAAAATCAGGAAAACAAAAAAAGTAGGGGAGGAGCTGTTGGCCGGGGCTCCCTGAGCTGCTAGGGGATGCAACAGCCAAGGAGGTGGGAGGGGCACGGTGCTGAATACCCCAGGGTCCCTCCTCCAGTGACGTGTCACTGGAGGGTCAGGGTGGGATGGGAGCTTGGGCAGGCCACCTCTGCTGGTGAGCACTGCAGGGTTGTGGCTTGGGTCCGAGGGTGCCAAAACCCTGGTGAACTACTGCATAAAGGGCATGGTCTTGTGGGCACGACTGGACCAATGATTGTAGTTGGTCATGGCCACCCACTGTGCCCACAAGGCCTTGATCTTTATGCGGCACTGCTGTACCCACCGGGAGTGCCCTTGCTTCTGCATACCACCTGACAGGGCCTCATAAATGTGGGTGTTCAAGCGCCCACCCTCCATGAGCTGCTTCTGCACCTCTGCATCCCCCCAGAGCACCACAAGGTCTCCAACCTCCTCCTGGCTCCAGCTGGGGCCCTGGGTGGAAGGCTTGGGCATGTACACCCGGGGGCTCCAGGCCTCAATAGGGAGGACATGCTGGTGGTGCATCCTGTGCTGGCTCTCTGGGCCCCTGCATGGCTGTCTCTGTGTAGCCAGCCCTCAACAGCAGCACTCAGCACAGAGGCAAGGCACAGGGGCAATGACCCATGGGACCTGACAACACAGGACAGACTGCTGGGGGTGAGCAGCAGCGGGAAGCAGGTGCTGGCCCTGCTGCCAGACACAGACAGCAGGCCTGTGCTTCAGGCACTGCATTGTACTTCTGGGCCTGAGACGACTGTCAAGTTGCAGTGTGTTCTAAGCTGGGTACACCTAATATGTACATAGAGTGGTATTTGAAGATATAATTACAAGCAGTAAAGTTATTGGAGAAAGCTTTATTTGTAAAGTCATCTTTGTCCCACCTGTTGCTTTTCAGGAACAAAGTTCAATCAGTAAGAAAGCAATTCATGTATGAAGGGTAGTATGGTCTGAGCACAGGAAGGGAAAAGGTGGAGGTTTCCTGTGAGATTCTGAGTCATGACGACTCGCATACACATTTCTGTGGCAGAAATGAGGAGTTATTATTTTTTCTCAGAGTGGTGTTCTTGGTTAGATTCTGTGGCCCAGGGTAAGTTAACTGCCAACTTAACTATATTGTATCACTATATGTTTCAGTCTTTTATAAGTAAATGTACAACCCCTTTAAAAAGAGTGTGTGACATATGTGAGTTGTGCATGTATTCTAGGAAGAATTTTGAATTTAGCCTCTTGTTTCATGTAAGCCACAAAATGCATCTTTGAACTGTCTTTCCTGTAGATTTTCTAGCTTATGCTTTAGTTCTTGAAAATATATCAGTTTACCAAATGCATATTGCTTGAGGTGTCTAAATAGCTTATGGTACTGATCGGAGTTACAAAAATCCATACTCCTAGACACAGCAAAGATTTTTCCTGGGCATATACTCATAAAATGTTTTAGGACCTAAGTTTTTTAATTTAAAAAACAAAAATAGGTTTCTAACACTTTCATTTCATAAAGACTGGATCATTTGTGCTGTTGCTGTTTAGAGCCTTATGGGGAACAGTAAAGCCTGGGAAAACAAAGAGCAATTGCAAAGGTAAGTACCAGAACAATGCAGTCTGAGACACTTCCTCCATTCCCAAAAAATTTTGAAGCAAATAAGGCAGAGATACCTGGGCATATTTTGTGAGAATGAGGCTCCTCCTCCCAAGCTGAAGGTTTTGTCATTTCTCAGACCTATAAGACAGAGGCTGATACACAGAGCCCAAACAGGATATGGGGACATCCTCCTGTTATGAATCCTTCTGCTTTTCTAACATCTGTGGGAGAAAGTGGTATGTTCTTACCTGAGCATAGTTCCCAATCAGTATTTGATAATGTGATGTTTGATAAACTGTCCATGCTCTCTGGGTGGGTGCATGGGTGGGTGTATATGTAAATATGGGATAGGAATGGATGGAAGTAGTTAGAAATCAGAAGCACAAGTGATAGAAATATTGTGTAGGCAACCATAACTCTTCCATTTCTTGCTTTTGAGAGCTTAACTTAATAACCTTTTAACCCCTTTCTAATATTGTTTACAGTTAACCAGAAAGTTGATCAATACTACATTTCAGTTAAATATGTCACAAAACTAACTCTTTTAGTATATATAGCTTTACACTTGCCATCTGGTGTGCCTCTAGCAGCATAACCAAGGTAGCATAGACTTCAGTGCAATTTACAGTGTTGGAATGACTGCCTCATTTCAAGTGCAGTGACATGACTTTGAGGAGGCAGTGGTTCACAACTGTACTCCTTGGGCTCACAGGTGCAAAGTGATGAAATCGATAATGGAGTTTAATGGGTTTTTTTCCTCATCTCTAGATCACCAGTAGCAACAAAAAGCTATTGCCATTCAATAGTTATTATATTCTTAGGGGAAAAGGTTTTCTGATCTCAGTCCAGCTATTAGTCTGACAGTGGGCATATCACTGAACTAATACTAGAATTTGCATTCCTTGATACAGTCAAATAGGAGATCAATATTTCAAAAGCCATGAAGACCTATTTATTCTCTCGCCCCAAATCAGCATTCATTGAATAATACAGAAATGGTTAGAGAACTGCAACCTGTTTAGTGTTTGTTCTCTGATAAACAGAGGGCACGTCTACATGTGCGCTTTACTGTGCATTAAACTAATTTCATGTGCAGTTAAGTGTCACCATCTATACATGCAATGCAATTAGCATGCAGTAGATTAATTTACTCTGGTGTAGGACAGTCCTGTCAGACACAGATACTATCCTAGGCTGCTTGTACTACCCACAAGGGTTTACTTCAGTTTAGTTCTCCCTAAATTGAAATGGTGGATTTTTAAAAACACCGTTTCAATTTAGGGAGAATTAAACTGAACTAAACCCCCGTGGCATGTACACAAGGGTAGGGGTCCAGTCCTTACCTGCCTCTTCGGCAGCAAGGGGGGGGGCAAGCTGCCAGTGGGCTGAGTGGTTCCTAAGCTGCATGGGGAACCCTCAGGTGGCACCTGCCCACTGGCATCCAGCCTAGGCAGTCCCAGGGGGCACCGCAGCCATGGAGGGAAGCACCGGGCCCCTGCACAACTTAGGCAGGCAGGCTCCAGGGAGGGGGAAAAAAAGATCAGGCTCACTGCTTTTTTTTTTTTCTTCAGTAGAGCCTGCCTTCACAGGCTGCCTCCAGGTCTCACAACCCCTGAGCTGCACAGGGCTTGCCAAGCCCCGAGCACGTCAGCTTTCAGCTGTGCACTGTTGCACTTTGTTAGGTAGCAAACTAAAACACCTCATAGGTGTTTTATCCTGGTACGTACCAAAGTAATTTAAAGTGGAATACGCTGCTGAGTGTGCAAACAGCAATGCCATTAAAGTGGAATACACGGCCAAATGTATAGCAAAACCATTAAAGTGGTGCAAAAGGGCATTTAAGCTACTTTAAAGGCCAATTTTGTGGAGCACGCAAAGGCACCTACACTGCAGCAACCTACTGTGCTTAAATGTATGTGTAGATGGTGATGTCGAGATTAGTTTACTCTGGCTCACACTCAGCTGAAGCACATTCAGTCACATTAACTGCATGTGTAGATGCACCCAGAAAACATTCCCTGGAACTACCAATCCAACAGCTTATATGAGTGCTACTAATTTACTCAGTTTTTACCTTCTGGAGATTAGACTGTTTTGAGTTGTGATACTGGAGGGATCAAGCTTTATTTCTATAATTATTTTTTTTCCTGGTGTCTCACTGTAGATGTCACTTTCAACATTTAAAATTTTGTAATTGGTAGAATATTCACAGAAATGAGGAAAACAACTTTTAGTTTTTTTGAAGCAAAAGACACTGTTGGACACACGTTGTGACAAACAGAAGAAATATCGAAAATGGATAAATGAACAATGGATTTCTGTGTTTGCTATTGCATACAATGAACAATTCACTGGTAATCTTTATAATAAAGTATATAAGAAAATAGTCTAAAAGCAGAAATAAGAAAATGTTATGTGTGAAAGAATTCTGTCTTTCTTTTGCAAGTGTCTATTTTTGTTTCCCAGTTGCTGAAATTTTGAGTTCTTAACACCATTTTTGGCAGATGATCAGCTTTGATTGAACATTTTTCCAGTACTGTCAAACTTGTTAAAATATGAGTTATATTCTCTGTTATCTTTTTCTTAAACACCAGGGAGACTCCAGTTTGGGAAATTTACAAAGCATTTCAGAACAGTTAGTGGTTTGTAGGCAAACAATGCAGGTGCGGTGCATTACACAAAATTATGGAAAAATGGCAGAACTTTTAGAAACCAAGTAATATCTTGACAGTTATTAGCTACAATTTTATTTTAGCTCATAAATAAAGCCTCCTTTATAACAGCAGTCATGCTGTTCCATTAATTATCACAGTGGGGGCTAAATATTCCAAGAGTTCATAACAGGGGCTGATATTGTCTTTAAATTATAAAAATAAATGTAAATGCTACAGCTTGGTACATGGCGTCTATATAACGTAATTCTACCTACAAAATATATAACATATTTTCTTGCATACAACATGTACCTCCTCCCCAAAACACAGCTTCTGGAAATTGGAGTGTGCATTATATGTGAGAAATGTATGTGTATGCAAGAAATACAGTAAAAGCAGTTTCTGCTGCTTACTGTGTGAAACTGAAAAGACAGTGCTTGACTTCCTTTATGGCTTCAGCATTGAGATACTAGCCTCTCAGGCTACTATTTTAATGCAGCCTGATGACAATCCCTCCAACAAACTGAATGGAGTTCTAGGTCTGATGTTACTTTTCACTGAAGCATTCCAATAGTTTAATAGAAAACTCTACATAATTGTCATCTCAGTTTCTCACCTAAAAAAGCTACATGAGTTGCTACTGCTAGTGTGCATTTCCTTTATAGTCTAATTTTGAAATCTGAGAGAGCTAAAAAAAACTATTTGTGGCAGTATCTGTATTATATAAATATAAGTTTTGACAATAAACATTTTGAAAATGTTGATTGTACACATTGAAAATCCTTTCTCCAAAAAAAGTGTACCATAAATTAATAACTGCAACTTTTGACATTGAAAATGAAGACTTTTTATTTGATTAATCCTTTCCATAACTACACTTTTAAATTTGCACTTAATAAATGGTGTTAATAGACAGTATCTAGATGAATAATGTAATAGGTAGTTATCTTTTTGTACTTTCTTAGCTGTTGAAAAATATAAACCTGTATCAAATATGAACCTGGGAATTTTTTTTAAAGTGTTTTATAGCATGTTTTTTCTTATAGAGAATGTGTCAACAATATGCAAAACCATTATTTACTATCTGGGTAGAGTCATTCCCAGACCAGCAATATAGTATTATTGAGGTTCCTTATCTACAGTGTTGTTTTAACATGTTGCTTGCAATCTTTTATATTAATTGAAAGTCTTTTCTTACTGTACAGCAGTGCATTGTGAAGTGGTTCACGACTACTTCCTCTTACCAAAATTACTGATAACAAAACCCCAGATGTTCATGAAATACATTAGACAAACTTCCAAAGGTTATGAAGTTCAGTTCACATAACTTGGTTAGGGAAACTAGGCTGAAGAGAGCAAACTGTCATATGAGACTTCTACTTCATCCTTATTCAAACTGGACCAAAAAAATTGTACCAGACCATCCCTTATATTTCCATGGAATACTTCTGTTTCTTTTCCAAAATGTTTGGTAAAGATTCACACAACCTTAATGGGTTTGTTTCTTATTCAGAGACCTTTTTTCAACCCTCTTAAAAGATTGTTTTGGATAGTTTTTTGTATGATATTATACCCAATTTATATTTTTTCAATCTGATTTTTGTTTTTGCTCTATCCTTAGTCATGTTGGTTGATGCTTTCCTAAAATCAATAGGCAAAAAACTGTTGACATTGTTATTTTTCAAACCCAATCTTTAATACAGTTGACCACAAGGTTAGGTTAACTTGCCTGTGTGAATGCAGAACATGTTACTGCTTTTGAGCAAATTAATTATTTCCTTTTAGTGAGAGGTTAAAGGGTGTTTTAGGGGCTATTTTTTATATGCTAAGAGGACCTCTTCATATAGGGCTCTTCAAAATGTTCTTGTCCTCCCCCCTCTTCCTCCTCCACAGGTAAAAGTGAGATTGTTTGAGCTGGAATGTTATCAGTGTCAGTGACACTCGGCTTAGCCTTATTTTTCAGTCAGGTTTGGATTTGTCTCTCATAACTTTGTTCGAACAGGATTTGGATTCCAGTGTAAATTAGCAAGAACACGCAGTTGGATTGTAAAGGATGAATTGTTACAGTTTTCTTTTACCAAGAAATTTTGTAGATCTTTTATTGAAAAATCTGAGTATTTATCTATTGAGTATTTGAGATTTGTGGATTTTGATTTATTTATTTCACATTTCCAAATATTCTGGGAAACTCAGGGTAGTCAAGAATATAATTTGTTTTAAAAAAATGTGTGAGACTACTGATTGACTGTGATTTGTGATTGTGACCCTGGTGACAGGTTTGGATTGTGGATGTCTAAGAAATCATCCCTGAATCTCTGTTGTAGATGAGGTACACTCGATAGGAATAAATATTTGAAGGTTTTGTTTGTCAGAGGCCTGGGATGTTTGTCAGGTGGTGGTCCAACAAAGTGCATCGGCTTTTTGGGCACAGTGGGAGCCCATTAGCTTCCCATAGAGTGGGAGTGAGGAGCTGAATGGGTCTTTCATTTTCTTCTTGTTTCAAGATGAAAATTGTAAATATGTCATTGTTCTTAAATTTTTGTTACAGCTTCAAATTATCTGCAATTCTGCAACTGGAAAATTAGCCTCTAGAATCTCAGCTTTAATAATGCTATAAAATAAATAGGTGTTTTCACTTTAAGTTGCCACATTTAGCTGATGTACTTACAACCTCTTTAGGATCCAGTGGTAAATAATGGTAAGCAGGGACACAGCAGAGGGATGATAGCAGTGCTGTCAGGGACTGCATCTTCTTTGAACATCTAGGTTGAACTTCCAGCTATAAGAATGTATTATGCTTTTCTTCTCCTGGATAAAATTGTAATGGTAGTACTTTTGAGATTTTTATATGAATTTAACTTTAAATATTCTTTTAGATATAGGTTTTGACAAGCTTTTTTTTGAGTGATGAAAAAATTACACTTCGGAGCTTTTAATGTTTTTCATATGTAATTAGAATAGGTCATTCTTTAAAGCCTGAAAATACGAACTCCATGATATAAGTAAAATCATCACATTTTTGCACACTGTTTTGCCTACAGAGATATAAAATGATTTGCTGCTTGAATAGGATCAGATATTTGAAGCACTTCAGAGGCATGTGCTGAATAATGATAAAGAATACTGATTTATTTCCTCAAAATGTATTTAGTTCAACTAGATGAAATATGTCTCTTGCTATAAAATCTTGTCATGCTTCACAGATGAGACAATTCAGAGACACAACAGAATGCCCTGTGGCAGAGAAGCTATCAGAGGAGCAGAATATAGATCTAGTCTTCTTTTAACTCAAGCAGTGAAACAGCACATTTTATCTTACAAATAGCTTCAGGGAGGTTGCCTTTCTTCTTTTGTAACTTGAATTATAAGGGTTATGAGGTCAAATTGAAAAAAAGATTTACTTGTATCATTATTAGACAGGAACTAGATCATGGCCAGATCTGGCCCATGGACCTACCTCCCCACCACAGCCTGGATCTGTGTGTAGCACAGGTCCTGGACCAGCTGGAGCAGGCACTGCATGTGGCATAGTCCCAGACTGGCAAGAGCAGGTCCTGGATCTGGCATATGGTGGGAGACCCACAGATACTTTCCCCTGCATGCAACATCCAGAGCCTGCTGTGGCCAGCCCTGGAGCTGTGTGCAGTACATGTCCCAGACTGGCCAGAGGGGAGCTTGCATCCCAGAGCAGCTAAAATGAGTGCTGGATCTTGGGTCTTGGACAGGCCCTGGGGAAGCACAATGTGTGGCACATGCTCCAGGCCCTGGGCACAGGGTAGATCCAGCATGGGCCAGGGCCAGCACTGGGGGCTGGATGATTTGGCTTTGTAGGCTGGATCCGGCCTGCGGCGTTTATCTTTGACACCCCGTGATGCACAAAAGGACCAAGAGTGCAATCCTCCAAACCCCACCTGGCCCCTTAAACCTCTAAAAGTCCTTAGGTGCTCACATTTTTGCTAGTAGAGTTTGCCCAGATCCATGGGTTGGATCCAGGCAGAAGTGTGTGGGATGTGGGACAGGTGCTGCCACACCCCTCTTTAGGTATGTCCTGCATCCATGTTGAGCTCTTTGAGCTTCCCTGCTTGTCAGTGTGGCTGCCAAAGGCAGCACTGGCACAGCTCCATAACCCAGGAACTGAAGACCGCTGTCACTCACCCCACTACCTACCCCAGCCACCACCTTTAAAACAGCTGAGGAACTTGTTGCTTCTATGATTTCTAAGCCAATCTGGGTTCCTGAAACTGTATGTTCTTGCTTGAGTCCCGTGCAGGGGCACAATTTGGTATTTGTGCTCTGATGCCTAACATACATCAACAGGATTAAGTTCAGCACCAAATAACAGCAAGAGTGACTATCATCCAAAGCCATAGAGCAAGGGGAAACAATGAGGGTGTGCACATTTTATAATAGTCTAGTTATTACAACAGAAAGTGGGGGACCAGAGTTCATTGCCTTTCTCAGCTTGAAAAGGATTCAAATGTGCTTAAGACCCTCCACCACCAAGGAGGGTCTTAAGCACCAGGATAGAGGCTGGGCTGGGTGGTGGCATTTTCTTCCTTCTTGCTGAAGCTGAGGCATAGTGCAGGAAAGAATTCAAGATTCTTTCAGTCGTGACTCTAACACAATCCTGATCTCTGCTCCCACAGCTGTCTCCGTACTTTATCCAATGACAGTTTAATGCAATGGTGCTCACAGTTTTGGCTCCACAGGCATGGGGCCAGTCTGTGGTCCAGATCAAGCTCTGCACTGCCTCTGCCTCTGCCCCTGTCCAGCTGGGATCAGGCTCCAGTGGCCTTGCACACCAGGATTGGGCCCCTGTCACCCTGTGTACCTGATCTAGTGCACAGGGCCACAGCCCTTGTGACTCTGCATAAGATCCATGGAGAGTCCTGTGGGCTGGATGACATGGCACTGGTTCACAAGCCAGGGTTGAGCACCCCTGGTTGAAGGCATAGATGGTCCTGACGGTGGGAAACAGAACTCGGGACTCCCTGCTCCCAGGTAAATGTCCTAACCAGTAGCCTACCTAGTCTTTCTGCCTTGTATGCTCTCTCCTTGTGGATCTAAACCTAATTTGGCTAGGAGATGGGAGTTAAAACTCCAGCTCCCATGGGCAGCGCCAGAGAATCTTCAACAATAACAAGTGATTAATTGCTTGGTTTTAGGTCTTTTCCATCAGAGACACCCCTGATGTTTTCTACTAACATTACACAGGACACAGTCAGTCTAGTACTCTATCTACAGTGCTACTTACTGCACTCCCAACTTCAGATTACACAAGTTTAATTTTATACATCCTTAAGTTAATATTAATAACTTATACAGCACACAATTCAGGAGCAAAGAGCTATAAATATTGGCAATTTTTTTTGGTGGGGGGGTATTGCTATGTTAGATTGCTTCTTTCTTTCAGTTATTTACCAGTCCCTCTCTCTCCTTATGTTAGCACAATCAAACCTTATCTGGGAAACCAGTGTTTTGTGTGAGCTCCCTGTTAAAATGTTGCTACTCTGTTCCTGCTTTGAAGTGTCCTGGACAAAGCACCATTTAAACTTAGTTCTGGTTTGTATGTGATTTCTGGCACATTTCCACAACTTTGTTTTATTCTTCATGACTCATAGTAGAGATGATATCTTTTATTAGACCAACAAGACTTTTTGCAAAAAAGGGTCTTTAATTGCAAGCTTTTGGGCAGAAGCACCCTTCATCAGACATTGGAAAAAAGATTGTAAAAGTTCTCCTGGGTAGAAATGAAAGTTCATATTTCATATGATTTCACAGAGGAGTCAATAGATTCTTCATAGATTTCTAAGTTTGGAGGGGACCTCAGTAGATCATCGAGCCTGGGGGGGAAAGAGCACTAGGATCAAATGACCCCAGCCAGATGCTTGTCTAGTCTCCCCTTGAAGACACCCAAGGTAGGAGAGAGCACCACCTCCCTTGGAAGCCCATTCCAGATTCTGGCAGCCCTAACCATAAAGAAGTTCTTCCTGATGTCTAATCTAAATCTGTCTAATCTAAATCTGCTCTGTCAATTTGTGGCCATTGTTTCTAGTTACCCTGAGTGGTGTTCTGGTAAACAGAGTATCTCCTATTCCTTGCTGCCACCCCGGATGAATTAATAGATGGCTACAAGATCCCCTGTCAGCCTTCTCTTGCAGAAGCTGAAGAGATCCAGGTCTCAATCTCTCCTAATAGGACCTTACCTGCAGGCCCTTAACCATATGAGTGGTCCTCCTATTCTTGAGAGTAAAAAAATTAAGAGACTTAAATTGTTACTTATATTTAGAATCAGAACATCAGGTACAGACCGAGATGCTTTGTAATACACTAGTCTTGCCAAGAGTTAAGCAAGTAAGAGTATTAAACTGCTTACACTACTAATGCACAAGTGGGGGGACAGAGGAGAAGCAATGGAGTAGTCAAGGGTCACACTTTGCCAAATGTGGGCAGAGTCATTTTGGGTTGGAGTCATTTTTATCTGAAACTCTTGCTCCAGTAAATGTCCCAGCAGCTGGTAGGCACTATTTCACTTTTTCTCAAGTTCTGGATTCTGCAGCAGAACAACGTGTTCCATAACCTGATTGCACCTGACCAATTCTGGCTGCACCTGTGACTCCTTAAATGCCCCCCCCCTGCTGAGCTGGTTGAGGCTTTGTGCTAGTCAGTTGTCAGGAAGTAGCTGACAGGTTTATACCTCTCTGGACAAGCTGACAAGGGAGTTGCTACTATTTTCTCTTTACTTCCCCTTCAGGTACAGTAAGAACTTCTGCCTTCTTGAACTGAGCAAAAAAAGGAGGAAAAAGATAAACCAAAGCCAGGCTTTTTTGCTTTGAGAGACTAACTCTTTCTTTCTGGCTTTAACTGAGCAGCAGTCCCATTGATCTGTTTAGTGAAACAGAGCAGAATGCCTTCTTTTTACTTTTCCCTAAGTTGACAGAAAAAGCTGTAGAAAAGAGGGTTGAGTTGTTGGGGGGGGGGGGGTTTCTAATATGCTGTCTGCATCATCTCTATCACACCTCAAAAAGGGAATGCTCCAAGAAGAGAAAGCCATGAAAGGTGTAGGAGAACATCTACACATCCTCAAGGGGAAGAAAAGAGTGTTTTTACCCCTCTCCCATTTCATGTTCCCCTATTGTACTTCAAGAACCCTCTTCTGATGAGAAATCCAGTTCCCTGAGAAACTATCCCTGGGCCTCAAATAAGTAAGCTGAAGGGCTATGTGTGGAAATATTCTTCCACAAATGATCTTGCTGCTGTTTCCTTTTTGCCTTAAGAAGTTCTCTGCCCCTCTCTTTTGGACCCTTGAGCTCAACTGTATGTATTGCTGCTCTATACTCCTCATGTTGCCTATTTTGGGTCCCAGTGTGCCTTAAAAAAATCTGCACAGATGCACTTGGTGCTGTTGAAATACTGTAAGTTCAGGAATGCAGGCTGAGGTCAAGCAAAACACTGCTTCACCTTTGGGAGGCAGGGATTTTGGTCCAGGACATCTAACCACTTCCGTTTACAAAAAGATCCTGTTGTATTTTTCATGTTGAAGAGTTATGACTTCAGCTACTAAGTCACTCTTTGAGTGATCCATATGAAATGGAATAACTTCTGTTTGCTACCACCACCCCATACCCCATGTTATTTTGTGGATCCTTTTGCTTACTTGGACTGTCTTTCTGCTTGTTAAAATACCAGATTTAAAGCTCACTTAATAATACTGTACTTATCAGAGGTGAATTCAGTAGGTAGAAATACATTTCTGCAAGCCTAGCTATAAAAATACTTGTGTGGCTTGTTAGGCTGAGAATCTTCTGTAAATAAAGGAGGTTTAAATTATGGATATGGTTTATGGGAGAAGGTGTGCTATCTTATTACAGGCTAACAAGAATCCTGTTTACTCTTCTGCTAGAATATACTATGAAGAAAACAAAAAAAAATCCAATTTGAGCAAGCTGGCTCTTTGTAGTTCTTCATTTTCCATTTTGTTTTTAATTTAAACCTAAAAGCAAATTATTTCTTTCTCTTCTCTTTCTCTGGGTCTTAAGCATTGTGATCTTGATCATGACAACAAGAAAAAGGCAGTGATAATAGCAGGGCAGTGGAATAAAATATTTCTTATTTCACTAGCTCTGACACTGCAGGTTGGGCTTCACTGAGTTTGTTTTCTGTAAATGGTGAAATGCTAGAACAGGTGCAAATGCTAAAATCAAGTTTTAGCAGAGACTCCACCAGGAAGGAAGAAGAGAAAGTGGGGTCTGAAACTTGTCTTACATTAGCCATGTGGATGTTAGCTAAATCAGTGAGTGTGTGTTGGATCTAGTGGAATTTGCTCTTTAACCTTCAATTCATCCCTGCAGCACAGGGGGCAGGGGGCGACAGCATCTGCACTGCAGAGGAAACCAACAACCCAAAAGAAGAAGATTTAGGGCTCACGGGGTGGTGTTCTGGCTGTGGTTCTTACCAAATATCTACAGAAGTTTCCCTAGTTTTGCTTTACACACAACATCTTAATTTAAAAATGCTAGTCACGGGGTTAGGAAATGTTACGGTAGTTAACAATGAGATCTTCCATCTTTCTTTGTAATTAGAGCAGGCATGCACAATTATCTTCCTCTTGGTAATGTTATGTTAATTACTCATTATTTGGAAAGGATGGGCTATGAGGATTTTGATGTCCGCGTGACAAAATTAAAGCCAGTGACTAAACAGACCGCTCCTCATCTGAGGCTTTTTTGCCCTCTGAATGGTACCAATAACTGCCCATCCCATTGCACCTAGCCTAAGAGTAAATAGAGTAATGATGCAAATAGTTCGTAATGTGGAAAATTGTAGCTCGAGCCTTGGCGGGGAAAAAAAAAGTTGGGTGTCTGCACTTCCATCCTGCACTATGCAGGAAACACCACAGGAAACTTGAAAAGAAAGAAAATGGTGGTAGTTCTAGGGTGATTACCTCTCATGAACTGACTTTTTTCCATTGGGTGAGGATATGCTTCCTGTTTGCTTCACAGTGAACAGACATGGGGACACCTGCTGTGAATCTTCTTTGTTATAAGGTCCACAGATGAGTGTGAAATATTTTCAGGTTCATGAGAGGCTTCTGTTTTGGCTGTATACGCTAATCCATGCTAAAGGATGCTACAGGTTACGATATATAGATACAGATGATATAACTATATTTTTTAATAAAGGCTGTGTCTGCAAAGAAGGGGGAAACTCTTCCAGCTGATCTTGTTTTTTTTGGATCCATGATGTGTAGTGGCTGTTAGCATCAGCTTGGTTTCTTTAGGTTAAATGTTGTTATGATCTTGGTTGTACCACTATACATTTAGGGGTGAAGATTTTAATTCTTTTTCCTTATGTGGAAGAAAGTGAGCTGTGGCCCTTAGATCTGAAGGGAGATCTTCCTGCCTAGGGACAGAAGTTACACAAATGGGTATAAATGATTAGAAATCATTTAAAATCTGTAACACAACAGAAGTTCAGTGCACATAAACTGCTTTCAAAATGGCTGAAACCAGTTTAAGATAACCCTGGATAGATATAGTACTAGACTTAACTGATCTAGGTTAAATCCGTTTATTGAACTTCTGTCCCAGATCCCCTCCCAGATTAAAGTTAACTCAGTCCCCCAGCATCCCAGGATGCTTTGCACCTCCCTTACAAACCCTTCCTTGAAAGGTGGTTAAGCTAGTCTTGGCCCAAGCTGTTGGCTCCAGTGGAGCAAGGAGGTGTGCTCTAGTGCAGCGTGGCTTCTGGCTTGGGTATCTGCAGGCATGTGGCTGTATTTCCAGAATCCAAAGTGAATGTTCGTTCATTTGCTTATTGATTCAATCTGTGCAGCTCAAACTAACCTACAAAGATTGAATAGCTTCAGCCTTCGGTTTTTTGACTGTCTGTCTGTATTTAGCCCTGAGTATCAGCTGGAATATGGGCTTAACTATATTCATTTGCCACCTTCTACTTCTCCATAAAAGTAGAGGTCCCCATAAGCCTTCCATGGGTCTTTTGTTTTTGCTTTGTCTGTCTGTTTTTGGTTTTGTTTCTTTTTTTTTTTGGAGGGGTGCGTTCTTTTGGAGCCTACTACAGCCTTCAAAAGCAGAGAGCTTGTAGTAGGAAGGATTCAGATATGGCTTCCCAAAACATTAGAAGCTGCATGGCCATTTTCAGGGCTTGCGCAGGGTTCATGATGCCACTTTCGTGATCACTATTTTTCCCCTTCCTTTTCCTCCCATTACACACACGGACAGCTGCCTTGGTGCCCACCCTTCAGTTATGTTATAGGCACATGGCCTGGTAAAACTTAAGTATTCTGGCAGTCTAAGCACCAGATTTAGAATTTAACCCATAAGCAGCATTTTAAAGGTGCCTGGTAACTAAGGCTGAGAAGCTGTAGATGCTAAACGCTATTAAACTTGTATTGATTGAGTGGCAGCTAAGGGCATCTTTTAAGAACTGGGCCACAGATCATGTTTCCAAAAGCTATAACTAAAACCTGTTTTAGACACGGAATTGAAACCTGGAATGTCTGTCTCCTAATCCTGACCATCATATTTCCCTTGCTAAATTCATTTTAAGGAGGGGGGTTTGGACAAGGCAATATGCGTCAAGGGGAGGCAAAAGATTGGGGCTTTGAAGTTTGTTTAGTTTTGGTTTTTTTCTTTCACCATTTTTGATGTAGACAGCTGCACTGCTCCTTATATTAGTGCTCACCAGTGTTACTGAGTGTTGGATAATGATGATCTGGTTCCAACAAAATAAGTACCAACTTAAAAGCTCTTCTGGTTTCTGAAAGTGTAATTATTCTTTAAAAACTAGAAGGATTGTAATCTTGCTTGTGTGGAGAGCCACCACATAGTATCCATTGTTACTGATAGGTTTTTTTCTTTGCATTTTGATTAACTTGCTTCATAAGTGTAGTTGTTTGTGAGGGAGTGAAGCAGCATTTTCTTTAGCAGATCTGTGTTCTCTGCTTGTATGTGTGGGATTTTTCTTCTCAAAATGTGTGCATTTGTGTGTGTAATTGGTGTCTTTTATTAGCCTTTCTTTTTCTGTCTCAAGTTGCCTGTGATTCCTACCCTCCCCTTAACTCCTGCTGCAGCTTCCATTACACTTTCTTTTCCACTGCAAGTGAACACAACTGCCACTTCTTTTCTGTGCCTTGTACTTGGCTTCCAGACTCTCTGCCACTGCAGCAAAGGATTTCCTCAGTCTCGACTGCATTTGCAATTCAGACTCCTACCTGAGACGATCAGTGAACTTGTTTCCTTCCATTCAGTCTTGCCTTCCTCTAATTAAAGTATCCAGTTGCTGCTACTACTTCTTGCTGTTCTTCCATCCCTGTGATAAACTGTCTGTGGAGCCCAGTGGGCTTGACATCCTTTATGTATGAGGTAGGGGTGCATGTCAGAAGGCTGTTGAGGATGTTAGCGGAAGAAGAGTCATCCCTTGATGATTCCCAAGGAGAGGCACAGAGTTGTATGAGTCTTACCTAGTGTTTTGCTTCATTGCATTTTCAGTGACCACCCTCAGTTGTAGATGGCTTTTATACACAATTCTTAATGACCTTGAAAGGTCCCAGGAGTACAGTACATGGACAAAATGCAGTGGAGAGAGATTAAAGCCATTTGTCCCATGGCCCTCAGTTCTTGTCAGGTATCACGCAGCTAAATGTAACCCTCAGATGAAGAAGTTTCCTATTCTGAGAGCTCTTTGCCATTCAAATCTTGTAGCAAGGATTGCACTTAATTGCATATTCTCCTGCGCTTAATTACTTTTTGGTTATCTGAGAGATGCTGGGACAAAAATAGGATCTCTTGATGTGTCAGGAATTGAATATTAAGGATTTCTTTTATATATCTCAGAACTCTACATGGATTTGGAAGCATGACTTGCACATCTTGAAACAGCTAAGGATTTTTTTCTGTACTATAAAAACTGGAGGCTGATTATTCCATAGTGCTAATGCAAGCATCCCCCCCATACACACACCCCTTTTGTGAACCTGGAACAAGAAAGCATGGTCCCCTTACCTCATTCTTCAGGTATGTGTTAGCAGTGTGAGAGAATGTAGTTCTTTGGAAAACAACAGTTGTATTGCTATAATATGTGTCATCCACAAGGACTTTGTTGCTTTACGTGGCAAAGCATTGCTTGCTTAACCTTTGAAGTCACTTAGGAGCCAACATTTTTGTAGGCATGCCACAAATTAGCCCAACCTACTCCCTGGATACTGTTCTGATCCCTGTCCCATGCCCAATCTGGTGTTCTCCTTTCTGCTACATGCCCCATCTGCAGCTCTGCTTTCTGCTCCCTGCCCATTCTGCCACTGTTGCCTCTCTCTTCCCAGATCTGAGGTGTGCCACACAGATGCTGCCCATGCTACTTGCACACTGCAGTAATTTGTTCATACTTTTGTCATGTTTTATGACTGAATTTTAACTGAGTGCAGCTTAAATTCAAACCTAGATGCCAAAAGGGGCCTTGCTGGTATGTCTAAGCAGCTAAGTTTGAAAAATATTTTGCTGTCTTGAACTGAAAAGATGCATCAGTTCTCTTGGGTTTGTCAATGTTTGGCAAATAGTTTGATACAAGTTAGCAAAGAATGGTTTGTGCAAGCAGATTCCTTAGTGCAAGACTATAAAAATGGACCTTTCCATAAGTGCTTTGGGGGTTGTTTGATGTAAACTGTATAACTATAACTGCAAATTATTTTTGCTTAGTGGTTTAAGGAATAAATACTTCTGGTGTTTGCTTTTTTCTTAAAGGCCATCACAGCTCATTCAAAATAACATTTAGATAAGTAGGAATTCTTTTGTTTTAACATGTCAGTTAAACTAAATTATAGTTTGCAAGAGATGATGCATTAATTTACTTAATCTCTGTTATGAATGCTTCTGTGCCAGTCATTGTCATAGCCAGAATGCATTTGGTTTATTTTTATACACTCTGCCATTTTATACACACTTTATACATTTTATACACTCTGCCATACATTACCAGATGACCTGTTGATTAGCTTCAAAAAGCCTTAAGTGGGCACTGTTCTGTCTGCCTGTCCCAGTGAAAATGGAGACAAACGCACAGCCACTTCTCAGCATTAGCTAGCATACCACATGCCTAGGGTCTGTAGGGCTGGGGTCCATGATGTGGGAGATGGGAAGGAGGTGGCGGGGGGGGAATCCCTGCTTGAACAGCTAGAGGGGATGGGGCAAGGGGGAGCCAGGCAGACCCTGCTGTGCCTGCAGTCTCCCCTGGAGCTTTGGCTAGGTAGCAGAGGGATGGAGCCAGCCACATTCTCTGGAGCTGAGAGCATAGCCCAGGCCTGCAAAGCATCTGGGATGCTGGGGGACTCTGGCTTAACTTCAAAGAGAAAGGGGTCTGGGACAGACACTGCATGAACCAGTTTGACCCAAATTAGTTAAGTCTGATACTACATTCAACCAGGTTTATCTTAAACCAGTTTCAGCCATTTTGAAACTAGTGTTATGTACACTGAATTTATGTTGTTACAGGTTTAATCCAGTTTCTGATCACTTAAACCAGTTTGTGTAATGTCTGTCCCTAGGCCTTGGGACCATCTTAAAAATAAAACAACAAAGCTTTTACTTCCCACATTCCAAACTCTCCAAGCCAGCTTTTCCCCAATATTTTATGTCTCTTCAGTAGTGTCACTGAACTTTGAGAATGCTTGTTGAATTGCGGCCGACAAGTAGCATGAGGAAAATACCTAGATTGTGGATGTTCATGGGGTTTAGGGCAGGCAGGCATTAAATGTCAAGACTGAGATGCTTCTGGACATGCCTGTAAATGTGAAGAGGTTTTGAAGATCTAAATTTTAGATTTTGGATGCATAAATTCAGCTTGAATCTCTTTGTGAATCTAGCCTCAAGAATCGAATTACTATCAAACTGATATTCTCCTCCTTCCTGAAGCATTTTTTTTTTCTTTTTAGCTCTACAGTCTCCTCTAAATCAGAATTCATGTGCTCTGAAATGTGTGGATAAAACTGTTGTCTGTGCTGAGATGGTCTCCCTTTTTCATACCCTGAGAGGGCTCGGCGAAAAGGCAGTGCTAATCTCTGCACATATTTACATTTCATTTCTACATTTTACTGTAGGATTAAGTTCAGTCAACATAACTCAGGTTGGGGTGTCTTAAGGATAGAACATAATTTGGAAGAACAACAACCAAGTTAGTGCCAGGTCCCTCTGCATATAAATGTCTTGCTGAAGTCATTAGGGTGAGGGATACAGATCTCTGCTTTTGTGATGGTGATATAGTTCTTCTTTCACTTCATTTTGGTTTCTTTCAAGGCAGCCACAATGTCTTCCCTTTTCCCTGCAAGTATAGAAGGAATATCATGACTCTTGTGTAATTATAAATTTTTGAAAAGGAGGAAATTTTCAGCATACTGTACAGCAGATTCTATTACCCCCATTAGGTGGCCAAGTCTATATAGAAACCCAAGTGTGATTCAGTTCCACACTGCTCAAGTCCCTTAAAAAATTGCTAATGTGGCGACCTGTATAACATCATTTACAAGATGAAATCAATGGTGAGCAGGAGAAGGACCTACCTATGGTTTTGAATAGAACCAGTGTTTCAGGCACTTAAGTTGGAACTAGATTGCACATAGCTCTCCAACAGGTGGAATGGGGTTTGCATCACAGCTCCTTTTACTTGTAATGAGAATCATCTCATTCAGGAGGTCAGACTCATTTGATTGAGTCAGATCCGATCCTGGGGGTGAGGCAGGGGCAGATAGTAATAGCAGTGGTGTGAGCAGCAGTGAGATAAATGATGCTGGGATGGTATAGCTATTGCTCATCAACCCTGTTCACCCTCACTACCACTGAAAGCCCTTCTCAACGAGGCTGCCATAGCTCCAAATCCTGTGGCAGGGCCTGCCCGCTCCTTGCCCCACCCCTGCATCTCTGGGAGCCCCATGAGCTAGATAAAATAGCCATATGCTTGACACCTCTGGTCTAATCAGTCAAGCATAATGCTGAGAATTCACACCAGATATCATAGGTGCTTTCATTTTTGCCAAAGAGGGGTAGGGGAGGGCTAAGACGATGGACATATAGAAAGATTTATGCATTTCAGGTGACATCTGTGTTCATGGGGGGGGAGGGGAGGAGGGGCAGGGACCTCAGACCCCCATGTACTCAGCACCCTGCTAACTATATTGCATCTGAGCAGAGATGTTAAATGGCAGTGTGTGCATGTGAATACCATAAATTATAAGATGAATGGGATTTCTGGTTGCTAGAAGGCTGTCTAGTGGAACAGGATGGCAGAACAGCATCGTTCAAGGCCGATCCTCCCAGACTAACCTGGTCTCTTTGTATGACCAGGTGCCAAAGGGCTTAGATGGGAAGGATGTCATCTTCTTGGATTTCCAGAAGGCCTTCGACACGGTGTCCCACCCAATTCTGGTGGGCAAGCTGAGGGACTGCAGCACTGACGAATGCACAGTCACATGGGTGGCAAACTGGCTCCGGGGGCGAACCCAGAGGGTGGTGGTGGACGGGTCGATGT
>NW_017728906.1:93504064-93523848 GCF_001723895.1 Crocodylus porosus | reverse complement strand
AACAATGGCCACAAGCTGAGGGAGGATAGGTTTAGGTTAGATATTAGGAAGAACTACTTCACTGTAAGGGTAGTCAGAGCCTGGAATAGGCTTCCCAGGGAGGTGGTGATCTCACCTTCCCTGAAGATCTTCAAGAGGAGACTGGACAGGTACCTGGCTGGGGTCTTATTGCCCCTGCCACCCCAGAGCTCCTTCCTGCCCATGGCAGGGGGTCGGACTCAAATACCTGTCTAGGTCCCTTCCGACTCAGTGATTCTGTGATTTTATAACAGTTGAGGCTTCTTATTACAGCTCCAGCAGCATGAATTGAAGTCTTGCTCCAAGCGCTAATGCTGTATACAGTCCCTTCCCCCCCCCCCCCCCCCCCCCCCCCCGATCAATCTATCAGTAATTGGCTACCTGCTTATTCAGACTGGGAAGTTAAAGGTGATTAGGTGTGATACCAGACACAATGCTCCTTTGCATGCCCTTGGCAACAGAAAGTAATATGCCTTAACCATTCCATCCTGATAGACCACTTGGCTTCAGTAAACTTTTTTGGTTTTTGACAGGAAGATTTGACTGTCCTTATAGGGAAGAGGGGAAGGTTTTTTTCCCCCCTGAGGTTGGCTTGAATTTCAGGAACAAATAAGACTGTTGTACCTACAAGTGGTGTATGGGAAATAGGAGTTCATTCATTGGGTCAAGCATTCTGTCCCACAAGCTGATAAAAGGTAGCTAATAAGAAGTAGCAAGCTGTGGAAATTTGTTAAACGTTGAGAGGTGAGTGTGAGCTTGTACAAGAGATATATGTTCTAGTTGTGATTTTTTTTGCCACAGATACGTAACCTAGAGCAGATCACTTGCTCTCTTTGGCTCAACTTCCACGTGTGGCACTGCGGTAGTGTTTACCTAGTTCATGGGAGTAGCATGGATATTGATTTGTCAGGAGCTTCAAGATGTCCAGATGGAAGGCCCTGGAGAAGTCCAGTGATTTATTATAACTGAAACCCTTAGTTCACAGATAATTTAGCATTCAGCAGTTATATTAAAGGATCAGATAAAACAAAACTGCAAAAGCAGCAGTATGTGGAAAGTCTTGAAGAATTGGTTGTAGCTGATCTTATTGAAAGTGTTTTGTTTTGTTTTTTTAAAATATATATAGCCTTGTGGCCATTCCAGTAATCTGACTTTAAATGTAACATGATGCTTTTTAGAAAAGCCTCTCTGTACCACAGTTGATGGACTTCTGTGCTTTCAGCAGGAACAGCTACCACTGAGTGAAATATCTTTAGTGTATTTCAAAGAAACAAGGGTGAGGAGATTCCCCCGTTAAATATATGTATCAAGTTAAATTATAAGGAATTTTCTGGTCAGAAGGCTCATTGAGAAAAGGCAATTGTCTGTCGGACAGTAAATTTCCTTGTGTAGAGGGAGAAAAAAAGATGGGTATACTTGATAAGTTACCATTTATTTAAAATAGGGCTCCTAAAGGGAGGTTTTTGACATGCAACGGGAACATAGCTATAATTAATTTTTAAACGTGTTCTTATTTTGACAGTATTTGAACAGTGAATGTGTTCATGTTCTGAGCAAATAAAATAAGTCTAAAGGTGTCCCTGTTCTTCAAACAATAAAACCAAGTGGTGCGTAACCAGTGAGCAGCTAACCCTTTGGTGGACCTCGGGCCCTGTTGAAAGGCACGCTTGCTTTGCATGTCATTTGAAGAAAGGTATTGTGTCCTGTGTCGCTTGGCTTTGACGGAAGGATGGAGTTTTATGCTTCCTTTGTGTTGGGAAGGCAGGCTTACAGATAAATAGGTCACTGTCTATGGGACTACTTTGCACTAAATTGATTTGTGGCAATATGACCTTAAGTCTGATGTCTTTGCTGTACCAGGATATTGCAGAATTGTGGATCCTTTTGAAGAACAGTACAGGTGTGTCTCGCTTTTATATTTGTTCTCCCCCTCCCCCCCTCCTTAGTGACTTAATTGCGTTTAAATTACATGCTACCTAGTAACTTTGGCAGATAAGGTTATCCTAGCAAGGAAAATGTGATGCGGGTGCAGAGTGCAAGGGTAGGAGTTGACCGCTTTTGTTTTCTTTTTTTTCTCAGTATGTATAGCGAATGCATAAATATGATTATTCATATACATGTATAATACATTTAGTATTTGTGTTGTGTGTATCTGTGTCTACAGTGCATCATTTTATTTGATGCACTTCACAGTATGTCAAAATGATCAACTAAATCTTTATAAGTAATGTGTTTTCTTAAAAGTAGGTTTAACCAGTGATTTATGGCAATTAGGGTCACTGGAGCAGCTTGAAGGAAAGAGATTACTGCTTTAAAGAGTCATTTTTTCATATTTGGACTATTTTGTCTCATCAGTAACTTTCAGTATAACGTATTGTTGACATAGATCTTCATTAGAAGCCCTGTACAATAAGAGGGGAAAAATACAGTGCATTTGCCATCCCAAAATTGTTAGTATGGGAGATGCCACGTAAAATACACTATTTCTTAAATTCCTTCAGTTTAAGCTTTCTGTAGAAACCGTCTTTCTGTTGAAGTAAACGAAACAGTGGAGATATTATTTGGTCTAAATAGGGCAGCTATAGTCCCTTGCAGAGCTGAAAGCATGTCTTGTGGAATGATGACAACCAAAAATTGCTTCCCTATTCTGTTGCTTCAATTCACATTTCCAGTTCTGCTTTGTTACTTGGTATGCATGAGTGTTGCAGGGTATACCGGATTAAGGGCAGCAGTCTGAGGTGGTATACATTCCAGCATTGTGCCTTTTTGAAATGTCATATTTGGGTGAAGCAGGTATGTGGAAGTGGGAGCATTTCTGTTTGGAATAATTAATTTAATTAAGCAGCATACAAGCATCCGCTATGTCCTCTGGTTCTCCGTAGCAGTTCATATTACTGTGCTTGATACAGAGATGTATGCTGCAAGGCATTCTGTGTAGAGGAGATGAAAGGAGGAGGACTAAAGGAAGGTAAGGCTAGCAAGGTTAAAAAGCTAGGGGAATTATTCATTATGAGATGGAACTGTGTTGGTATTTTATATGCATTCATGTTCAGTTCAGTTGGAGAAGTATATAGTTAAGAACCTGCCTTGTATGCATAACGTTTTATATTGTATATTGTCTATATAAAATAAGACCATTTACAAAATGATCATTTATGCAACCTAGCCATGACAGTGTTGTGTGAATTAAAGTTGTAAGTTTGAGTTGCCAACTATAAAATAATACATTGTATACTTCTGCACTTCATTTCTGAGCTTTCTTAGTCGGTGAGATTTTGATTCAGATTTCACAAAATGCATAACTTGTTGGTATGTCAGATTTAATTGCCTTGCTTTAGATTTGAACTAGGATTTAGTTCTGATCTTGGATACATAGCTACTGTCAGCATATTTGTTATGACTCCAGACTATCCTGTGTGACTTTAGGCAAACCTTTATGCTCAGTCTAAAAATAAGAAAATAGCAGTATTTAATCTCAGTAATACTACAGTACTGGAGGCTGGTTGCCAGGCTTTGAAGCTGGTGCCTGCCACACGTTTCTCTGCTCTGTACCGATAACAAGTTTCTCTTCATTGGAGCTCTTCATGTGGAGGGGTCCTTCTGAAGACTGTTCCCTCTTAGTTTTTTTTCCCCATGTAGAGAAAATGATTGGGGTCATGAGTGGACCATATTCCTATATATCTGAAATCAGAACAAAGCCCTAGATGCTTTAGATATGACCAAGTCTAAACTGAAACCAAAATTGATGTTTGTCAATTCTTGGCAACAGCTATACAAGATAGGAGTTGCATATTGGGACTGGCCATAAATTGTCCATTCCTGCTGTACCTCAACATTTAGAGTTGATTCAAGGCCATTATTCTTACAGCAAAAAGCAAAGCCAAACCAAACTCTCTCACTTCTCTTACTGTGAAAACAGCTCAATACAATGGGGGATTTTGGCCAGAACCATCATATTGCAACCATGTGAGACTTGCCATCAGAATGGCAGCCAGGTGAGGGGCCTGTGTCCTTATATGGCTAGAATTCTTGACCTGGGATGTCACTTCCAAGATAGTTGTGAACAGTCTTCTGTAGATAACAACCAACTTAAAAGCTTTCTTTCAAAAACAGTATTTTTCTAAAGCGATTTCATTCTGGTATTTGATTTTTTTTTTTTTTTTCTTTTTTTTTCTTTTTTAGCTTTCTGTAAATGTTGTCCTGTCTCTCTTCAGTCTTTGCTACCTAGGTCTATCCTAGACTGTTCTATGATAAAGACTGCATTTGTCAAGTGGATTTTGGTAATGTTTCGGGTCACTGAGGCACATGAATCTAAATAAATTAACTTTTTTTTTTTTTTTTTTTTACGTACGCCTCTGCCATATTTAAAGTTATAACAGATAGAAAATTATCTGTAGTTTAGGTTGCACATGTTTCTATTCAGTTACTTGCATCTGTCAAATCGTAAGAATTTTTTAACACTTTTTTTTCTGCCTAGTAACACAGTTTAGTCTCTTTTCATTTGAACAAAAATGGTTGAGCAATTCTCGGTAAAGAAAGGGAATAGAAAACAAAAGCACTTCTGGTTGCATGTAAGCTTCTGTACTACATTTACCTATGTGGTCACTGGAACTTGAAATTTGGTAAGCAAACGCAATCGTGCTTGAAGCAAAGCTTACTGGTGCGTGTCCAACTCAATCTCAAGGCTGCTGTGCTTCATCCATTTTGGGATCTGGTGTGCATGGAACAGAGGTGCAGTAGATATGCCAATCCAAACACCCACTGATTTTTAATAGTTTTGATGCTAAGCTATATGGTTGAAAGACGACGCCTTTCAGTGGTCCAGTGAGCATAATGAGCTGTATTTGTAATGAAACAATATCCCAGATCTGAACACCCCTTACCATTGAAGAAATTTATATCCAAAGTTTTCTCTTGGATTACATTTAACCTAGGAAAGGGCCTACAAATATATCTTTGTAAGGTTCTTTTGAAAGGTTCTCAGTTCAGTAAGTCTCTTCAAACTTGGTA
Organism: Crocodylus porosus; assembly: GCF_001723895.1. Taxonomy (NCBI): domain Eukaryota; kingdom Metazoa; phylum Chordata; order Crocodylia; family Crocodylidae; genus Crocodylus; species Crocodylus porosus. The sequence goes on along the minus strand of NW_017728906.1, from coordinate 93,518,820 downwards.
TCTGTGCACCTGAGTATTTACTTTCTTCTATGCTTTTGACTTTGAATGGACTTGAAAACTCAAAAGAGATTTTATAATATTTTTTAATAATATCTTTTTCTTGAGTATTAAGTCTGATTACAAGCAGTCTGAAAATTAACACATTCTGCTGTTGGAGAGTCAACAAGTAAAGAGAAACTATCTAAGGTGTAATCTGTACCATATATTTTCTATTAACAATAGTTAAAAGGTTGTTTTTGTTTCTTCTAAAATATTTGTCCTCTTCCCTGACCATCATATAAACACATTTATAATAAGGTATCTAACACTTCTAGAAATTAACGTAATTACTCTTGCTGCTATGGAGTCTAGTTTACAAGATTGTTAATATCTAGTGCTATGTTTTTAAAATTATCTGTATTTTATCAAAGTAGATATTATGTCAACTTTGACTTTTGTGATGTGAGACCCCAGGAATCTGGAATTGTACTACTGGTATACACAGGTGTTTAGTGAGACATATACAGTGATTGTTCTCCCTTCTATTGCCCATCCTGAAAAGAGAATGAATGCATTGTATTTAGTTATTCTTAGTCTATCTCTGCCACGATCTCACATCAGAAATAATTACCAGTATCTGGAACAACTTAAGGAGCAGCACATCACAAGGTATCACCGAGACGGTTCTGGAACACTTCAGAGCAGTGTAAAAATGGAAGAGCATCGAAACAGACTACGTTCTAAGTGATGGATAGACTCTATTCTAACTGAAAAAGCTCAAAACCTCAGATGTGTTAGGATAACTTTTGATATTCTAGAAGGGTCCTTTCCCTCCCACCACCAGTGTTTTCTAGGTTTTTCACTGGGTACCAAGAAATAATCTATTTAAAATGATGGGGCTTTAAAACGCATCTTGAATGTTCTCAGTGCAGTGAAAAATGTAATAAAGGAGATTGCTGATATTGCAATACGTGTGTCCTCACTGAGCTTTCCTTTAGTTGCGTTTTGAGAATTTGGGCATGCTCACTAAAGCAACTGCACTTAACTTTTGTGTCTCTTAGTAGCTTTGGGACTTCATCTTATTTTGGTGGGTAAATGTGAATGACATAATAGAACTGACGTGATCTCTTCTGCCAGGAACAAAGTAATGCTCTTGTATTCACAGTAGGCTGTGAGTGCAGTTGAGGATGGAGGATCCTGTAGGTGAAAGGCAACTTTGAATCAAGAATATGCATCAGAGATGCAATTCCTTTGGGCACAATGGTCTGGAGATTAAATTATTTAGGGCAAAGGGAAGCTAATAACTTGGTATTTGGGACTTGCTTTTGTCAAGATAAATGATAATGGCTAGGCAAGCATTTCTGAAGTTGTTGTTCTTATTATTTTAAGTGTTAGAATCAAATGTCCTTGGAGAAGTACTCAGAAAAAACCAAAGCCTGAGTTGGCTACTGAAATTTTCAAGATGTTCTTTATATATAGCTGTTTCAACTTTGGAAATACCAGAACAGTAAGCATCATGTAAGCTGCTTTTGCTGCTGTACTGGCATGCAGCTATCTGCATGCAGTCTTGCCCATTGTTTGTAGGAATGATCAGTAAGCAACCTCCACATATGAAAGACGGTGATCATACTGTGAAAAAGAACTTGTATGTCTCAGTGTATGATGATAAAGATGACTTGGTTTGGTTCTTCAAAACACACCGTGTGTGATAGGAAGCAAGAATTAAAGGTAACAGAACAGTACAGATCTACTAATGTGGTAGCGTTGAAGTCATCTTGTTTTTGTTTTTGTTCCTTTTTGTTGCATACGTTCCAGTCCAGCTGCCTGTCCATGTATTATTTTTCATGACCAAACTGAATGTCTTTAGGAATCAATGCATGTGTTTTAATGTACAGTCTCCATAATTGGTTCTTCCACTGTTCTCTAGGTAGGAGTAAATAGAAGTATTTAAAACCTCCATGTGGTGAGTATTGTTTCAATGATAGCACTAATCAGTATGTTCACACCAGTATGGACTCAGAAGCTAGAGGGATAATGGTCTGGTTCATATTAAGTTGACTTCATCCACTTTATAACATTAGCCATTTACCTTCCTCATGTCTTGCTACTATGCCAGGATGCATCAAAGATCATTCTGGTATTGCCCAGCCTCATTGCTGACCTTGAGATGACCAGAAGACCTTGTGAGAGTGCTTACATAAGTATCTTTTGCTGAAGAGTCTGAACATACGTTTATACTGGAGTCTACTGGAATATTCTTGTTAATGGTTTTCCCCTTCTTAATCACAGATTAAACAATATGGGTGCCTGTGGATGTGCAGTTTTCCATTCTAACACAAGTCACTTTGCATAAAATGCCATGAGTTAGAACAACCCCCGACCCAGCAGACATTTGCTCATTGGGTGATGGGAGAGATCAGGCCTGCATGCCTGTCCCTTGATTTGGGTGGGGCCAACACAGCCCTGCTCCCCCTTCCTAGCTCTGGTGCTGTCCCCAGGAAGGGAGAGGGGAGGGGGAGGGTCAGCTGTGGGCTAGGGCGTTTGCCCAGCCTGAACTAAAGGAAGGGCAGCAGGTGTGAGGCTGTGAAGTGGAGGGCTCCAATCCATGCTCTCGACCCCCTCCAGTTCGGATTTGGCAAATGCCAGCCTGAAGGTTCCCCTTCCCCATCTTTCCACCCCCTGCCCTTCCTGCAGAAAGGACTAGGAGTGGGGCTCGGCTGATGCAGCCCTGATCATGCTGACAGATTGACCCTAGGGAACACAAATTTCCTAAAGCAGTCCACTTTGGAGCACGTTCATCTGATCCTTCATTATATGAGAGTTAATTTGTTGTGTGATTGGCCACTTTTAAAGCACTCTGCAGCCATGCTCATGTGTTATGGCATGGCTGTAGAATACTTTCAGGGGGCCGACTGCATGGCAAATATAACTTATTTCTGTACCCTATGTTTTCATTATAATGCTGGTGATGCACAAGATGCATATTTTTTCCTTTTTTTAAATAATGAATTGGGCTAGGAACAGAAGTTGCACACAAACCAGTATAAGTGATCAGAAACCAATTCAAATCTGTAACGCAGCAGAAGTTCAATGTATATTAACTGCTTTCAAAATGGCTGAAACTGGTTTGAGAGAAACCTGAATGGATGTAGTACCAGACTTAACTGTTTTACATAAATCAGTTCTATTGAATTTGTCCCAGATCCCCTCCAGATTTAAGTTAAGTTAATACACAGTCCCCCATCATCCCAGGATGCTTTGTACCTCACCCCCTCCTCAAACGGTGGGTGGGTTAGTCTTGTCCCAAGCTGTCTGCTCCACCCAGCCCCCCAGGTTCTGGCCAGGGCCACTGCAAGAATGTGGCTGCATTTCTGAAATCAAAAGTGAATGTCTGTTCAATTGCTTATTGGTTAAATCTGTGCAGCTTAGACTAACCTGCAAAGACTGAATCAATTCAGCCTTAGGCTTTTTGACTGTCTCTTCTAATGTCTCTTCATGTGCTTTGAACTTCCTAAGTTCCCTATGGGTGCCAAGTATGGTGGGCAGCAGATGAACTTCTTGTCATATTGCAAGCTTTGTGCTTTCCTTGAAGACTTACCTTTTTCCTTCTTGTGTCTGCTGCTCCCAGCCCTTCTCAGCTGTTTTTACTTTACTTTTCCCCTTCTATTATCAGCTGCAGCTGCCTGTAGCCTACCTGCTTTTTTTTTTTTTCCATAGAAATTCCCGTTTTTGTTTTTCCCTCCAAAGGGGCACCTGAAATAAAAGCACAACTTGCTACAGTTTGAGTTAAACAGCCAAGCTATCTAAGTGATTCTTTAATAGTTTTGTACCCTCAAGAAATAGGTACAGAGGGTTGGTTTTGTAACATTTCCCTTCCCCCAGGGAACAACTGTGTTGTCAAAACTGGATCGCCTAGTAAAAGGGTAGAAGGAGAGGAAAGTAAAAATAAATAACAAAGTCTTCCTGATGTTCAGTTGATAAAGCAGTAATTTATTAATATAGATTGTTCATGGATTCCAAATGATCTCATATACTATACCTAGCATATAATTATTACAATCTCTTCTGAATCTTTCTAACTTTTCACTGAACTTCAAGGGAGTCTCTAAAGTGAAAGCTGTATACTCTTTAACTGCGTGTAGCAATACTTTAGGAAAGGATAATAACAAGACCTCCATTACCTACTGAAAGTTAGGAACTCAGAAGTCAAAGTAGTTATCCAAACTGAAACTCATCATAGATACCATGACATTCACCTTTCTTTGTAAGAACCATGATGCAATCTTATGGTCCAAAACAGGTTCAAGAAGTCTGCCTGGCCTGTCTCTCAAAATCCCTGTAACCAGTACACTGTCTCATATCGCTTGGGCTTGAGAAGAAAGAATTGCTACTTACCACATTTCCAGTTCTAGTACTTAAGTTTTGTGCAGAGGTCTCATTTCCAAGTATTAATGGGATGTGGCCTAGATTCATTTGTAAAGCTGAAGATTACTAACCCAGGTCTGTTTCAGTCTTCTATAGAGTAGCCCCTTGCTTGCTATCATGAGGCCCCTAAATTTATTATTATTATTATTATTATTATTATTATTATTATTAATATGAAGGAAATTAAGCTATGCATCAAGTAAGCCTGTATCCACAGTAGGATTAATGCTATTAAAGTGGAATTTCTTTAGAATATTCTTCTTTTTTTTTTTTTTAAATTCATCACAGTATGAAGATCTATTTTATTCATTAAGGTTTATAAGGGGAAACTATCTCTGAAAGGATGGAAAAATATGAGCTTTAAATCTTAATTACTAATCTGGTCTTAAAAGTAACATTCTTAAATATTGTAATGATACAGCTACTTGTCAGGTGCCTAATGCTGCACTTGAACTGACATAGCTGTATGTTGCACTTTGTAGTGAGAATTCAGAGTTATTTTCTTTTTGTAAATAACCATGATGATTTTGATGGGATTGGGCAAAGACAAAGTATTAATGTTCATGCATTGGTTACCAGTGTGGCAGAAACAGTGCTCCAAGAAACTACTTATCTCATCCAATTAATTGCTTCCTCTTCAAGTGCATTTTAACAGCCCTTGTAGCAGTAGGACATGGACTGCCACTGTCCTCCTTCTTTACCTGTGGCAGGTTTTGCTGTTATACCTTTTGTAGCTGTATACCAGTGCTGATTGTGTAGTTTGAGTAATATGTTAGACAAGGATTTGTTTGGGATGGTTTGGATAGGAATAATCCTGTCTCTAACAGGCAGTTGGACTAGATGACCTCTGTGATTCCTTTCAGCTCTATTTCAATGATTCTATGACTCTCTCTCTCTTTTTTTAAACTTAGTCTCAGTGGTGGGGGAAAAAATACATTTTTTTGGTCCTAAAAATCCTGGAAGAAATTTCCTGAAAGTAGCAATTTAAGTTAAGATATACTTGAAGAGACATTCAAGCAAAGTTAATTTTTAATGAAAAAATTTGGGACTGCTAATCAGCTAATACCTTGAAACAGTCCAACCTTGAATAGCATGAATTGGAAAGAGATTAGAAACTAGCATAACAGCAAGCTGCTTTCATTAGCATACTTCTTTTGGGCTGGGGGGTGTTTTTTGAGGGGCTTTTCTGTTGTTGAGCTTGGAAATATCAAGATCTGTAAGCAGTGTTTCAAGAAGAGGGCTACAGCTTTGGTTTCAATGTGGACCTTCCAAATAAACAAGTACATTTTGTAGAGATCCCTCTCAGCATTTTAACTGGTTAATTGAATTCATGTGCAGTCACCTTCTATGTAAAGCTCCTACAATCTCTGTGGCTCCAGCTTTCCCTGCTTTTGGAGTTGGACAAAGCACTTGACTGTTAGTGATGGGGAGGTGGAGAGAAGAAAGGAATGAGAAATGAAAGCTTTGCCTTGGGGCTTAATTTCCCAGCTGAGGGAGATGAAGGGAATGCTCTGCAACTCATTATGTGGAGTTTATAATTACTGGACTGGATGGTGCTTTAATGAAGACTTTCTGTTGAGGACCCTCTTTATACAATATATTCATCTCTCCCTATGGGTTAACTTTGTCTGTATGGGGAACAGAACAAAGTTGTTGTTTTCCTAAGCACATTTGTCCAATTTTCTGTTCTAAAATTAATTGTATTTGAAAATTCATAGTCAAATCCTCAAAAGTGTCTTGCTGAATAAGAAACAATGATTTTTTCCCTTTAAAAAAAGAAAACAAATCCAACAATAACATTTACAATCTGCTTAGTTGTATTGGACTATGTTCAGAACATAATGATAGCCATATGCTGCCAAAAACACCCTCCTTCAAAGAAAACATCAGAAAGACACGCATAGGTTAGTATTCAAGTTGACAGAGTAAAAACATTTAAGCATATTCCTTCTGACTACATATTAATTCAACTCTGATTCAGTACGAGTTGGATCAAGTCATAAGAGAATTTTATCTTCAGATCCCCTAAATATCTTTCACTCAACCTCGCTTCCAAGGGTTAGCTGACTTGTAAGAGCAATATATGCTTACATTTTTGTCAAACAGTTAAATTACTTGTGCAACAATTTGAGCTTGCGAAGAAAAAACATAGAGACCATGGAAACAGCAGATGTATGGTCATTACAGTTAGACTTACAATCTTGTCTCCAAGTCTATGTTATAGCTGTGAATATGTAAGCATTTATTTTTAAAATTCTGTAGCAAGTTACCTTTATCTGTTTTACATTAATGGGAGGAGGTTCACAGCTTAGGTGAAGTGATTAAACTCTTAATGATTTTAATGGTATGGGAAGTGCTTGCTATGCATTTATCTTCAGCCCCATCTACACATTGGGCACGGACAGAGGCGACAATTTTCATCCAACTTTTGCATGAGGGTTCAGATGAAGAGGCTTCAGAACAGAGCGCCTTCAATAATTTCTGTCTGTGCTGCTTCCCAGCCTGTCACTCCAATCCACCTACCCACTCCCACTGCAAGCTGGGGACTCCCTAGAATGAGCTCCCTCTGCTGCCTTTCCCCCCTCCCATTCTGAAAATAGCATGGACTGGAAGGGAGGAGGTGGTGTTGTTAAACCAGATACAGGCTGATAGTCAGCAGCTAGATTCCCCTCGCCCCTGGAACTAGCAATGAACTTCTGTTTTTGGTTTGGGGGGTGGTTGCAACTCAGAGCGCTTCCTGCAAAGTGCTCTGAGTTACAGCAGGGAGCTGCACTTCTGTCTGCACCCATTGCAACTAGCCACATGTTAAGTCAATGAATGGCATAATAACATTTTTAATCCTTTTTTTTTTTTTTTTTTTTTTTTTGGCTACATAAAAAACCAGTTTTACTTTAGATGCATCTAAGAGTGAATACCTTTCCTAAGATTTCTTTTTCCACACAAACCAGCAAATATGCATCTTAAAATAAGTCTGTGTGACCTGCCTAATATCTTGTCAACTGTCTGTTTGACAATGTTCTATTTCTTTATAAGCACAATGGGCTTCTAACAGAATTCTATTTAAGACTAGTGCAGATGCATATTGTCTTAGAACACATTCAAATTTATTTTTAGCTTCATATATTAATAGTATTTGTAGCTACTTGAATGTTATATAATTTTTGAAAATGAAAAATAAGACATGGTTGTGGAAGGTAACTGTTGTGCCTGCTGTGCTATGGAGCTGTGAGGATATGATGCCCCATAATGTGCAACCTCATGGATCAATGTTACTGTTATCTTGGTTTGGTAATATTGGTTCCAATTATAAGTTGACCCTTTTTCCCCCTCCAAAAGAGCCATAAAAATTGGTTCACCTGCAAATGAACCCCCAAAAATTGGGCATATGGACACACTTCTGTAGGATACCATCGTATTCAGGAGAATAAGCCATGGGGTTGAATTACAAGAGCAATGGAGTATACTGTATTGTAGCTTGCTTGCTTTTTCAGGTTGTTCCTTATTCTTGGAATGCTAATCTTCGGTGACATTTGTTGTGTCATCTTGTTGGCCAAAAAAAGGTAACATTTATTTTAAGTTTGCCAAAATTGAGACCGTAAGGCCTGGGTTTCATGCAACCCTCTAGGTATTCCTGTCAGATCCAACAGATAGATACATTTCCATGGACTGTGTAGGGTTTCCACATTGGGGTAAGGCTCTGTACCAGTGTGCTTTCCTACAGAATTAGGTAGTGATGGACCATGTATGTATATAGAATGGATTTTTTTTAAGTAGTTATGGAAAAGGAAAAATGGCACTATTAAGTGATTTGCCTTTAAGATGAAAGCTCTTTGCCCTTCAGAGAAAGTAACTTTAATTTTCTTGTCATTTGTGGGCACATAGTATACCAAGCTGAATAAAATAACCTACCCATGGAAAATAAACAAAGTGTAGAGAAAGAGAAATCTTCTTTCAGCAGAAACTTCTCCCCTACTGTACTTAACCATACCTAAAGTGATCTGTAGTTTTGTTTTGTTTTTTAATAAACATACAGGACCAAAATGAAAAAAAACAGAAGTGGTCTTAGAATCTTGAGGATGCCCCTTGGTGTCTGTAACTGTTCTGTGGGAAGGAAAATAATATATAAATTCCAGCTTCAATCTGAAGAAGGCCTGCCAGATACCCAGACCACAGCCCTGGATGCCCTGGGGACTACTCCCAGCACACTTTACTGTTCTGGTCCTGACTACGAGGGAATATGGCTTGAGGAGCTAGCTTGGTCCCCTCTTTTGACTGCGACTTGCAGATTCCTTCTAGTGATGGCCAGGTTGGGAGGGTGCCTGTGGTGTGAGCAGAATCTCCTGGTGGCGTGTCTCAGAGAACAGGCAGGTAAGAGAACTATAGGAGGAGGTGGCAAGGCTCCAAAGCATCCTTTGCCATGAGGAGTTCATCGATTCAATGCTAGAGAAGACTTCTGGGACTGTGGAGGAAGAAATGTCAGAGGCAGTACCGGAGAAGAGAGATGACACCCAAGAGGGCGGAAGCTGGAGGATTGTGACTTCTGGCAGCAAGCAGAGGTCTTCACCTCCACCGGTAGTGGTTCATCCAGAGAACAGATCTGCAGCCCTAGCAATGGAGAGGGATGATCATGTCCATTGGTGGAGGAAGACAGGTGAGGCCTCCCTAAGGTGGGAAGAATTGAGACAACCACCACCAAGTAGAAGTGATGGGTGGTGGTTGGAGACTCCCTTCTGCAGGGCATGGAGGGATCCATCTGCTGACCTGACCTGTTGTCTTGAAGTCTGCTGTTTGCCTGGAGCCCAGATCCAAGAAGTACCAGAGGGGCTACGGAGGTTAATCCAGCCCTCTGTTACCCCATGCTGCTCATCCATGTGGGCACCAACGACACTGCCAGGGGAGACCCTGAGCATATCAGAAGTGATTACAGGGCTCTGGATACAAGGATGAGGGCATCTGGGGCTTGGGTTGTGTTCTAGTCAGATCTTCCAGTGAAGGAAAATAGCCCAGGGAAGAGCAGCTGCATCCTGTAAATCAACATTTGGCTGTGCAGATACTGTCACCAGCAGAGCTTTGGCTTCTTCAACCATGGGATGTTCTTCCAAGAAGAAGGAATCCTAGGAAGAGACAGGACCCACCTGACAAAGAGGGGAAAGAGCATCTTCACAGCCAAGCTCACTAACCTAGTGAAGAGGGCTTTGAACTAGATTCACCAGGGGATGAAAACCAAAGCCCTGAGGTAAGTGAGGAAGTGGGAGTCCTGAAGGAAGAGCAAGCAGGAGGAGCAACAGAGGAAGTGCTCTCATCCTTCCTGAGAAATCAGGGCAATCAACTAGTTATTTCAGGTGCCTGTACACAAATGCACATAGCCTTGGAAACAAGAAGGAAGAATTGGAAGGCCTTGCACAATCACGGAATAACAGAGACTTGGTGACAGTGTCTGGAGACTGGAGCACTGTCATGGAAGGATACAAACTGTTCACGAAGGACAGGCAGGGGAGAAGAGGAGGAGGGCTGAATTGGTGGGGAACGTAGTATTGATGGCAGCTTGGGTAGCAGTGACCACAAGGTGATTGAGTTCAGGATCCCAAAGAAAAAAATGATGGACAGCACCAGAGTAAGGACCCTGAACTTCAGGAAAGCAAATTTTGACTTGCTCAGGGAATTCATGGGCAGGATCCCCTGGGAAGCTAAACTGAGGGGGAGATGAGTCCAGGATAACTGGCTGTACTTGAAAGAAGCCTTGAAAGTATGGCAGAAGACTAGCCTTGCTTAGCAGGGAACTCTTCAGTAAACTAAATCTCACAAGAAGGAAGCTTATAAGAAGTGGAAACTTGGACAAATAACTAAGGAAGAATATAAAAGCGTTGCTTTGGCATGCAGACGTGCAGTCAGGAAGGCCAAAGCATAACTGGAATTGCAGCTAGCAAGGTATTTAAAGGATAATAAGACAAGTTTCTACAAGTAAGTCAGTAGCAAGAGGAGGATCAGTGAAAATGTGGATCCCTTACTGAATGAATGAAACAACTTTGTGACGGAGGATGCAGAAAAGGCTAAAGTCCTCAATGATGGGGGGGGGGGGGGGGGTTTCCTCAGTCTTCACAGGCAAGGTCAGCTCCCAGGCTACTGCACTGGCAGCAGTTTGCGGAGGAAGTAAGCAGCCCTCACTAGTGAAAGATCAGGTTAGGGACTATTTAGAAAATCTGGATGTGTATAAGTTCATGGGGCCAGATGAGATGCACCTGACGATGCTAGGGGAGTTGGCTGATGTGACTGACTGCAGAGCCACCAGTCATCTTTGGAAACTCATGGTGATCAGAAGAGGTCCCATATAATTGGAAAAGGACAGACATGGTGTCCATATTTTAGAAAGGGGGGGGGAAAAAGGAGTATCCAGGGAACTACAGAACAGTCAACTTCACCTCAGTCTCTGGAAAAATCATGGACCAAATCCTCAAAGAATCTATTTCTAAGCACTTGGAAGAGAAATGGATTAGGAAGAGTCGGTACGGATTCACCAGGGGCAAGTCATGCCTGACCAACCTGATTGCCTTCTATGATGAGATGACTGGCTCTGTGGATGCAGAGAGACTGGTGTATGTGGTGTACCTTTTCTTTTTTTAGCAAGGCTTTTGATACAGTCTCCCACAGCATTCTCATAGGCAAGCTAAGGAAGTATGGGCTGGAAGTATGGACTGTAAGATGAATAGAAAACTGGCTGGGCTCAGAGGGTAGCAATCAATGGCTTGATGCCTAGGTGGCAGCCAGTATCAAGTGGAATTCCCCAGAGGTCGGTCCTGAGGCCAGTTGTGTTCAATGTCTTCATCAATGACTTGGAAGGCTACGTAGGTTAGGAACAGACATACAAAAAGCATGAACCTGACTTGATTCACTCTTCTAGGTTAGTCTAACCTGCCTAGATTTAATCAGTTTGCAACTGTACAGACATTACCTCTGGACTGAAGAAATGCAGGCACATGCCTGCGATGGCTCAGACTAGAAGCTGGGGGCCAGGAGGTGCTAAAGCAGCCCTCTCTTCCATTCATCAGTGCTGAGCTGAGGGGGCTGTGGCCAGGCCCCGGCAGGATGCTCTGACTAGGGTATAAACCCCCACCCTAGCCTGCACAGTCGCAGGCTTATCCCCGTTTGCTGCTGGCAAGCACTCTGAGGCAAAGTGCGGGGAGGTGTGCAGTACATGCATCTGTTGATGATACTGAGCTTTTCATTCTCCCTCTCTCTGCTTCTTCATACTATCTGCAAGCCTGACAAGGCTGCAAATCAGCAGCTGGTGGGCTGATAAGTGTTTATCAGCCTATCAACAAAATAAAAGTTTCTCTTATTAGTTCAAGCTCTTCTTAAACAGCTTTTTCCAAGGATGAAACAGAAGGGACATTACCAACTGACCTTTTGATTTAGCTCCAGAAAGCCTTAAGCAGACACTGTCCTGTCTGCTTTTGTCCTGTCCCAGTGAAATTGGAAGCATACACTCACACACAGACATCTCTCAGCATTAGCTAGCATACCACATGCCTAGTGTCCATGGAGCTGGGATCCATGGTGTGGGAGATGGGAGGGAAGGGGGAGTGAGGGAAGCCAGGCAGACCCTGCTGTACCTGGAGTTTTCCCCAAGAGCTCTGGCTAGGGAGGAGAGGGGCAGGGCCAGCCTGTTCTCTGAAGCAGAGAGCCCAGCCCAGGGCTGCAAAGCAGCTGGGATGCTGGGGAACTCTGGTTTAAGTTAAACCAGGAAGGGGTCTGGGACAGACATTGCATAAACCAGTTTGACCCAAATCAGTCAAGTCTGATACTACATTTGACCAGGCTTATCTTAAACCAGTTTCAGCCATTTTTAAACTGGTTTATATGCACTGAATTTATGTTCTGTTACAGATTAAAACCAGTTGGTGATCACTTAAGCTGGTTTATGTGTAATGTCTGTCCCTAGCCATAGAGTGCACCCTTGGCAAGCTTGCACTGTGGGGAATAGTAAATACACTGAAGGGTAGGGCTAGGATTCAGAGTGACCTAGACAAGTTGGAGGACTGGGCCAAAAGGCATCTCATGAGGTTCAACAAGGACAAGTGCAAAGTCCTGCACTTAGGACAGAACAATTTCATGCACCGTGAGATTTTTCTGTTCAGTCTCATGGAGTCATTTAAAAAGAAAAATAAAGGAGTTTGTAATTAAAGTAATTATATATACTAGTACAAAAGACAACTGTCCTGAATCAGCTGACTGTACCACGTAGAATAACATTTTAAAGAAAAAATATTCTATTTGGATTCCAGTAGTATCAGTAAGCCCCTGTCAGGTTCAAGACTAGACATATCACGCTAAAAAGTGAGAGACGAGCACTCCCCTAAGGATCTTTCAGCTTTAATTCAAACATGAGGTAGGTAAAGCCTTTTCTTGAGGAGCTTCCGGTCTTAATCCAGAACAGAAGCTGCTAATATTCTCTTAATATGCCTGTTATGTCTAGATAGTACTGGATATTTGGGGATGCATGAATGTGATCTATCATGCAGTAGCTGGAAAGTGATATCCAGTCATATTGGGGTAAAATTTAAAAAAACAGCTGACTCTCTTAATTTATGAAGTGTTGTAAGCACTAAGTTTGTTTTGCTGGTCCCCCCCCCCCCCAACAAGTCAAAGAACTCTTAAGGACTTCCAACCATAGTATCAAATTACAGCCAGAAGTATAAACCCAAAAGCAGCATTAATGTCCGTCTGGCTGCCACTGGCTGTGGGTTGCCCTGTGCACCTCCAGTTTAAAGGGAATTTTTCAGGGATGCACTTCTAAAATCTGTTGGCCAATATGCCTAAAATAGATCATGTGTTATAACAGAAGGAAACATTGTAAATCATCTAATCTTTTTAGTTAAGTACCTTTATTTTATAAATCCACCTTTAAAAAAAAATCTCAAGAAATCAAGGATTGTGACCCACACTTAAAGATATGAAGAGTTTGTTTTTAGGCAAAGTGAGGGCTTGTTTTTGAAGTTCTTCCAGCTATAATGAATATATATCCTGAAACTCGTCGTCTTTCCTTTTAACTTCTTTAGCTGACCCACACGTCAGTTTTAGCACATATGAAAGTATGCCTCCAGAGACTAGGGACTCCCTTCCAGGGCTGGGCTAGATGACATTGTGTTGTTCTATGGAAAAATAATTGACCACCTGGAGGACATCTGCGGATTTTGCCTGAGTGAAATCCTAAGCCCATAGAAGTTTTGCTGTCGACCAGAGGTACAACAACACAGCCACAAGCCTGGGGCACTTGCAACATATGGGGGCAGTGGCAATTTGCATCTACTGCCCTACTGCTGCCATGTTTATGCAGCTGTGATGACAGCATTTCTTCATCTTTCTGCCCACCACCACCACCACCACACACATCGGTGCCCAAAGTGTGCGCCTTTCTTGCCCCTAGTTACACTCCTGCTGTTGACTTCAGAGGGAGCAGGATTTTGCCCCAAGGAGTGTTTTGCCATTTACTGGTATTTTGGTTGTTTTTCTTGAATTCCTATGCAAGTTGAGCTTCTGAATGAAAGATCATGGCTGCGATGTTACTAGGCAATGCCACAAAACTGACATATGTTCTAATGCAGCAAAGGCTTGACCATGTTGCTGTACTAAAAATGCAAGCCAGCTTGTGGAAGAGTGACAAGTGTGGTATCTTATGGGAGGGGTAACAGTGATATGTCTGCTTTTCTTATCAGGTCCTTTTTATTTCTGTAGGAGGTGCTGCAGCCAAGACTATTTTGGAGTTATAAACTTTTGAATTAGTTAGGCTGAGATTTTAGGATTGTTGTTTTGTTAGTGTTGAGATGCTGTAGCCATGATGGTCCAGCAAATATGTGAGGCAAGAGTTTCTGTGGGTGATATATTTTAATCGGTCAACTGCTAGGTGCTTTTAAAAGTATTTTCACTCTTGTGTGCTTCTGATACTAGCATGGAAAGTTAGCGATGCTGTGCTTCAGATAGCTGTCATTTCTACTTGCTGTTTCAGTATCTGTTTTCTTTTGCTGTACAATAATAAGGTATTCATCTTGCATGTAGGATGCTCGGCAGCATTTTGACCAGAGGTGATGGATGTGTTGAAAACCCTGACTCCAATACTTCATTTAGAATAATTTCAGCTTTCCCATTTCAAGCAGCTATCTAAATTAGTGGTTTTTAACCTCCCCCAGGTAATGGGGATCATCTTCCATTAATTAAGAAGAGATGATCAAAAATCCCAAGTACTGGTATTTGTATTGGTGGCTTAAGATTTCATAGATTTCATAGACATTAGGGCTGGAAGGGACCTCGGGAGATCGAGTCCAGCCCCCTGCCCAAAGGGCAGGAAGTCAGCTGGG
>NW_017728906.1:93495955-93503674 GCF_001723895.1 Crocodylus porosus | reverse complement strand
TTGTGGTCAATGATGACCCCCAAGTCTCTTTCTTCTGTAGTGCTAACCAACGTAGCACTGCCGAGCCTATAAGGGTGCTGCAAGTTTTTCCTCCCAAGGTGGAGAACCTTGCATTTTTCGGTGTTAAACACCATAAGGTTCTCGTCTGCCCATATTCTTTTAAGGCACTAATTATTTCCACTAGGATGAGTTTTGGTAACTGCTGCTAATGCACCCTTAAATAGTAGCTTAATTTTATTATAATTCATTCCATCTGAGGTCCCTACACACTGAACAGGAATTCATCCTTATACTATCTATGAGAGGTCAAGCAGGCAAGCGGTATCCCTGTTTTTTACGGTTGAGGAAACTGCAGCCCAAAGAAGAACTGCAACTGAGGAAATTCACAGGAAGCACATGACAGAAGCAAGAGCAGAGCCCTGAACTCCTGACTGTCCTGTGGTTTATCAATATGACCATATTCACCCTACATCATGATTCCCTGTGCTTCCTAAATTTGTCATTTTTCTGATTGCTAATTTTCTTTATTCTGTATTTAAGCCCTTGTCCTTTTTCTTGGTCTTTCTTACCTTTTACTCCTTACAATTTTGGCTTTGTGTACTAAAGCAATTTTTATTACTTAATTTGTCACTCAGGCATTTTCAATAGTAGGGGGTAGCTTTTTTTGGCAAGTGTGCCACAAATTAGCCCTGAGCCTTCCCCAACGGCTACTCTGATCCCCTGCCCCTGTCCCACTACCTGCTGCTCTGTTTTCTGCTTCCTGCTCTGTGCTCCCTGCCTCATCTTCTGCTCTGTTTTCCATCTCCTGCAGTGTCTGCTGCTGTGCTGCCTTCTCCCTCTTTGATTTACCTAATATGAGAGGTCTATGGGCTGACTAGGGGAGAGGCACTACTGGATCTGGTTCTGGGGAAAGGGAATGATCTGGTGAGCAACCTGAGGATCGAGGGAAAGCTCAGTGACCAGTAACTGATCACTTTCTCTGTCCAATGCAGGGCAGGCAGATATCTCAGCAAAACAGAAATCCTCAACTTTGGGAAGGCTGACTTTCAGAAACTCAGGAGACTGGTCAGCCAGGCACTAAGATACCATGGCCCCTTAGAAAGGGGAGTCCGTGAGGAATGGTTGTTCATTAAGAGTGAAATCCTTGAAGCACAAGGAAAGTCCATTCTGTCCCTCAGGAAATGCACTCAGTGGGCTGGGAAACCCCCTTGGGTAAATAGAGAACTTTTGGACCTCCTGAAACTGAAAAGAGAAGCCTACACCAGATGGAAAGCAGGAGTCATTACCAAGGAGGACTACACAGCACTAGCCTGCACCTGTAGAGAGTGGACCAAAAAAGCCAAGGCAGAAACCAGTCTCAGGCTAGCCACAGGAATCAAGAACAACAAAGTCCTTCTTCAGATACGTGGAAAGTCAGGGGAAAAACAAAGGCAACATCTGGATTCGGGTGTCAGATGCAGACTGGCAACATTTGCGGACGACACTAAACTATGGGGGAAGGCGGTCATGCTGAAGGATATGCTGGGGATACAGACTGACCTGGACAGGCTCACAAGGTGGCAAACCGTGATGGCATTTAAAGCAGAGAAGTTCAGGGTGCTCCACTTTGGGAGGAAGAAGCAGCAGCATACTTAGACTCAGCAGTGCTACACCTGCAAGCACTATAACCAAAAGAGATTTGAGGGTCTTGATTGACTGCGAGATGAACATGAGCCACCAATGCCATGCCATATCTGGCAAGGCAAACCAAACTCTGGCATGCATTCACTGATGCATCTCAAGCAAAACCAGGGGTGTCATCCTCCCATTCCACTCGACCTTAGTGAGGCCACAGCTGAAGTACTGCATCCAGTTCTGGACCCCACACTTCAAGAAGGATGTGGATAAGCTTGAGAGAGTCCAAGGGAGAGCCACACACATGATCAAAGGCCAAGAGAGCAAGCCTTATGAGGAGAGGCTGGGGGACATGGAGCTCTTCAGTATAGAGAAAAGAAGGCTCGGGGGGACTTGGGGGCAGCCTATAAGTATATAAGGGGGAGTGCACCAAGAGCTGGGATAACAGTTGTTTATCAGGGCTCTCCAAGGGATAACACG
Source organism: Crocodylus porosus (assembly GCF_001723895.1). Lineage (NCBI taxonomy): Eukaryota > Metazoa > Chordata > Crocodylia > Crocodylidae > Crocodylus > Crocodylus porosus. Next base: position 93,501,580 of record NW_017728906.1, on the reverse strand, counting down.
ATCTAATGGCCAAAAACTTCTGGAAGGCTGGATTTAGCCTTGATATAAGGAAAAACTCCTTTATAGTCTAAGTATCCAGGGTCTGGAACAGACTCCCCTCGGAGGTAGTGCAAGCACCTACTCTGGACTTATTCCAAAGGCATTTGATGCATATCTTGCTGGAATCGTTTTACCCCAGAAAACTTCCTGCCTATGGTAGGGGGTCTGGACTCAATCTTGTGAAGTCCCTTCTAGCCCCTAGTGTGCATGAAATCTATGATTGTGTGCAGTACTCTCATTTTTGCCATGCAAGTAGATGAAACTGCTCTTACCACATTTCTCACATATAATGTACCACACCAGGTTCCAGCAGCTAGTTTTTTGGGGAAAAGGTATGTGTCATATGCAGGAAAATATGGTACTTTAAGGTAACATGTCTATTTACAGTTCTGTTGGGGTTTTTTTGTATTTCTTTTTTTTTCCTCCTTTTTATTAGAATTCACATTGTAAACTTTTATGTCTGGACCCAAAATTTAGACAGTTTTTCATTTAAAGATATATGAAGGATTTGACTAAATATACTATAAATGGAATTTAAATTCCCTGCATCTAGGATATCGTAACAACACTTCTTCTAATACTGGAAACAAACTATTACAAAATCATTGGTGAAAGTGATTACAGTAAAGTAGGAGTACATATTTTATTTAGCTCAGAGTGAAATAAGGAAGTGGGCATATCTACACATGTAATTACTGTGCATGAATAAACTCGAGAGCTTATTGCTCCAGGGTATGCTGTTTGAATGTACACTTAGGAGCAATAAACTCTGAAGCAATAGGCTCTAGAACTTATTAATGTGCAGCACATTGAACTGGGTCAGAGCGACCATGGCTGGCAGGAGGGCCCCATGGTTCTCAACCTGCCAGCCCACAGCTGCTCTCCCCTCTCCCCCAGCTCAACAAGCTGCGAAGGGGCTGGTTGGGACATAAGGGTGCTTCAGTGGGGGCTAGCCAGCAGATAGCCCCCATACTAAAGCACCTTCATGTCCCATCCAGCTGTGGCAGCATCTACATGTGCGCTTCTGTGGAGTGTTTACTCATATTAGGCTGGAAAATGGTCAGGCATATTTAATTTTATTAGGCAGTATTTACTTGTAAATACTGTCCTGCTATGGAGTAAATTAGTTTACTCCAGCCTAATATGAGTGTAGACGCTGAGACTTTTATTGCATGGCTAATTGGTCAACTGCACAGTAAATGTCTTGTATAGATGTACCCAGCTAGCATTAAATTAAATGAAGTGTTTCACTTCTAATACTCAAGTCCAGAACCGTCAAAAAACTTTCTTGCAGGAGTATTGCACCTCCTTGCCTGATTTAAGTCTAAGACTGATAGCATACAAAGACAACTTTTTGCTACTTGGAGAATAAGTCAGTTGCCTATATACTATTAAAAACAGAAAGCCCATAGATAGAGACCTGGCAATGGTTATCCCTTTAACAAAACGTTATCCCTTCATTTTCCATTATTTCTCTTATTTAAACATGGGCTTCTCCTTTTTATCAGTAATTCCAAATACCAAGAGTAGTCTTCATTTAGCACAATATCTCTATGGTTTGTGTGGTGCGTTTGGACAAGATTTGAGTGGCTGGTAGTCAATAGAGCAGATGACAGAACAGTCACAAAACAATTTGTGTGGAAAAGGTATTCCTCTGAAAAAGATTTCTTGGAAAAGAAATATTTTAAAAATATGTAAAATCTTAGATGAAGAATCCCAGCATATTCACATATGTGTCCTCACACAACTTGTTGAAAAAATTGAAAGGAATTAAGAAGATTAAGTAGGGACCAATGGGAAACTGTTTCAAACGTTTTCAGGGGTTTATTCAGTCAGGATCTGTTTCTATACTCTGATTTGGCATGGACACAATGGGGCACGTATGCCAACCTGAACACAGAATTGGTGCCTAATATTTGAGTTAAAAGCAAGTTTAGAGAGAGCATAATTATATTTAAAGTGACTAACATTTTGATATTGGCATCATTTGAAAAGGTCTGCCATCTTCTGTGCTTCTAGGCATCAGTAGGATGTTGTTGGTTATTTTCTTTTATCAAAATAAAATAATACCATTAAAAAGTGCTCATGTAGTGAAAATTAGGCACTAATAAGAGTGATTTGTATAAGGAGGTGTGATCAATGTGCAATTGGAGCAGACAAATCTTTCCCAGATTTTTATGAATATCTTTAACGGCTGGGGATGCAAAATTTTATGTTCCGTTTTGTTAGTAGCTGACAAGTAGCTATAGGGGGAAAAATGTTGGTTGGTTGGGGGTGGTATGCACACGTGTGTTTGCGGGTACGGTGACACTTTGCTGTGTCTATGTCAAATAAATACATTCTAGGCTTTGAAGTAGCAGTCATTTCTATGGACAGAAGGTTTCACATGTGCATGTCCGTTTGCATAGTCAGCTTATAGACTTGGGTATATCTGACGGGTGCTGCTCACTGCAGATGGAATTATCATGTGTAAATCAGCCACAGTAAAGTCTCTCTTGTTTTCACTTCATTTGATTTTTCTTTTCTGAATCCTTATCCAAGGCCAATTTTTCAGAAAACCTATGAAAGGCTGTAATTCAATTTTCTTCTAGATGTATCCCACAGTTATGTAACTGCTTCCATGGAACATGATTTAACAGTTAAATGCATCCTTTTGTGGATTTAAAAGTGCAGTATGTGGAGGTCTTCTGGCCAAGTAGTAGTTCACCAGATGCAGAAAAAAAGCCCCAATCACTATGCAATCACTATGTGACCTTGAAGGAAGTTATCGAGGCCTTTTCTGTTGCCTGCTGTCCGAGAACAGAAAAGTTCTGTTTTCACAAAATAAGTTGCTGCTTATGTGGAAGAAGTGAAACTGTGACAGTATGTTGGCTACTTCTCAAAAATAGCACTTCTCAGAATTTTATTCCTAAGAAATTCATTCAGCCAAACAAAAACAAAAAAGCTTCCTTTTGATTTCTGTCTCTCACAGATTTCAGTGAACTTTTATTGGTTTTTTGCCACAGTTTTCTTTTAGTGAAAAATTGTCTTTGGTGACAGAACTAATTTGAACTTGTACTTTTATACTATCCACTTTGCATTCCTTGCTAGACACAATCTAATTACAAGAGGTAAACGGAAGGTTTCCTCTCTGAGAAATGACAAATGGTCCCTTTGATTTAAAAAATATAAATGTAATTAACCAAAACAAGAAACTGCCAAGTTAGGATTGAAACTCTATCCTTGATTAAGTATTGTACATGTTCTGCAGTTTCTGATTTATATACAAGTTTCCTAAATTTGAATATTGATAACAGTTTGAACTCTGTAGAAAGCATAGCTATAAATTGAGTATCTTAAGTTTTGACTTCTTGGCAATTTTTTAAAAATATTGCCTTGAGTTGCTATTTAAATTCTAGAGTTATATGGGTAATAGAAACAGTTTTATTCTGAAGAAATAGATGGAGATGAGCTAGTGTTGTTAGTTTGATTACAAAATCCAAGGATGTTTATCCAGGTTATGCTGTTTATATTGTGAGACAATCTAGTTATGAATTTCACTTCTGCTGTAGACTATATTATGATTGGGCATGCTTCAGATGTGTAGTTTTGGTTCAGGCTTACTACTTGCTTCAGGTGGCAAGCCAAAAGAATGCTTGGACAGTTGAATCACTAAATTTAATCGGCGATAGTCTTCAACGTTATGTTCACCATGAAATCCACAATAAATGACATTTTTATGTGCATATTTAACATTGGCTTTTAACCAAAAGGCTAAGTGTAGGATGTACTTCTTTTGAAAGAAACAGTTCTCATTGTTCTGTAGCACTAATTTGACAGGCCATAGGTTTTCCACCATAAACAATATATGGGTATGTTTAGATAACATTTATGTGGCAAAGCATACTCCTAGACCATTTATTTACTTCCAGTTCTTGATCTGAACACAACTGTCTCCATTTCCTCCAAGGCTTTCTTTACTGGGTTTGAAATGTACCAAGAAAAAATACATCTGTAGATGCTGTTACAGTGAGCACCCACTAAGAATAAATAGTACTAGTAAAGAACTAGGTTTGATACTATTGCATTTGATCAGGTCCGTATTTCAAAACAGATTGACCCCTGTAATATCAGTGGTCAGGCATATTTAATTTTTACTTTATCTCACATTCTCAATTCTGATATTCACACTCAGACAGGTACTGGAAGTGGTATTTCAGTCAATGTTAAAACAAGGGCAAAGCCAAGCATGTCCGACTCGTTTGGTCTTGTATCCTAAGAACATATAAATAAAAATGAGAAATTATAAAATAATGGTCTACAACAAAATAAAGAGAATGCAGAGAGATGTTATAAACTCATCCACATATTTCATTTAATTATAATTTACTTCAAAGAAGAATACCGTAGTTTTGGGGCTAGAATAACAATGCTCTTTCAAACCAAGCTAGAAGTTTTTTAGCTGCATGTAGACCAGCAAATGATCAGCACTGCACTCCAGCTGCCCTGGATAAATTCGGTCTAGTCAAATACTCTGTAGGGACAGAAATTCAAAAAGCCTGAGCCAGAATTGATTCAGTCTTTGCAGGTTAGTCTAACCTGGCTAGGCTAAATCAGTTTTGTAACTGGACAGATATCCCAGAAATGCAGGCACATGTCTGCAGTGGCTCAGGCTAGAAGCTGAGGGGCACTAGAGCAGCCCTCCCTTCCTTCCATAGTACTGAGCTGATGGGGGTGAGGCCAGGCTCCAGCAGGTCCTCCTGATTAGCCCAGCAGGGAATTGATAACCATGTTTATTACCCAATTAAGAAAACAATAGAGGGACATTACCAGCTACTTGTTGATTCTGCCTGTTGATTAATCAATGACTAGCTAGCCTGTGGTCTGCTAGCTAATACATAGACACCTCAGCAAGGCAGAGGGGAAGGGGGAATTCCTGCCTAGCAGGGAGTGGTGAATGGGAGCAGCCCTGCTCCCCACCTCTCTCTCTCTCTCTCTCCCAGAGAGCCCTGCCCAGCCCAGAGAGCATGCTGGGATGCTGGGGGTCTCTGGTTTATCTTAAACCAGCAAGGGGTCTGGGACAGACATTGCATAAATTGGTTTCAGTCAAATCAGTTAAGTCTGATATTACATTCAATCAGGTTCATCTCAAACTGGTTTCAGCCATTCTCAAACTGGTTTATGTGCACTGAACATCTATTCTGTTACAGATTTTAAACCAGTTTCTGGTCACTTAAACTGGTTTATGTGTAATGTCTGTCCCTGGGCCTCAGGAAATAACTAGTGATCTGAGAGGCCTTATGAGCACTCACGGCATTTTGGCATTGTGCCAGAGGACTGGAAAAGGGCCAATGTGGTTCCCATTTTCAAAAAAGGGAGGAAGGAGGACCCAGGAAATTATAGGCCAGTCAGCCTTACATCGGTCCTGGGTAAGCTTTTTGAGAGAATTATCTTGGTGCATGTGTGTGAGGGGCCAGCAGGGGAGACTATGCTTAGGGGCAACCAACACGGGTTCATTAGAGGCAGGCCCTGTCAGACCAACCTGGTGGCCTTCTATGACCAGGTCACCAAATCCTTAGATGCAGGTGTAGCAGTAGACATAGTCTT
>NW_017728906.1:93494413-93495732 GCF_001723895.1 Crocodylus porosus | reverse complement strand
GACAAGTGCAAGGTGATGCACCTGGGGAGGAAGAACCAGCACCATACCTACAGGCTGGGGAACTTCCTTCTCATCAGTGCAGAGGCACAAAGGGATCTTGGAGTCTTCACTGATGCCAAGATGAACATGGGCTGGCAGTGTGGGGATGCAGTCAGAAAAGCCAACTGCACCTTGTCATGCATCTCGAGCAGGTCCAAGGAGGTGATCCTCCCCATCTATGCAGCACTGGTCAGGCCGCAGCTGGAGTACTGTGTCCAGTTCTGGGCGCCACGCTTCAGGAGGGATGTGGACAACATGGAGAAGGTCCAGAGGAGGGCCACTCAGATGATCAGGGGGCAGCAGGGCAGGCCCTACGAGGAGAGGCTAAGGGACTTGAACCTGTTCAGCCTCCACAAGAGAAGGCTGAGGGGAGGATCTAGTGGCCATTTACAAACTAGTTGGGGGGACCAGCAGGCACTGGGGGAGTCCTTGTTCCCCCATGCACTCCCATTAGTGACTAGAAATAACGGTCACAAGCTGGCAGAGAGTAAATTCAGGCTAGACATCAGGAGGTGCTACTTCACGGTCAGGGTGGCAAGGATCCGGAACCAACTTCCAAGCAAAGTGGTGCTGGCTCCTACCCTGGGGGTCTTTAAAAGGAGGCTAGATGAATACCTTGCTGGGGTCGTTTGACTGCAGTACTCTTTCCTGCCATGGCAGGGGGTCAAACTCGATGATCTGCTCATGTCCCTTCTGACCCTATCAACTATGAAACTATGGTTCATATTTACCATCAGGCAAACTAGGATCCCAGTAAAATCACAGGGATCATGAAATAGATGCTTCAATATTTATTACAATGCAAGTACATTGCATGCAGGACATCATCTGAAACATGTTTTTTGTATCTCTCATAATCATGACCAGTACCATAGCAGTTAGATACCACACTATAGGATGGAATGCACTGGCAAGTTAATTTGGCATGATAAACCTTGGACTCCCGTTAAACACTCCTCATAAAATATCTGTTCTTAAAGGCTTTTAAAATCCTTACGTTTCAAAAACCACAATGATGATTAAATGTGTGTTCAGTATTCCAGCGTGACATCTTTCAAATGCATTAATTCTGCTGGTGCTTTTACAATTTAATTAAGAGTCTCAAAAGGTTATTCTGTGTCCTCAATTGGAGGATTTCAGGTAGATTTGGTCCAATATCAGTAGTATCATTTTCATAGTTTCATAATAGCTAGAGTCGGAAGGGACCTAGGTAGATCATCTAGTCTGACCCCCTGCCTTGGCAGGAAAGAGCACCGGGGTCAGATGACCCCGGCAAGGTG
>NW_017728906.1:93486295-93494402 GCF_001723895.1 Crocodylus porosus | reverse complement strand
CGTCTCCGTGCTGGCAAGAGGGGAGTTCCCCAACCTGTAAGTGTGGTGCCGGTTCTTCCTCCCCATGTGCAACACCTTGCACTTATCAGTGTTAAGTGTCTGTCTCTCTTTTCATCGTCTGAGCAATTGTAGTGAATTTTAGGTTTGAACTTTGCAGGATTAGATTTAACTTCTATCTACAGTGTAACCCCTTAAATATTTGATTTAAACAATCATTCCATCCTCTTGAGTTGCAGCAAAGCTACCTTACTTCTATAAAGACCAAAAAATCAGTTAGAAGACCAAAATGCTGCTTCTGACAAAAGTTTGAATGATTCCACTTCTTCCCCACTCCATCCCAAAATAAATTTTTCAAAATGTGAACATCTCTACATGGGACTACTCTAGACCTGACCTTTTGTGTGGTCTTTGATAAACTCTTCTATAAGATACCACAATATTTCATTTGTTTGTTTGTTCATTTTGGTTTCAGATGAAATCATGCATCAGGATATCATTCCCCTCTGTGCTGCAGATATTGAGGACCAGTTAAAGAAACAATTTGCCTACCTGTCAGGTAAGGACAGCTATGCTGTGTTCAATTTATCATTTCCACTGCCGTGCTTTCACATAGCTGCTGATTCTTAATATCATGGAATCCCATGTCTGGTGATCTCCATTTGGAATTATTCATAATTTCCTCCTTTGGAATTTACCAAAAATGATAAATACAACTGAAATTTAGAGACTATTAATCATCTTGAGTAGTGCAAGCTGGCTGACTCTGTAGGCAGCATAACAGTACTCTGCTGAGGCCATGTCTGGCACATTCCTGATGCTCGCACATGCTGGTAGTTGTAAGGGAAGGTATTTACCAGACAGGGGCATGTCTCAATCTACTGATTAATATTAATTAATTAATGTTAATTAATAGAACAACCTTTCTTGTGAAAGGGGTGGCTGAATAGAATGTACCCTATGGGTATTTGTTGGTCCAAGCTGGCTTGCTCTGGACTTTGGGCTTTTCAGAGCAAACTAGGAGCCTTGGCTTGGTTTGCTGGTTAAATGATTTGTATATACACAGAAGGTCATCAAACAGAACTGGTTATTATTGGGAACAAAGGGAGACAACAATAGGGATCAAAGTAACAGTGATACAATACCAACAGAGAGACAAAAAGCCATCACAGCAGTAATCCTTCAGGAACAGAAGTTGATTCCCATTGCCAGCCAGTGCTGTACTGCTCCATTATCAGGCAACCATGCTCACTTGCACTCACTCTTTCCAAACTCTGAGTACTCTGAACAGACTCACAGCCTTACACTCTGCACTTCACAGGCATAGATTACAGACCCACTGATCCAAATACCCACTTAGCCTTCCTTCACCAGTGCACATCAACCCACAACCCATGTGCACACAATCTTTGGCAACTTGGACCTTTATAGTCTGAGATCACCTCATAGGTCTGAATCAGTCGGTGCCGGATCTGTACTGTTAATCAGGGCTGTGTGAAGCTTTGATCCCTGATTCAATTTGGTGGAGGTTCGGCCCAATTCCATGGAATCTCTGAATCTGAATCAAATTGGGAGGCTTCTCAGTCTCTCCAAATCAATTTGGAGAGATTCAGACATAGACACAGCTTTAAATGTGTTTTTTTTCCTACATATCTCAAGGTAACAGGCAGCTCATCAATGCTGCAATGCTGGGACGGATGGAGTGTCCCATAGGAGTGCAGGGGGCTCCCCAGCATGCCTCAGCAGCAGACCCAGAAGTGGGCCAGGAGCGCCCAGAGTCCCCCCACAGCCAATCACCGAGCTGGGGGGCCCCAGCGCACTCACTCCCTGGCAGACCCAGAAGTGGACCAGAAGTACTTCCACTCCACTTCCACCTCTGCCGCTGAGCATGCTGGGTAGCCCTCCATGCTCCTGTGGGACACTCCATCTACTCCAGCATCATAACATTCATGAGCCGCACCTGGTACCTCAACGTATGTAGAAAAAAAACATTTAAAGCTGTGTCTATGGCTGAATTGCTTATTTTCTGACTCGGCATCAACTCTTCAGATTTGACCAAATAGGATCGGGGACAGTGATCCAAATCATCAACAAATTGAATCATTGTCCCCAGTTCTATTTGGTCAAATCTGAATCTAATACAGCCCATTTCGTGTACCCCTACTATTAATCAATCCGTTGACACATTCCTTACTATGCAGTCACACTCTCCCTCACTTCGGGCATGCTGCTAGCATCTACACATGTATCATTCTACACTTTCCTTCCAAAATCCCTATCACATTGGGTATGCTTAGTTCTGGAAATTGGAGCAAAAGGTGGAAAGGTCAGGCTTTCCAGAACCATCTGACCATGCTGCGCATGCCTTTAAGCAAATAAACTAAGATGCACAGGATTGCAATTCAGGGGCATCAGTTCCAAGGATATTTGGCTAGATGGCACTTGGGTCTGACCCAGTAGAACATCTTGTATTCACCTGGGTCAACAGAAGCTGGTCTTGCAAGAAATGAATAAGGATTTTGGGATCTGGCATATTGGAACTTTATGCAGTGTGATCCAATGAGCTTTGTGTGTTCCAGTTGCCAAAAAATCTTTTTTTAAGAATGCATGTTCATATAGATGGGGGTCAAGAACCAATAATAATTCAGAATCTTATTCTAATCTTATTCTGAATTATCATTAGATCCATAGAGAATTGAAGACCTGGTGAAATTATTGCAAATATCCACATCACTTTTTCCTGCCCCCACAACAAAACACAATTTCTCCTCTGCTTTCCAAAGCATTGTCAAAAGCCACTTGTACAATGTGGAACCTCAACACTCATCTCCCTCCAAAGAGCCGTTTTATTCCTAAATATGAAAGCTAATTCCTTGGTGCCACACTGGCTGGAAACACTTTTACTTTGTACTGCCATAAAAATAATTATGACAAAACAAAGGCAAAGTTATCCATGTGCTCTGTCACACCCCAAATGCCTTTGATCATGGTTGTGACAAAAGGTAGTAATTATTTGTGCTGTTTTTTCATAGCAGGCATCTATTTGCTTCATGGCAGGAGAAGCACTGGCAGCCCAGAGCTTCCCACACTCTCTAACTCCCTCCAGCAGCCAATCCTGGGCCTTGAGGGGCCTGGTCCTTTCCACTCTGGGTATTCCCATGCAAGATTAGTCCCCACACGCCCCAGGAGTGTCTGCCTAGAATCTCCAGGGCACATCTCTGTAAGTGAGGAACACGATGGCTGTTGTGTGTAATTTGTTGACCATATGAGATGACATGTTTTACCCAGTCTAAAAGATCACCTGGGTTGGGAAACATTCCAACCCAGCAGACTCACTTCATTTGACAACATTTTCTTTATACCCATAGATCCATGTTGATGTTTGTTGAACCTTTTCCTTCTCGGCTAGGATGGGTGGTATCCCTGGCCCTGAAGCATGTCCATAAAATTAAGTATGCATTCAAATATTTTTGCCAAAATAGGGCTGTCATGTAAATTTCTAACTGTCCCTCTCTTCTTTTTAACTGCCCCCCTGCCCACACACACACACACACATGCTCTTTAAGACATTAAGTAATTTTCTATACAGCACTTAAACATTTAAAAAAAAAAAATGTCCCACTGGACATAATCAAGACTTTGGGGCAAGCTAGTGACATGAAATAGAGCTGTACTGTAAATGTGTCTAACTTCAGTCCAGGCAGGATTAATGTGTGTGTGGGCTCGCAACTGATGCACCACCTCTGGTATCCTGGAAAAGGAGGTGCAGGAACAGCTGCTCCGGAGCTTCCCCCAGCTAGAAATAGATTGTGTCCCTTAGGCAGTAGATTGTGCCTAGGTTGGAAGGGAAAGGAGCAGGAGAGAAGAGATTTCATCACCTCTGCCAGCTGGCCCTTGCTCTGACCCCTCTCCTCCCCTATAAGGGAGGTACGGTTTGAATGAATTATTGCCACAATGTGGGGGGGTGGATCAACTAAAGTTGATGGCTTTCTCTTTAAATCCATCATTGTCTCTTCCCTCTGGGCATCTTGGTCAGCACACTGCTTTGTCTGGTATAAATTTGTTGTTAATCATTAGTTACGACTGTTAGCTAAATGGGAGACCTGTTTGTTTTGTGATACTGACTGTTTTGTATGCTGGGTAGGGAGAGAAATAATTTTGGATTTTGGAAGTCAAGTAGATGCACAGGGACATGATCAGAAGCAAGGGATTTTAAAGTAGAAATGCTCTTGGAACTATGATTTCTTTTGCTATTTAACAAAGGGCAAAAATGCTGCTTGTGGTGGTTTAGTTCTTGTTTCCTAGTGAGATTTTTAAACTACAAGAAGGATTTCCTGCCTCTTTCTTTCTTTCTTTCTTTCTTTCTTTCTTTCTTTCTTTCTTTCTTTCTTTCTTTCTTTCTTTCTTTCTTTCTTTCTTTCTTTCCCTCCCCTCCCCTCCCCTCCCCTCAAACAGTGAAACCATATTAGGAACAGAGCAGATGCAATCAATTTAGGATTCTGTACCCTCTAGATTCTTTAGTTCACACTGCCACAAGCATATATATCCACAGTGCAGTAGAGCCTGACAAGAACAGTCATTTCTCATTTCAGTTGGTTCAATTTGTGCTTAACCCCTTGATCCATTACAAGTGTGTGTGTGGGGGGGGTTGTTTAATGTTTTAATATTAGTATGGCCATTGCATTATGGATTGCAATTACTTGCCTGTTTTCATTGAAATTTATCCTAGAGCAATTTAACCTTTTTGCATTTTGATTATTTCTGAGCTTTGTTTACTTTATTTTTACTACTGAAGTACATGAATAGTTAACTTGCAGTGCTACTGTATAGTGTCACTAGGGGTTTCGGGAACAGAAGAGCAGTGTTGAATATCCTGTCAGGAAATTTATGCAACAATTTACATGCACTTGCATTGTAACTTTGTGCCACTTAAGATGCTCATTGCAAGAGCGTTGGGTATTACTACTTATTTTGACATTTGGGAATAGGGTCCTAATATGAAAAAAATAGAGATTAATATATTAAGCTTGTATTTCTTATTAAATAAGTGCCTTTTAAAAAATTTCATGCTTGGTTTGGTGACTTATTTTTGCCTAAAAAAATTTATTTAAAATGTAGCAAAGAGCAATATTTCAGACACCTTTGAAGAGGTATACAGCCCTTGCTGAGCCTCTCTTTTTATGTTCCTGGGTACTTCTGGATCAGTTAACTCTGGGTGCACCTACATAAGACACTACGGCGCTGTAGTATCTGTTGGTAAAAACTGTGATGCTGCTGCTACATCAGTGTAGCAACATGCTCCTCCCTCGTTATAGTGCATTGCTATGGCAACATAGCAGCCAAAAATAACCCTGCATAGCTGGCACAGCACAGTACAGGCTGTTACTGCACGGTCTTTTAGTACTTCCAAAAAGAAGTACTAAATGATGGTGCAGTAACAAAGGCCCCCTAGGGGCACGTGTAGATGCACCTTGTTTTCTGTTGTTTCTTTGAGGATAAAAATTCTTTCTTTTTTCCTCTTGTTCGGACAGTATCTACATCTCTTATGTAGACAACCCTGTCCGTTTTATACTGAGATTTAAGTAAAATGCTTTTAGACATTCAGTCACTTGTTCTTCTTTGGCTAGCAGCCAGTCCAAACACCAGTTTGGCTCCAAATGGGTTTTCAAGAGAGACTTGCTACATGAGGCAATGTCCCCTGAAATCACTGTTCATTTCTTGGTGGGTCCTTTTGCTTTAGTCCGTATTTTGTGCTTCTACAGAAAAATGTTGCTTGGTTTTTTTCATGAGACTTATTGTGTCTGTGTTGCTCAGGATGTAGACTACCATTTTAGATCTTAAATTGGGACATAAAGGTACTAAACTCACTTTCGTACTATGTGTTTTGTCTTTAAAATTGGGTCTTTGACCAAAAAGTGTTAGACTTCAGATGCATCCTCAGATTTGGCTAAATTGTAATTACACTGGATTGCAGTTGTTCTAAGTTCCTTTAATTAGATTCAACTTCTTGACAAAACACAGCATGTAAAAACTTCTAGCTCACTGAAGGGAGAAAATACTTTAACTTCTTTTGCTCTCTTTGAATGCAAAGGGAATGCTATATAATGAAAACAGCAGTGCCAAATCTTTTATTCAATCCCCATAATGTTAAAATTAATACCAGATACTATGACTATTCTTGTTAAATCTACTGCTACAAAGATATAGAAAGAAGAAGTTCCCCCTGAAGTGGTGATCTCCAAACACTGGGTCTTCAGGTTGCCAGGGACTTGAGAGTTGGTTGCATTAGTCCCTCTTTCAAATCGGGCATCAATCCATACAGATGACTCCACTTAAGTTATGGCTGTAGATGTGGATCCATTGTTGGTTTTGTCTGCCTACAGTAACCAATTTAGAGATGGCACCTGATTTTTCTTTTTTGAAACCCAAATGTCAATTATTTTCCATCATGAATTCAGTCCTGTAGACCCCCATCCTTGCACATTGCCATAAAGCATCCATTATACCGTACTTTGACTTTTCTTATTGTGCTGGGAAGTGATCATTACCAAAATGTTGCTAAGCGCTCTCTAATCCCCTCTTAGATTCCTACAGCAAAGAGCTAAGAGACTTTCTTCCTTGTTCCTAAAACCTGCTAGCCTCACAAAGAAACATACATGCACTTTATCTGATTGGGGACTTACCTTTTTTCTTTCTGTAAAACAGTTCAAGAAACTATCCTATGCTGGTATATTTTCATTCAGCTTGGTGCAGAAAAAGTCCTCAGTTTGTGACTTCCTTTTAACACCACACTGAAATGAAAAGGTTATTAATTACTTCTGGTCAGAGTTTATATATCAGACAAGAGGCCAAGACTCTCAGATGGCACTGTAGATGAATCTGCATGGAATTTCCAGATTTCCTGTTTATGTATCTTGTTCTGTAAGTTCACTTTTATGCAGCTCTTCCTCGATGCCTATCTTCTTGTGGTTATAGTGGACAAAATAATAATTTAGCACTGTTGGAATTCTTGGAAACCCTTGTCACTTCACCATGTCTCATCTTTCATCTTTATGTTCCGTTTCCCCTGGGGAAAGGACCTTATCATTTCATTTAACTAGAAGCTTCATAGGATGCTGTTTTGCTATAAACAAACATCAGCATAGTCAGGAATTTGCAAAGGAGTTCAAGGAAAATGCGTTCCTAACTCCTGTTGGCTTTCAATAGATTAAGGTGCATAACTACTTTTAGGCTCCCTGGAAAAAAACTGACTGAATGCTTCATGACTTTCTCAAAGGAAAAAACCTACCGTTTCATGTGAGCAAAGGCTGTCCTATACAAAAGACGGCACTCTAGTTCACAATTAATATTACAGCATAACCCTAGCACCATTGATGCAGTTAGAGAGGAACTCTCCAGCCAGATACCTACAAGAAATATTCTTTCTTTTCCTCCAGAAGGCAACATCCTCCAAATCCTCTGATTTAGTTTCTTTGCAGTGGGTCTGGCCTAAGGGAGGAGCAAGTTGTAGAGCTCTGTCATAGAAAACACTTTGCCATCATTCGTTTCCCCCATTCACCTCATTTTCACCCATTCTCTCTCTGTAAGAGGGGGTGTGGTGTCGAGTATCAAAACCTATGATAACTGCAGTTGTGGCACTGGGCTCACATTAATGTGCAGTCCTTTAGTTAGGCAGGTCCAGGCAAACTCATTAGTGGCTGGGGAATTGTTTCCCATTGAAAATGGCTAATATTTGGGAAATCTGGCACTCTCAGGATGATATCGATTAGGGTTGCGTGAAACTTTGGTCACTAATCCGATTTGACCTGCTTCGGTGGCCGAACCTCTGAATCCGAATCAAATCTGGAAACCCTTTAATCCCTCCAAATCAAATTGGAACCCTCCAAATCGATTTGGAAAGATTCAGATGTAGACGCAGCTTTAATTATTTTTTCGACGTACCTTGAGGTAGCAGGAGATTCGTGAATGCTGTGATAATGGGGCGGATAGAGTGTCCTACAGGACCCCCAGCACACACGGCAGCAGACCTGGAAGTGGACCAGAAGCACTTCTGGTCCACTTCCAGGTCCACCAGGGAACGTGATGAGGGGGCACCCCTGTGCCCCTCCCC
>NW_017728906.1:93481015-93482688 GCF_001723895.1 Crocodylus porosus | reverse complement strand
TGTCCACATCCCTCTTGAAGTGGGGTGCCCAGAATTGGACGCAGTACTCCAGCTGCGGCCTGACCAGTGCCGCATAGAGGGGGGGATCACCTCCTTGGACCTGCTCGAGATGCATCTGTGGATGCATGCCAATCTCTTCATAGCGTTGCCACAAATGGTAGTATTTTTTATAGAACTTCTGTTTTGTAGGCTGCATATAATGTTTGCATAGTTGTATGGAGAACTACCAAGGTCTCTAGAACCTCAGCATCCTATAGTCCTCCACGCTTCCTCTACATGCACACCACCTCTCTCTTCATAAGGAAAGTGCCTGATAATAGGCCACTTTACTTGAAAGGAGGACTTGTACAGAACATCACTACAAAAAAAAAGCCAAGATTGCACACGTAATATTGTATAGCATATAATAAAGCATTAGCTTTTCAGATCACTTGACCCCAAATTGTTTTCTGCATTAAGTCTCTAGCATAGAAAAGCATAAAAACAACACTTAAAATTTAAACATGCATTTAAAGTTTCATTGGATAAATACCAAGTCTAAGAGTGATCTCTGTTAGCTGTCTAGTTTTTTTGTTTGTTTAAAATGCGTATTTGTAAGCAGGTCACTCACCCAGCTTCCTTATCAAAGGCAAACAACTCTGAGTTCAGGTTTATAGTTAGTTTATTTTTACATGTGCAACGTTGCCCTTATAGCAGGCAACCAAAACAAAAGTGTGTGGAATAACTGAGACCCAAAACCTGTGGGTTTTTTTTCTCCAGACCTAGAGAGGGGCAACTCATGTTCTGTGCACCGGCCTTTGCCCTCTTTCTCTTGCCCTCCTTCTCCCCTTGTACTCTGCTCCTGGAGCTTTTTTACCCTCTTCATAGCTCCACCTGTTTACTGGTTTACTGTCATTGCAGCTGGCTCCCTGCCTTCTAGCTAAGCAGACTTAAGCTGCTGACTACATGCAGTTAAGTTTCAAACCCTGAAGGTTGAGTATCTCCTTCAGTATTGCAACCACACTACTCTCTTTATCTACATTCGAGGTTTCAGTCATTCTAACTCACAGAAAATTTAACAGAGACTAATCAGGCAGTAGAGAAGTGCCACACCATGTTTATAATGGGTGTCTGTTTTCAATTGTTCATATTAAATTGCCCTATTTCAGTTATGGGAAAAGATGAATTAAGGATAATAACTCCTTTTTCAAATGCATAGGAAGTAAGAAGAAGGCACTGGGTAATGTGGGGCCCCTACAGGATGGGCTTGGCAATCTGGTGATTGCAGCAAATGAAAAAGCGCTGACCTCTTTAATGAATACTTTGCTTCTATATTCCTGAACATGGACCAGGACATTTCTCCCGCTAGAATTGCAGACGGACCCAGGGGAGGCACTGCCATGCCTAGGGTCAGGGAGGACCTAGTTAGGGAACTTTTGGAGGGGCTGAACATGTTGAAATCAGTAGGTCCTGATGCTCTTCACCTGAGGGTGCTGAGGGACTTGGCAGGGGTCATAGTGGGGCTCCTGGCAAAGCTCTATAAGCGCTCGTGGGGCACTGGCCAGGTACCAGAGGATTGGAAAAGGGCCAATGTGGTCCCCATTTACAAGAAGGGGAGAAAGGAGGACCCTGGCAATTATAGGCCAGTCAGTTTCACCTCGGTCCTTGGGAAGATCTTTGAGAGAATTATCGAG
>NW_017728906.1:93461170-93481004 GCF_001723895.1 Crocodylus porosus | reverse complement strand
CCCACAGATTGTGCCAGGGCTGGGGCAGGGGTGGGCTCCCTTAAGTGCCTTGGTCTGCTGGCTTTGCAAGGGTCGCTCAGCAGGCCAGCAGTGACAGTAGTCCCCCCATCTCCCAGAGGGCTTAGTTTAAAGCCCGGTGGAGTAGGTCAGCCAGCCTGGCTGAGGTAATGCTCAGGGACAATCAGCATGTGTTCACTGAGGGCCGGTCCTACCCGACTAACCTGGTTTCTTTTTATGTTTGGGTCACAAAGTCCCTGGACAAGGGTGTCGGGGTAGATGTTGTCTTCCTGGACTTTAAGAAGGCCTTTGACATGGTTTCCCACCACATTCTCTTTTAAAAAAAACAACAAAAAAAACTTGGTGACTGCAGCATTGATGCCTACAAAGTCAGATGGGTGGCAAATTGGCTCAATGGTTGGACCCAGAGAGTGGTGGTAAACAGGTCACTTTTGACCTGGAGGAATGTGGACAGTGGAGTCCCCCAAGGCTCAGTCCTGGGGCCTGTACTGTTCAACATCTTTATCAGTGATCTGGATGTGGGTCTGGAAAGCACACTGTCCAAATTTGCTGACAAAACCAAGTTGTGGGGCAAGGTGGGCACACTGGGGGGCGGGGAGGGACAGAATCCAGCTGGATCTAGACAGGTTACAGAGGTGGGCAGATGAGAATAGGATGGAATTCAATGCAGACAAGTGCAAGGTGCTGCATCTAGGGAGAAGGAATCAGCAACACGCCTATAAGCTGGGAAACACCCTTCTTGTCAACACGGTGGCAGATGGGGATCTTGGAGTCATTGACAACTCCAGGATGAACATGATTCACCAATGCGAGGAAGCGGTCAGTAAGGCTAACCGCACCTTGTTGTGCATCACAAGCAGGTCCAGGGAGGTGATTCTTCCCCTCTATGCGGCATTGGTCAGACCACAGTTGGAGTACTGCATCCAGTTCTGGGTGCTGCACTTCAAGAGAGATGTGGCTAACCTTGAGAGGGTCCAGAGGAGGGCCACTCGCATGGTCAAGGGGCAGTGGGGCAGATCCTATGAAGAGCGGCTATAGGGCCTGAACCTATTCAGCCTCCACACAAGGTGAGAGGGGATTTGGTGGCCATTTACAAACTCACCAGGGGGGACGAGCGGGAATTGGGGGAGGGCTCTGTTCCCCCAGGCACCACCCACAGTTACTAGAAATAATGGCCACAAATTGTTAGACAGCAGATTCAGGCTGGACATCAGGAGACATTACTTTATGGCTAGGGCTGCCAGGCTCTGCAATGGACTCCTAAGTGAGGTGGTACTCTCTCCTACCTTGGGGGTCTTCAAGAGGAGGCTGGACAGATATTCAGCTGGAGCGATGTGATCCCGGCACCTGTTCCTGCCCAGGGCAGGAGGTCAGACCTGACTATCTGTTTAGGTCCCTTCCAACACTAAGTACTATGATGCTATGATGACTTTCTGGTACCCCAAAATATGTTCTAGAGAAGCATGACCACTTTTGGAGCTTAGGATTCTCTGAGGGGGTTTCTAATATTTTTGGTAGTCATGTTGTAGGCACTATGGTTTATGAAATATGCAACAGGCAAGGATTTTTATGGGTGATTATATTTTATTGGACCATCTGTATAGCTGAAAGGAAAGTAGGAAGTTTACTTGTACCCCAAATCTTGTCTACCTCCCTCCCAAATATACAGTTGATCCAATAGGATATCGGCCACAAAAGTCTTTGCCCCTCTCATAATATTTTCTTCTTTCAGTTTTTTCTGTTTTGGGTAGAGCAGAACAAGAGAATCACAACTGGTGTTAATTCACTTCTGTTTTAATATTTATCTAGCTAAAATTAGCTTTCCTGTGTTTGCACTTTTGCAACATAGCCTTTATGATACAGCCAAGTCATTATGATTTGTTAACACTTTTCTTTACAAAACCATTATAGTTTTGCATAATGGAAAGCATCCTGGATGATTCACTTTTAGTTCAGTTTCCTACCTGGGAACTTCACAGTGATACTACTATAGTGTATGCAAGTAAACATGTAGATAAAAGATTATATCTGACCAATGCAGTGATATTATCTATGCATTTCTATTGATGAGGTTTTCAGAGGGGAAAGGTTTTAATCAAAATGGCTCTATGGATATAGATATTAATGTAGCTATTCTCTGCTTGTGTTAATAGTGCATGCACATAAGTTGAGTGGTTCTTCTATATTGCCCTAGATTTGCTGTAAAAGGTATTACTGTAATTACAATTTTTGTGATGCATTATTATTTAGAAGTGCTTTATTCACAATTATTAGACATGAAATTAGGAGGGAATTTCCCCACGACATTGGCAGAGACTTTGTTGTGTATTTTGTTCTCTTTTCCTTCCTGTGAAGCACTGAGCTGGGATAATCTTTTTAGGATTGAGCTTCTCCTAGTCTATTAATTTTTAATGCAGTTGCCTGGGATTAGTGCATTTTAGTGTTGCCCATCTCTTTAAACATTCACTTACTTAAATCAGAAATGTATATGCCTAACTATAAAAATGCTTCTGTTTTTATATTTATGGTAATGTATTTTAAATAATTTAACTTCCTTTTTTCTTGTTTTGGATTCCCTATAAGGATGGGGAAGCTGCAAAAGATTCAGAGAATAATAATCTTAACAACAGCAATAATAATGTTTGCTGTTGTATGGTTGTACTTAGAAGTTCAGAGATTTATTTATCTACACTTTGTCCATTCCATGTGGAGCTACCAAATTGAATAGGAAATCTCACTAGAAATTGCCTCTGTTGTGGAATTCTGCTACTTCTCCCAATAGGGGAAGATACTTTAAAAAAAATACAACAGCTAGGAGTCTTGGGATTTTTAAATCTCTGAAAATTGGACTCGGCTCTGGGTGATGGTCCCAGTTAACATTAGTTTGGGGTGTTTTTTAACTTACGAATTCATGTGGTTGGTAATAGATTGTGTTTTAAACAGTTCACCCATTGTCATATGCTTACTGAAAGCATGATGTCTTGAAATAAAGATGCAATGCCATCTGGTGTTTAAAACCGAAGTCATGGAAGTAGAGATGGTTCAACTTTTAAGTATTTTTAAAAACGGACAACTCCCTCCACCTGCCCTGCCCCCACCAAAAAAACCCAAAAAAAGCCAAAATTAGGAGTAACAATTTGGACTGACTGGCTCTGGTGTGACCATATTTCCTTGATTCGAAAAGGAAAACTAGGTTACTTGGACAAAATATACATTTGTTAGGACTATGTTTAAAAAAAAAAAAAAAAATTATAACAATATTTTCTTTTTGAGCAAATAGGAACTATGCAAGATGACCAATTTAAATATAAAACCTTTTGCTTATTTCTTTTTTTAGGTGGACGAGGGGAAGATGGTAGCCCTGTTATCACATTTCCAGACTACCCAGCTTTCAGTGAGATCCCAGAGAGAGAGTTTCAAAATGTTCTGACCTATCTCACAAGCATCCCAAGGTAGGTGCCTGCAGAAAACAGCTGTATCTGGTATTGCAGAATCATAGACAAGTAAGGCTGGACAGGACCTCCAGAAGTCATCTAGTCCAACTCCCTATCTGCAGCAGGATCATCCCTATGCAAACCATCCAAAACAATCCATATTCTGAACTCTTCATAAGACTGCCATTAACTCTAACCTACCACAGGCACAGCACTAGAACCACAGCAGCAAACATCCTGCTTCTGTGAAATGTCAACATATGCTCAAGAGATCCTGGATAGAAAGTCATGCCCCCAGCTACAGAGGAAGGCAAAATCCCCCACGCTCTATAACAATCTGCCCACAGAATAAAATTCCTTCCTGATCCCAGATACGGTAATCGGTCTGACCTGAGTGAAGGGGCAAGACCCTCTAGCCAGGAACCTCCAGCTTTGGTTCCAGCAGGAACATTAGCACTCCCCAGTTAAGGTCTCCAGCCTTGGCTGTAGCCAAAACCCAGTGCCTCTGAGGGAGGCTTAAAAACACCCTGACATATGTAACAGAAAGCGGGGTGGGAGATGGAGGGGCAACCAGCAAAGCCCAAAAGACTGGCGTGTACCCTTAATAGAACATAAGCATAGCTACACCTAGACCACCCCTGACCAGTGGCTATCCAACCTCTTCTTGAACACCTCCAGTGAGTCCACAACTTAGGCAGTCTATTCCACTGCCTTACTATTCTAGAAGTTTTTTCTAGGTGTCCAATCTAAACTCACTTTGCTACAACTTCAAGCCACTGGTCTGTCGTCCTCTCCACAGCAGGAGAAAAAAGGTGCTTTCCCACTATTTTATGGCAGCTCTTCAAGTATTTGGTTAAGGTCCCTTGTTACATGCTTCATCATACTGCTTATGGGACTCTTCTTAGTTTTCACTTGAAAACACACATAGACTTGGGAAAGTGTTCTAGTTCCTGATTTAATTCATCCTTTATTGCATTCTGTTTGATTTTATTGAAGGGTATAATAAATCCTCCAAAACACTGGACGGTCAGCTTGGTCTACTGGTAATAAACTTAACTAAGAGAAGTCTATGGGTAACATTTATCACAGTCCGGAAACTCTTATAGGAGGAACAGACAAAGGTGTAATGAAATCCAATGGCTCTAAGTGGAAGCTAGCCCAAGTCAAACTACAGAAGCCACACACCAGCCAGTTTTAAGTGATCAGAAGCTGGCTTAAACCTGTAATAGAACATAAGTTCAGTGCAAGTAAATCAGTTTCAAAATGGCTCAAACCAGTTTGAGATGAACTGGGTTGAATATAGTATCAAAGTTAACTGATTTAGCTCAAGCTGGTTTATGGAACTTCTGCCCCAGACCCCTTCCTGGTTTAAGTTAAACCAGAGTCCCCCAGAATACTCTGTAGCCTCAAATGGAACCGTACTCTCTGCTTCAGACAGCAGGGCTGGCCCTGCCCTTCTACTCACTAGGTGGAGCAGGAGCTGGGGTGTGGCCAGATGTTGCCCCCCTGCCAAGGTTAAGGGGACAGGGAAGAGCTTTATTTTCCCCCCCTCCCTCACCTGTCCCGCCAGCACAGACCTGCCAGGCATTTCTCTGCTGACTGCTTCAGCAGTGGGAGCCATATCCAGCCTCAGCAGTAGCCTCAAAGGGGTTTAATTCCCCCGCTCCCTGTCCCACCAGCACAGACCTGAGCTGGAGTCTGCTGGTGTTCCCCTCACTGCCCAGTGGCAGGACTGTGGCCAGAGGGTGGCTGGCTGGCATGGTTCCCTTAGGCAAGGAGGGGTTATTCCTCCCCCCCCCTCCCTCCGTCCCCCCAGCACCTGGCAGAGGGGGCAAGGAAGGATTTTATTCCACTGCTTACCCTGTAAAGGGAGTGATTGGTAGCAGTAGCAGTCAGGGCTGGTAGACCCTGGGTGCAGTCCCCTGGGGATGGGCAGGGAGGGGGGGAATAAGCTCACTTTCTGTCCCTTCTGCCTCAGAGGGCCATGCTGGCCAGCCTCTGGCCATGCCCCTGCCACTACAGCAGTGAGGGGGGAGCACCAGGTGGACCCTGGCTCAAGTCTGCCAATGAGACTGGGAGGGGGGAATTAAACCCTCTCCCTGGCCAGTTCACTTGAGGCTACTGCCAGGGCTGGCCACGGCTCCCACCAGCACAGCTTCTCTGCAGCTGAGGGCTGCTCTAACACCCCCCAGCTTCTGGCCTAAGCCATTGCAGGCAAGTGCCTGGATTTCCTGAAAGTCGATTCACTTGCAATTTGGTTCAATCTAAGAAGGTTAGACTAACCTGTAAAGATTGAATCGGTTCAGGCTCTGGCATTTTGAATGTCTGTCCTTAGCCTTGGACAGCTCACCTATGGTTATTGTGAGTTTTCCATGTAAATTTCTCAAGGCTACCCATGCTACTAATCTAAACAAGAATGGAATTCAGGGACATCATGTGGCTTGTATTGTGCAAGAGGTAATGCTAGATGATCACCTTTTGGCTTTATAATCTGTCTGTGAATTACTCAAGCTTCCCCATCTCTCCTGTTTCTTACATTTATTTGTTGCTTTTTTGAGGCCTGGTAGTCGAATGCCAATCTTCCAACAAGGGAAGTAAGGGCTTTGTCAGGTGTTTACATGCAACAGTTGCAAATCAGTGTAATATTGTGACCTATTAAAGTTGGAATGTGTTAGGAGATGACCCTCACCTGCAACGCCATGAGGGCACTTATGTACTAAACTGCCTGAACATGCAAGCATTTAGTGGGTGCATCCACACATGCAAGCATGTGTGCTTGCAGCAGCTCAAATAAAATTTGAGCCGGGGCTTTTTGCCTCAGCGCGCTTTGTTGTGGAGCAAATTGTGCCACTTGGGGCAAAATAACCCTGCCTGGCTCCTTCTGGATCTGCAGCCAAGGGGAGCTAGGGCCCAGGGCCAGCACCTGTGCGGTCCCCAGCAGTATAAAAAGCTGCCCTGTTCTGGCCCCAGCAGTACAAAAACCTTCCCTGGCAAGCGGCTCAGGGTTATTTGACCTCACTAGCATCTGGGGCCCAGGCAATTGGTATCTGGGGACACTAGCCCCTTGTCAGCTAGACTGCTGAGGCAGTATCCCAAATTCACATTTTAAAATACCCCAAAATCCACATTCTTCTACAATTAGAACAAGAGAGAGAGAGAAAGGGGGAATTGATCAGATGGACAATGTTTTATTGTTATAATTACAATGTTAAATAAATTTGGAAGCCTATCAGTGTCTCTAACATCATAATAAAATAAATCCTAAATAATCTATAGTTTTAATGGTTTCTTTGGGGTTTCCTACCCAATGGGTGGTGGGTTATGGGGGGGATGTGGGGTTTGCAGGAGGGGGTGGGAAGCAGGGTGGGGGAATATGGGTGGGTGTGGGGGATGAGTCACTGCATGGGTAGGTGTGGGGGGATTGTGGGTATGGGGGCTGTTTAGGAGGGGTGGGTCCCCTGCATGAATGCCACATGCCCCCGACGGCTGGCGGGACACGGCAGCGCTGGCAGTGGGAAAGTGGGGAGCTCCCGCAGATGTCACCGGCACTGTTGGCAGTGGGGGGAGGGGTGGTGAGCGGCAAGCGCCCGTGCACACCACCGGCAGCAATCACTGACTAGCCGCATGTCAGTGGTACCACTGGCGGTGGAGGGTGGCAAGCAGCAACTGCCTATAGGCACCACCGACAGTGACAGCACCTTTTTTGAGGGGGTGCACCACCATCCTCAGGGAGTGCATTTGCACCCCCTATGCATTGCCAATAGTCCCCTGCCCCTCATAGGACAGAGCCCTGCCCCCCCCCACAGCACATGAACTACCCTGCCTACAGAGTCCCAGGCCCCCCAGGGGCAACAGCTCCCCCTCATCCCTCCCCCCCCACTGGTCTCCAGCCCCCTGCTCATTTCCCTGGTCTTCTCCAGCCTCTGGAGCCTGGAGATGATCAGGAGAACAAGCAGGAGGCTGGAGAGAATAGGAGAACGAACAGGAGGCTTGTTCTCCCTGCCCCCTGTTCCTTCTCCTGGCTCCCCTCTTGCTCTCCCAGCACACCCCACCCCCCACACTCACTGGCAGTAGCAGAGAATGAGCAGGAGGCTGGAGAGAGCAGGGGAAGTCTCCAGCTTATCTCCAGGGGTTTGTCCCTAGCCTCCTGCTCCTTTCCTGCTTGTCTCCAGCTTTGGGAGGGAGCAAGAGACTGGAAACTGCCCCCAGAGACATTACCCCTGCTTCCTCCAGCCTCCTGCTGCTTCCCCTGCTCTCCCAAGGCTGGAGACAAGCAAGGGAAGAAACAGGGGCCTGGAGACAGCCACGGAGACCATCCCCTGCTGCCTTCAGCCTTGGGAGAGCAGGGGAATGCCTCTGGGGCTGTCTCCAGCCCCCTGTTCATTCCCCTGCTGTCTCCAGCCTCCCACGGTCCCCTCCCCACTCCTCCAGCCCCCTAACCCCCTGTTCACCTGGCAAAAGCTGGGTCTGGGTCCCTACAGCTTGCACTGCTACCTGCCCAGAGTGGGCGGGCAGCATGCTTCAGGAGCAGGAAAAGGACCAATCATAAAGATGTTTTGGCACTCTTCCAGAGTGTTTCTGTAGGACTGAGCCCCCATTTGCCTTGGGACACTCTGACCCGTTTTGTTTTGTTTTTTTCCTGCCCGAGTTTTTATTTGACCCCAGGGGTCTAATTTTCTCCCTACACTGCAAGTTTGCAGCGCAGGAAACATTTTTTCATTCTTTCACGTGCCTGTTGCCCTGCCTCAAAGGGGTTTAAGACTGGGCAAGAGGCACATGCGTGCTTGTCTGGATGTGCCCAGTGAGTGTTAAGCTGAATGTGTGACACTACCATAGGCAAGGATACTGCTCAGCATGTGACAATACTACTCCACAATTCCTTGCAAGGGTCTGTCTTGAGCAACAAAAGTCCCTGTCCCTCTGACTTTTTGAGTGCATAATCTCTATAGCATTTGGCTTTCTTCCAGTTATAAACTGCAAAAACAAAGATAATTGTACATTTTATTAGGTAGACAAGGTTCTTTTAGTAAATCTGATATCTTTTATTAGACCAACTCAAATAGTTGGAAAAATTCTTCTTTGCAAGCTTTTGGGTATGAATACCCCTTATCAGGCTGAGGAAGCATTCTGCAGTTTGTGTGCATGCTTTTCCTGGATGGAAGGAATAGTAAAGACACCACAGGCTGGTATGCATGCAAGAAAGCCAGTCAGTGAAGATATATATTGAGGGGTCAGTGCATGAGAGAGAGGTTGGAGGGTAGGGGAAATAAATGTAGCTGGTAAATAGTGGAAATGTACCTGGGGTGTCAATGTTAAGCAGATTATAGTGTGTCATAAATCCAATGTCTGTATTTAGTTCATGATTTTTTGTTTCCAGTAGGTTGACTAACTGAAGCTTTGTAGGCTTGTCTGTGAAAGGTGTTTCGTACATTTTATTAAGTGTCATGTGCCTGCGCACCCAGACTGTATTCATTGTAAGATTATTGCTGAGTAAAACTTATACTGACTTTCTGACTTTGAGAATGAGACCCTTTTTTATTCTAATCAGATTTTAAGAGCTTCTTTCTTCCCTGAATATATCCCTTCTCTATTGAGTATTGTTTTATAATTGATTGGCACTTGATCTGCCTCTAGAGGTGGGACAGTTACTACAGCTAAAGAAAAAAGGATTACAAGTATTTTGTTACCAGACTAGCCTGAAGTGTTGCATGTTGCATAGTTAGCACAATATAGGAGAATTGTGCTTATTCTATATGAGGCTCTTGGAGTTAGAAACAGTTTGCTTCTGAAAACTGCAGCCAGGTAGCAGTGCCCAAATGCTGGTTGTGAGCAGTTTTCCTCGCTGTTTACACTGTACGTAACAAACTAATAGTAGCATGTAAGCATGGTCAGTTTTGCTTGGGTTTGCAGTTGCAAACCCATATTTCAAATGATACTTGATAGGTTTACTCTGGATATTAAAAAAAAAATAAAATAAAATAAAAAAATAAAAAAAATACGTTGTGAATAAAACAGTTTAAGTCAAAATGTTTTCATTATCCTCTCCCCTCTGTTCTTCTCTTGTATAATCTTCTTGCTATATTGGGAAGACCTGCTGTCATTGGTAGACTGTGCCTCAGTTTCACTGGTCACAGATGTATTTGTCAACTACTAGTTTGCTTTTTCATTCTTTCTAAAATTGATCAGTAATTGCTCCATCAGTTTCTTTGTCTTGGTCTGCCCTTCTGTTGTATAAATGGCCAATTTAAACCTCTTAACAGCATTAAGAACAGCTTTTTGTTGTTTCAAATAATTGTAGACCAAATTTGTAACCCCTGCTATCTATGGTTCTTAACAGTGTTTGCCAAATCAGATGAACTTCCATGTCTCAACACCTGCTCTAAATGATAAATTCTATTTTTTTTTTTTTCGGTAGAGTGAAGACCACTTTTATAAGACTAGTAAATGACTTCACAACGCCAGTGCTCTGTGGGCATGTTTTCAATGGCTCAGTTTGTCAGATGTTATGGAGCAAACTTCTGGGGGGGTTTTGCTGACAGTAGGCATGTGTTTGAGTATTCATTCAGATGTACCACTTCTTGGGAATCTGACCTTCTTCTGGTATGGTCTTTTGATGCTCTAGTGAGGCTGCTTTCACTTTTGTAATTCATATGGAATGATGGTGGTAATTTAAACCTTGAATGCCAAAAAAACACTAGTCCACAATTTAAGTTCTTTATAATGCACTCCTCCGTAAAGAACTCTTTTCAGCATTACAGATGGTCTTATCTGTGGGTCAAATCCACAAAGGGACAGGGGCATGAGTATACTCGGCATTGCCATGCCTGCTCAGGGAATGGAATTCACAAACCTGAGTGAGGAGCCAAAAGGGTTGGCACTACACAGTGCAAAGAAGAAAGTGCAATGCAGTGCCACACAGGCAGCTGACTGTGAACAAATGTGTTTGTCTACAGGGTGAGTGCTGTGCAGCGTTATTGAAAGCAATATAGTCATGTTGCTCAGTACCTCACCCAGTCTAATTGGCCTGCTTCTAAGCCAGAATAGACACCATCTTGACATAGCTCTACTAATTCCAGTTCTAAAGCTACCTAATTTTAAAAACACTCTTGTATTATAGTATTAAAAATACCAATGTGCCTAAAACATCTCTGGGACACCTCATCCTCATGGCTCAGAATCTCTCTCGTTTATTCAGGAATTTTGCAGTCTTACTGGTTCTGTGAGTCTTGCATTCCTTTTATGCACACCGGCCCCATGTCAACAGGAGGAGTTGGGATTGCCCTCATTGTCTAGCCTGAGGCTTAGTAGTACAGGCATTCTTCTGGAAGGTAGGAAATGTGATTTTGATTCCTCCCCCACCCCCAAGACTGAGGTGTGGGCTCTAAATCCTGGCATTTTCTCTTCCTGGACAAAAGCTGTAACCTCTAGGCTATTCTATAAAAGGCGGGCACCCCCAGCTCCACCTGCACCTGTTTTTGTTTGTTTTTGATTAAAAGTGGCCATGGCTGCAGTGTTCTCTGTGCACGTGGGGCATGCTCTGAGCATGTCTCCTGGACCAGGCCCCTCTCAGGACTTGGGCACAGGGCATTTATACACGTGATCCAGCCAGAGTGGGGGCGGGGAGCACCCTAATTTAAAGCACCCAGAGTGTCTTCTAGAGCAGTGGTCTCCAAAGTGGGGTGTGCAAGACAATCCATTGGGGTACAGGAAGAAAATATTAGAACTTCTATTTAGATATATAAATATACATATATTGGGGGTGCATGATCAAATTTTTTACTGATAGGGGTGCACGAATATAAATATACATATATTTATATATGTATTGGGAGTGCGTGCTCAAAAATTTTTTTACTGATAGGGGTGGCGATCAAAAAAGTTTGGAGACCTCTGTTCTAGAGCAGCTCTAATTAAAGTGCCAAGCGCATCTCATGCATCAGTGTCCCTGTGCTGAAACATGGCAATGAGAGTGCTCGAACAAGCTTTAGTTAAAGTGCCCCTGCCACTGTTTTTCAGCACAGGGACACTGATACATGAGATGATGGAGTCTGCTAGAGCACAGTAATTACCATGCTCCATGTAATTACAGCATATCAGAGCAGCCTCACTGCTCATGTATAGGTGCCCCACCTAGCTTATGAATCCTAAACAGAGTTAAGTACAAGAAGGGAACATCATTCAACGAATGATGAAAATGCTGCTACTTAGATACTGGCTCTTATACCTCTGCATCATCACTTATTAAAATTAAAATTCATTAGAGTTCCCTCACTGTAATTGGGAATCACGTCCAGTATTTTGAATGGTTTTCAGTTCCTCCATTCTTAGCTCTCCATTTGCTGTTCTCTACCCTTGTACATGTTGCTTGTTTTGTGAGCCACCAACTTTTAAATATCAGAGATGCTCCAATATTTTGTCATTCACACTGATACTGGCATTTCTAACTCTCAAGAAATGTTAATTTTCTAATCTTGGGTTAAAGCATTTGCAATATGTAGCTAACCTTTCAAAGATGGAAAAGCTTCATGGGCAGACAAGGTTCTTTGGGTAAATCTTATATTTTTTATTAGACTAACTCAAATAGTTGGAGAAATTCTTCTTTGAAAGTTTTATGGTTTAAAAACCCTTAGTCAGGCTGGCTCATAAAAAGGTTGGTGTACTGTGGGGCCATTTTGTTACCTGTTTACCAATTAACCAGTGGGGGCACATTTCTCACAAGAAACCCCCTTTTTCTCCAATCTCTGTTTGAATCCTCAAAGAAAATTTACAAAACACATTTCACAGACAAAGCCATGAACTTCACTTCCTCAACCTCCTGGATACAAACCATCATGGACTAAATATAGACATTGGATTTGTGACATGTTGTTATAACCTGCCTGACATCTGACTCCCCAGCTGCCTCTCCACTATTTACCTGCTACATTCATTTCTCCCCTTACCCCCAACCTGTTTCTTACCCACTGACCCCTCAATTTACATCTTCACTGACTAGCTTTCCTTGCCTGCATACCAGCCTCTGGCTTCTTTACTATTCCTTCCACCCAGAAAGAGCGCACACACCAACAGCAGATGCTTCCTCGGCCTGACAAAGGGTTTTTAAACCTGAAAGCTTGCTAAGAAGAATTTGCCCAACTATTTGAGTTGGTTTAATAAAAGATATATCAGACTTACACAAAGAACCCTGTCTTCCTGTTCTTGGACCAACACAGCTACAACATACACCACTGAAAAGCTTCATGAACAGTTCAGACTACTCCTTTAAGAAAAAGTCAGCCAGTTATTTACATTATCCATTATTTATTAAGCAAGCCTAAGGTACAAGATTTATAAGAAGGATGAAAATTAAAGCCAACATTTTTACTCTTGGAACTTTTTTCAAAGTGTACTTGGTTCAACCTATTAAGCAATTTGCCCTGCTGAGTGCTACTTTGACTGCAACCCTGTAGAATAAGCTTTGGTGAAATGCCCTATGTAACTGCCAACTGGTTGCTGAGTAACAAAATACTTTAAAGTTCTAACATGACTTCAGAACATCAACATGTTTTGAAAAACTTCAAAAAATCATTTATGCTATTTGTTCAGGCAAAAGATTCTGGATTGCCGCATGGATTATCATAGCGACAAGTCAAGCAACTTCTGCTGTCGTAATATATAGGGCAACTGTATTCCACTAGAATGTTAGCAAGAAACTGCCACAGGCAACTTAATAGGGGAGTCTCTGCTTTCTCTGACCTTGCTTACATTTATAAGATTCATCCCTAAAATTATATTGGCAATATTTCTAATGGAGTTACCACTTACACCTGCAAAATACTGCCTCAGTTGTTTAACTTGCACCAGTTCCCTGAACCGAAGGAACTATAGTTTTTCTAGTAGTTTGATAGTACACCTATTTCTTTTGGAAATTTTGCCCTGAAATATACTTTAAAAAAAATCAGTTTCCTAGCCCACATCACTTTACCCACAAGACTTAAGTGCCAAGCTGGACCTTGTCCTTGTTTTTTAGGGGGTGGGTTAAATATTTGGGTATTGCTCTTTAAGACCTAAGAACCCAGGGTTTTATGAACAGTTTCTCTGTAAAGCTTTTTTTCATGGTAATACAGTATGAGGATGCAACATAAATGGCTTTTACTGGGAGACTTGTGTTTAGGGAAAAGTGAGAGAGAGTTGCTTTACAATGGGCACATCTTAGACTGAAACAGGATTAGCTAACATAATACTCTCTTGCAGAGTGCATGATATACATGATAGCCTCACTTCCTACCTACCCAAATAGTAAATGTTACAAATCTAGGCTACTGGTGAAGGGGATTGTGAGTAAAGATGCCACAGTGCTGTGTGAGAGTGCTAAGTAGCAGTGAAAGGAGCCTATGCCCCCTTGTAGTTGTAGAAAGAATATTGTTTCATAAAATACAGCTCCCTCATGTGGATATCAGTGATATTGCAAGACCCCTTTGCCTATAAAATAGGAATGGGTGTAATACAATAAATTAAATCCACCTCAGAATATCTTCTAATATGCACTTTGCAATCTGTATAAAAAGGTTAATACCCATCTTGCCTGAATTATGCAATTGCATAAGCAATCACAGGATTTGAAGTCCAAAGATATATTACTGAAGTATATATAACGCATTGCATATCACAAGGTAGCAATAGCCCTAAACTTTGTGACGCTTCGAAATACTTGTGGGAAACGTAAACTAATTGTCTCAAGAAAAAGTCTGGTGGCCTTTCGGAGGGTGTCCTTCTCCCATGCCTTGTTTTCATGTGTGAATGCTGCCTTCACAGTAGTTACTGGGCCAGGTGGCGGGGAAAGAGAGTGCTGTCTTGTAACACATGGGCAGATGAAAGCTGTAGTACCATCACACGCATTGGATAATGTTAGGCTATCCCTCAGTGAAAAATGCTTCCTTGGAGGATACTCTTACAGTAAGCAGCCAAGGGCAAGGGAGAGAACTCTGTTAATCTCCAAAAATGGTTAAAACATGTTAAAGGAGCAGGGTCAACACATTAAGTCTTTTCTTCTTTTTTTTACTCCCTTGTATTTTTTTTTTTTAAAGCATTTTTCTTCCTGTGAAATGTTTTTATTATTTCAATAAACTAGCTCTTGGGAGTATATCTTGGGCAAGTGTCATCAGGGGTGGATCCAGAGGGGGTGTGGTGTGTAGTTGTACCCTTGTTATCCCCCTTTGATTCCTGCTTCAACCAGACTTTAAAACCAACTGCCTGTGAGGGGCAGCAGCACTTAAATTCAAGCAGTGCTGACAGAGCCCGTTGTCTTTTTGTCTCTATAATTTCTCTGATTCTTGCTAATCTCTTTCCACTCCCCAAGCAGTAACAGCAGTTTATCCTTTTTAATGACCTTTATGTTCCAATATTCAAACTACCTTTTTTCTGCAAATTTTGCTGTCCTCAAAGCATTCCTGGTAATGTCTCTCTTCTCTTTTACAGCTTTGCAGACTGTCTTTAGCTGTATTTAATATTGCTACATCTAAGTTAAGGTTTTTAACTTGGGTATAGAATTCACAGAATCAGAAAAATTAGGGTTGGAAGGGACCTCACAAGGCCATTTAGTGCAACTTTCCACTGATCGGCTGAGAGGGCTGCCTGTCATGTGGCCCCACCCCTCTTTACCAATTGACTGACCGTGGAGTATTGAAGGCACTGTGAAGACACTCAAGAAGGCTAGTTTGTTTGGTTGTTGCTTTTTTTCTGTGAATCTGAATGAGATGTATGTTTAACTACCATGTTTACTTGATGGTAAAACTAGGTTTCCCCCATCCCCCAATTTAACATGGAGAGGGGGAAGCCCCCTCATCTAAGAATAAAGAATGAGGCTGGGGAGGGAGCAGGCAGGTATTGGAGCTTCGACTTTAACCCCTACCTGGGGTCTGGGCCATAGCTATAGCTGCTGCCTGCTCCCTGCACCCTGACATCTCTTCTCGGCTGCTTCTTTCCCTCCACCCTTACCCTCTCCCCCCTTACCTTCCTTCTGCGCTGAAAGGCTCTGTCCATGCTGTAGGCTGGGGCACTGAGCCTGGCCTCACTTTGTAGCAGCAGCATGCAGCCTGCACTGCTATAGGGGCTAGGCTGGGGCCATATTCAGTGTCCCAGGCTAGAACAGGTATGGAGCCTACTGGCACAGAGCAAGAAAAAGGGAGTGGGATGGGGAGCAGAGACTAGAAGGGGGATCAGAGCAAACAGGTGGGACCTGAGGCTGCAGCAGGAGCCAGGCCGGGGGAAGAGATTACAGGGGAGCAAGCTGTGTGACCACCCCACACCATCTGCACCCCCACTGCTTGCCCCTCTGCAGCAGTGGGGTGGGGAAGAGTGAATTAAAGACAACCCTCCAATAATTAGAGTCTATAAATGGAAAATTATATCAAATTTTATAAATTATCCATGTGTAGAACCTAATTATTGAGGAGGGTCTTAAATACAGGATAATCTTAGATTTGAGTAAAATATAGTCTACAGGACTAATGATGAGGGACCTACTAATTAATGCCATTTCATGTATTTTGCAGAAAACATTAAATTTTGCAGTACCCGCAAAAGCAGGAAATGTCTGTGAAATCTGCAGGGGGGTGTGGGGAAGCAAACTTACTGAAAATAAAATGCTGGCTCCCCAGAGGGAACTGCCCAGCCATGCAGCTGGTAGAGGGGGGGTGGAAACAAGGGTGGAGGGGCTGCTGGTACTTGGGAGGGGAAGGGGGGCTCCAGGTGGCTGCCATCCCTGCTCCTCACTGCTTATTGGCTGAGAGGGCTTTCTGTCAGGCAGTCCCATCCCTTGCCACCACTTGGTGGCGTGGGGGGCACATGATGGACAGCCCTCACAACCAATTGGCAGTGGGGGGGAGTTCTGGCCATGACTACCCTTCAAAAATGGCAGTTGGCTCTCTGATCTGCTGACAAAATTGGCCAGCTGCCACCAAGTTGGGTAGACCCCCCCAGTAATGACATGGAATCTTTTGACTCTTTGGCCTAGTTTGTTGTGCTCTTTTTTTTTTTAAAGAAACTTTACATATAATCTCAAATTAATACTCATTCCGCTAATTGTTTGTTTTGATCTGAAACTGAATAATATATAGTGCTAGCCCCTTAGTATATTGTGAACATCTGGTAAAGCATTGGGTTTCTCTTTAACTGGAGAAAAATGTATTGTGTTCTATATGGTGTGCCACGCCACCTGCACCGCACTTTCAAAATCCTACGTCTGCCCATCCATGTCATTTTATAGATTTCTGTCCAACACACCTGTCACTTTAATATGTTTATTATATTCCAATAGTTTGTGCATATTTACATTAATTATATTAATGAAATTGTTGTTAATATTGTGATTACTGTAATTTGGTGACTTAAATTTACACTAATCACTTAAATAAACACAGGGTGTAGCAGAAATACTTCAAAAGAAATTGATGAGTTCCCCACATAAAGAATGGACAGGATGTCTCGTTCAGAAGCAGTGTTCTCTTGGCAGTTTCTTCTGAGAGCAGACTATAACAATGGTCTCTATCTGCTCTGTAGAAGAACAATAGGGTGTACTTTTCGGGGGGGGAGTTGTTTCTATTTTGGGCTCAGGACTTTGTACAAATGTTAGCTTTGTTTGTTTAGATGCAAGAAACTGGAAGATTATAATCTTACACACATGCCACTGTGGTGCTCCTGAATTGGAACATCCAAAGTTAACTATCATTCTGTAGAAACAAGAACACCACATTAAAAAACAAAAACAAACCTGACCTAGTCTGGTGCTCATCCTGATGCCTCCTTTGCCCAAGATTACTTATCTCCATGCAACCCTCTCTTTCCTTCATCCTCTACATATTACCTTGGATAGACTTTCTTCTTATAATCTGCTTGCTATCTCTGCAGAGGAGACTAGCATTAGCTATTGTTACTTTCAATCTTTTTGTCTTCCTGTTCCCACTCTTAACTTATGTAGATGACAGAATAGCATAGGGGAAGCATTTAGCAGCCAAAGCTAAGCTAAGGGGTTTAGTAGGTTTCTGCTTTATTTTTTGTGTAGTCTAATGGGCCTTTTAAGTTGCTCTGTTTCTCTTGCTCTAAGCCATCCTGAGCCTTTGTTGGGAAGGGTGGCATATAAATCACATATGTGATATATATGTGTATAAAAACAAAAAAATTGATGCATATACATAAATTCAGGCTTACTGTATCCCTGAATTTAATTTTTTTTTCAATTTTTGTTTATATGCAAAAACATGCATGAAAGAGAGACAAATTCAAAATATTTTAGAAAGTTATTATGAAAGGAAAAGAGTACAAAAAAGTACTAAAGGATATACTAATGGACACTTATAGTACTTTAACATTGTTTAATTTACTAGGTTTCAAACTAGTAGTGACAGTGATAAATAAACATGAAGCATTAAATAGTTCCATGGGACTGGATGGGAACTCCGCTGGATGACACTTGCCATCACAGGCAACCACAGGTTTCTCATCCCAACTACTCCTTTGGAGAGTCTGCCACAAAATTTCATACCTTTAATGGTTTGAAACCTTCCTCTGCTTTATAGCCAAACTCAGTCATGGCCAGTTTTGCCCATTTGTTCTTTCACAAACACTGCCTTTATAGCTGTTCTCCTGCTCTGTTGACTTCCCCCTACTTTCCTGCTGTATTTGACAGATGCCATCTTCACTCTTCATGTTCATTTTGTTAGGCTAGACAAAGAAACCAAGCATTCTTTGTATCCCGTCATTAGGTAGATTCTCCATTTGTGCAATTATGCTAGAGCCCCTCCCTCTCTTGAACGTGTATGACCAGAACTGCATTCTGTCCAAATGAGTTCTTGCCATTGTTTTTTATAGTGGCATTCACACTTCTGTATCTTGCATTTAAATACAGGCAACCCCCCACTTAACTCTGTTTCTCTTAGTGCTATTTTGCTATAACGCTCGTTTTACATTGATACCCAATTCCACTTAGCGCTCAGTGAGTTTTGTTATAATGCTCACAGTCATGTACAGCTGGCAGCAGGCTTCACTTAACACGATTCTGCTTAACATTTTGTTTTTTGGGAACCTGTTAAGAGCATTAAGTGGGGGTTGCCTGTATCTGTATTTTAAATTTGACATCTTTGAATAATTATGAAAATTGGGGGAATCTGTGAGAGTTAACAGCTCTGGAATAAGGTTACTTCTGCTCTCTGTTCACGTGTACATAGCCTTAACCAACATGGAATACCTCCAGCTTTAGTGACCCATTTTATTTTATTTTATTTCATAAAATGGTTCCTCAAGGATAATATGGCCTATGTCTAACTCTCTTTACTA
This sequence comes from Crocodylus porosus, assembly GCF_001723895.1. Taxonomy (NCBI): domain Eukaryota; kingdom Metazoa; phylum Chordata; order Crocodylia; family Crocodylidae; genus Crocodylus; species Crocodylus porosus. Next base: position 93,462,240 of record NW_017728906.1, on the reverse strand, counting down.
AAATCTGTGTTTTGCTTTCAAAACCACTACAGTTCAGACTGATTATAAATGCTTTGGATTATAAACAATTTTTCATTTAAAATATGAATGCATTACATCTGTCTCTTTTAAAGGGCTCACTGAAAAGTAAGTATTTAAAGTATATAATTTCTATGAAAGACGCAAGATGCATTAAACAGGAATATTTTTTGGGCAAACACATGCATCATTTGACTCTTCCAAATAGTCCTTTTTAATTCAATGGGCCCATTCATGCATGCATATCTTTGCAAGATTGTGTTCTGAAAAGACTTGGAATGGGTAGTATGAAAGAGAAATTGAAATAGCCAGTGTACCTGGGGAATGCCTGATTGCTTTAGGTTTTCCTTTCAACTTGGCTACATATCCTTAGCTTCCTGGTAATGGTACACGCTTTTCAGACCAGAAGCCATGCCTCTAAGTACAATAGAAAAGCATCTAATGCTACTATATTATTCATAGTTTGCAGAATCAGAAAGGACCTGCGCAGATCATCAAGTCCAGCCCCCTGCCATGGCAAGAAAGAGTACTGGGATCAAACGACCCCAGCAAGGTGTTCATTTAGCCTCCTCTTCAAGGCCCCCAGGGTAGGAGCCAGCACCACTTCTCCTGGAAGTTGGTTCCAGATCCTAGCTGCCCTGACAGTGAAGTAGCGCCTCCTGATATCTAGCCTGAATCTATCCTCTGCCAGCTCGTGACCACTTTTCCTCGTCGCTCCTGGTAGTGCTCAGGGGAACAGGGACTCCCCCAGTGCCTGCTTATCCCCTCTGACTAGTTTGTAAATGGCCACTAGATCCTCCCCTCAGCCTTCTCTTGTGGAGGCTGAACAGATTCAGGTCCCATAGCCTCTCCTCGTAGGGCCTGCCCTGTTGCCCCCTGATCATGCAAGTGGCCCTCCTCTGAACCCTCTCCATGTTGTCCGCTTCCCTCTTGAAGTGCGGCACCCAGAACTGGACTCAATACTCCAACTACGACCTGACTAGTGCCGCATAGAGGGGGAGGATCACCTCCTTGGACCTGATTGAGATGCATCTGTGGATGCATGCCAAGGT
>NW_017728906.1:93419024-93461000 GCF_001723895.1 Crocodylus porosus | reverse complement strand
AATTTGAACAGGGTGCTTTTTACCCCCTCGTTCAAGTCACTGATGAAAATGTTGAACAGTGCGGGCCCAAGGACCAAGCCCTGGGGGACCCCACTGCCCACATCCCTCCAGGTCAAATAAGACCCACCCACCACCACTCTCTGAGTGTGATCCTCCAGCCAGTTAGCGACCCAATTGACTGTGTAGGTGTCAACGCCACAGTCCCCTAGTTTTTTAATGAGAATGGGGTGAGAGATGGTGTCAAAGGCCTTCCTAAAGTCCAGAAAGACTATGTCCACTGCTACCGCTGCATCTAAGGATTTGGTGATCTGGTCATAAAGGCCACCAGGTTGGTCTGACAAGACCTGCCTCTAATGAACCCGTGTTGGTTACCCCTAAGCATAATCTCTTCTGCTGGCCCCTCACGGACATGTGGCAGGATAATTCTCTCAAAAAGCTGACCCAGGATAGAGGTAAGACAAACTAGCCCATAGTTTCCTGGGTCCTCCTTCCTCCCTTTTTTGAAAATGGGAACCACATTGGCCCTTTTCCAGTCCTCTGGCACCACACCAGAGCACCACAAGTGTATACCTCCTTTTTAGCTAGGAGATGTCTAGGAGACATTCCTGTATGCTTTTGGCAAGCCATGCAGGTTTTTGTCCCCTCTTGCCCCCTTTGATCCATGTTGGGATTACCTCCCTTTGAGCTTGGAGGATCATCTCCTTAAGGAACAACCACTCTTGGACACCCAACTCCTCTCCCCTTCAGGACCTCAGTGCCTCCCCAACTATTCTCCTTACCTCGTTGAAGTCTGTCCTCCTGAAGTCCAGGGCTGCTGCCTTGCTGCAGGTCTTTGCCGCCTTGCCCTGGATTGTGAATTCCAGCAGGCGATGATTGCTGTCACCCAGGTAGTCAAGCACCCGCAGACCTCTCGCCAAGACCAGGTCCAACAAGGCATCTCCCCTGCTGGGGCTGTGTACCTCCTGGGTTAGATGAAGGTCCTGTATCTCGGCTAGGAACCTATGTGAGTGGTCAGACCTGGCTGACTGCTCTTCCCAGCAGATGTCTGGAAAGTTCAGGTCACCCATGATGACCACGTCCTTTGACTTAACTCCCTCCGTGAGCTGACTTAAGAATTCCCGGTCTAGCTCTTCCCCTTGGTTGGGTGGTCTGTAGTAGACCCCCACCGTTAAGTCCCTTTCCCCTTGACTTCTTTGTATTCTAACCCAAAGCACTTCAGTGTGCCCCTCCTCTGACCTTATGCTACATGTTAAGGATGTGTATTCCTCCTTGACGTAGAGTGCCACACCCCCACCTTCCCTTCCTGCCCTATCCCTTCTGTACAGCCTATAGCCCATGATATTCACCACCCAGTCATGCATTGGGTCCCACCACATTTCTGTGATCCCCACTATGTCTGGGTTGTTGTCAGCTAGCAGGAGGGTAAGTTCTTCCTGCTTGTTCCCCATACTACGAGCATTTGTGTAGAGGCATTTGAGGCCTCCTGAAGATGTGTGCACTGGCCCCCTAATCTCGGTACTGCCTGGTCCCCTGTTGCTTACCTGGGTATTTCTTCTGCTCGTTGGTCTAGGCTGGGCTGTTCTTGTGGGTGACACTTAGTTTAGTGGTCCAAGGCTTCCTCCACTCTAGTCTTCCCCTTCCCCTGACAAGCCTAGTTTAAAGCCTGCCGGAGGAGATCCGCCAACCTAGAAGAGAACACACACTTACCTTTGGGTGGTACCATCCCACCTGAGCATGTCTCTCGTCCTCATGTGCGGGTCATTGTCTAGGAAGCTGAAGCTTACCTCAAAACACCGTTCCTGAAGCTGCCAGTTGATCTCTCTGATGCAGGTCTCGTGTCGTCTTCCACGTCCGCTCACTGGGAGGACAGAAAAGAATACCACCTGTGCCCCCATCTCCCTCAGCATGCCCCCAGAGAGTAGTAGTCCATCATCAGGTGATCATTACCTGGCTGCATCATTAGTGCCCACATGGATTAAGACCATGGGATGGTAATCGGCGGGCTGAATCATGGCCTAGATCATCCCCATCACGTCCTGAATCTTTGCTTTGGGCAGGCAGTAAACCTCACATATCGAGGGGTCCTGGTGACAGATGGGACCCTCTGTACCTCTCAGGATGGAGTCACCTATGACAATCATTCAATGTTTTCTCCAGGTCTGCTTAGCTCCTTCAGCCTATTCAGAGTGTGGAGAGGGTGGAGTTGCCTCCTTTCTGGACGTTTCCTCCTCTTCTTCCTTTTCCTGCAGTGTCACCAAAGTCTCATACCTGTTCTCCAGCTGACTGGAGGAACTGGTATTGCTTTGCTGCGAGCAGCCCTAGTTCTGGAGGTGACAGTCTGCCACTCTGCAGTGGAGGGCACACCCCGGGGTGCGTCTTCCTTGGGTGCAAGGCCCTACAGGGAAGGGAAATAACAATCAATTTCATCCTCCACCTCCATGATTCCCCTCAACCTGCTAACCTCCGCCTGGAGCTCCCTCAACTGCACCTCTAGGGCCCTAAGATGGGTGCCTGTGGGGGCCCCCAATCCCTGCCACCCCAGCCCTGCTGGGCATCCCCTGCGGGCCAGAGGGCAGGGAGATGCCAGCTCCCCCATGGGCTCTGTCTGGGTGGAGGCCTCAGACGAGCCCTGGGTAGGTGGTGCCCCCCCGGTCAGGGGCCCTAGCAGGACTCTGCATCAACATCATTTATATAAGTTGTTGTTTATTTATATTTTTGTGTGGTGCCTTTGCCCTACCCTTGCAGGAGTCTCCCTCCTGGTCCTTCCTGCCTGCCCATTGGTGCAAATGCTGGCGTGTTCTGTTCACGTGGCGCGGCTCAGGAGCATGGCTCCCTACCAGCTCAGCTAGAAGGGATCCGGGGGCTTCCACTCCAGATCTGGCTCAGCTGTGCCAGATCTCTCTGCCTCACTTACCTTTGGGAGATCAGCTGTTGCTACCCACTGCTGCTGCATCTGCCTCTGCCTTGGGTCAGGTAAGGGGGCACACGTGTATGTGGGACGCACATGTGCCCAGATCCCTCCTTTCTTCCCTGCTCCTGGCTCCCAAGTGCCAGGGGCTATGTCAAACCACGGCTTTTAAATATTGATTATATATAATTGTGACAGGGGTATTGCTACTAGAGCCTTTCTCTTGGTGGCTCCACCCTCCTGTAATGGGCCAACCACCTGCTTACTCACCTGCCATGCCTTGATTGGTTGATTGATTGTAATTAGTGGGAGGCTGCCCACTTTACGCACCCTGGTGCCAGGGGGTACTGTCTGTGGCTCCTTTTTCCTCCCCTACACCGCAGCCTGAGCCTCGCAGATGGTACTAACATGGCCCTTGCTTTCTCTCAGAGGCTTCTCGCTGTCCCCTTTACTCTGGGGCTTCTCACTCCTCGCAGCCCTCTCTCTGGGCTTCTGGCTGCCCCCCTTGCTCTGGGGCTGCGGCCAATGCACCCCAAATGCTGTACCCTCTCTGGCGCCAGGATCCCCACGCTACCATGGAGTCCCTATGAGGCCTCCTCCAACCCCTAATAGCCTCACCCGGTCCTCTGGTTTAACAACAAACACAAAAACACAAAGCCCCTGGGCTATAACATAAAAAGCTAACCATCCGGCCAAAACAACATTTAATCCCTACTGGGAAATACTCCAACCCATGGCAGCAACCAGAGGATGCTCCTGCTATCGGGCATCTCCCCCTTCCTTGGCTGCCAGAGGGGAACCACCCTCCTGGCCTCGCCTGGGCTTAAGAAGGGCCAAGCCCTGCCCTTCCTGTCAGCTGGCCCCACTGGTTGCCCTAGCAACCAGCACCTGTGCTGCTCTGGTGACTTGCAGCTGAGCCTCCCCCTTCTTGCCACTAGGGGCCTCCTAAGCCATTCCTGCTCTCAGGCTCGGGGCACCCGAGTGTTCTGCAACAATAATCAATAATGGTAAGCTTTAGGAAAGATTTGCAAGTGGTTTGACAAATTGAAGTGATAGCATTCCAAGTGCATAGGACAACATGGAAGATGCCAAGAAGATGGGCTAGTCAGAGACAAAGAAGAGCAAGATCTCAAAGATGATGTTGGTGACATGTGACATGAGTGGTGTTGTATTGTAGAGCTGTTCCAACAGGTCTGTTAGGAAACCTATCAAAACTGTAGTATCTTTAGGGGGCTGGATTTAAGAAAAGGCCATGCTGCTCCTCGGTTTTCCTTGCCAGTTGATTTGAGATATGTTAAGAACCTGTTCTAAATTTTGGTAACTGCTTCTGTACCAAATGCAATAAGGTATTGCTACTGTAGGAGCAGATACAAATATTGTATGGGTTTGAAAATGGGGAGGTGGAGCGTTAACCTTAAGAAGTGGATATGCAACAGGATTATTGCAGTTAATTCCACATTTTGATCCACAATAAACTTTATTCTGTAGTAAGGATAAGATGTGTGACCACCTCTTCAAAATGTGCTACAGATGCTGTTGCAATCTCCAGTCAGAAAGTTGTGTGAAAACTTGTTTGCACTGAGCAAACAGCTACCCCATGTTATTAATTTGGAGTTGAACCTATGAGATATTCCACATGCATCAACTTTCCTATGCGATTAGACGTTTTGGGGGGAGTAGGATAACTACCCTGGATTTGAGTCATTTACTATTACACTAATAATATATAGTAGTAAAACACTGAAATCCTAGGTAAAGTGACCCTTTGAAATTGTATTAACAAGATGACTATGTAGGGAAGTTATGCTCAGCTATATGTTGTATGCTGTTTTTACTTTATACTAAAGTCAGTTTACGTGTGGCAATTATGTACTTGTGTAGTGATATAGAAAGAGTCTCAATTTTGGGTAAGCTCCCTCCATCCCCACCAGGTACAGAACTAAAGTGATACAGTTGTACCCCTCCATCTCCTTGCTGCTGACTCACTGTCACCTGAGCGCACATACAGTGAGTGACCTTTCTGCTGCTGCTACTACTGCACCCCACTTTTTTAATGTCCGATATCCCTTACTGCTTCCTTCCAAAGTTTTTTATCTAAGCCTTAAACCTAGTTTGATAATGTTCTTTATTTTTTTTTCTCTGCCCTTGCCCTGTTTGACTTGCATGCAGTCCTGTCATACTTACAACTTCACCTTCGGCTGCCTTATCTAAACCTGTGATCAGCTTCAGAAGTACATTTTGCTACTTGTTCTTCTTTGCCATTTCATCCTTCCCTATATGACCTCACCCATCCCCACTTTCAGTCAAGGAAAACTGCCGTTGGACCGCCAGTCCAACCCTGGTTTATACTATCCACAACTCCACAGAGATTAAAATTATTTTCTTCCTGCATATCTGCTGTGAGCCCCTGAACTATAACCAGGTGCACCAACTTCAGGCCCCAACTGTGAGAAACTCAACAATGTACTGAGTGCCTAAAACATCCCAACAGGACATGAGTTCATAGTGTAGCAAACCTAAAAATAAGCTCAGCAGCAAAAGAAAGAAATGACAGTTTTTATCAAAGGTGCAGTTGGAGTAGGACCTAGGAAAGGGAAGAACAGCTGGAGTTGGGGGAAGAGAAAAGGAAATGTGTATTTAACTTCCCAAACAAAAATGAGAACCTTAACAACAGGTTCAATTTCACTTAAATAAACAGGAAGGCCAAAGTTGGGTCTAGTTCAGAGTAGTTTTGTTTTGTTTGTTTGTTTTTCCATGCTGCTTTACCGTTCCTTGGAAGGGAAGGGAGTAGCTGCCAAAAATAAAACAAAGATAAGAACCCCCTCAGGCATAAAATGCACATATTTGAGGAAAAAATACAAATATTTCCATGCGCTGTGACTCTTCCCACAATAAACTATTTGTTGGAACTTCAGTTTTTAATCTGAAAGCCTGTGAAGACTGGGTCTGAATTACTTGCAGATTATGCATTACTTGCTGAGTTTTGTTGTCCTGGCTGAAGCTCCTGCTCTCCCCCCGGGTAGTCCATTTTTTGCATTAACCACCAGGAGGCAGGGTTGGACAGGCAAAGCCTCGATGAGCTGCTTTTAGATTCTCGGCTCTCTCTCTCCTTGCTGGTACTGCTCTGTACTCCTCTTTGGAGTTCCACCTTTACTAAGGGCAGCATAGATGCCCAAAGTTGTCATATGATGATTAAAAGCATATTCTTATGACAAGTTTATTGTAGATCATGAGTTTCAATGGAAAGCTCTATGAACATATTGGCAGCTTTAACTTTGGTTTTGCAAAAGCTTCCTCCTCCTTTCTTTGCTGAAAGTGCTGCAGGAAGGTCTGATTTGACAATGGGAAAGTAGTGAAGTAATTTAAAACCTGGTAGGGGTTGGTAAGCTGTGTTTGTTTTATACAGTGATCAGCTCGTTCAAAGTAAAGGTACAGGTTCTAGCTGGTTAGTCAGAAGAATGTAGTTACAAGTTAGATGAGTATTCTTCTTATTTTATAGATGTAGATCCTGAACCAGAAAAGTAAAATGATCCGTCTATTACTTGAGACAGTGACACTGGACTAGAGTACTGTTTAGAATTTGGGAACTTGTAAATTGTGTTTACTTTCAGACCACATTGCAGTGTTTTTTTTTCAGTGGTTTTCTAAGCTGCTAAAATACAATTGGACAAGACTTGGAGACTCCAGCTCTCACGTTAGACTGATACCGCAACCCATCTAATTCAGTATGCTGTTTGAATGGGTATAAATGTTTTTAAAAAATTAAATCTATCATTCTCTCTGAAACTGTAGATGATGATTTAATAGAAATGGCGCTGATTATTGTCATCATCATAATCACTGTCTGTGAAATTTGACTTGTTGATACTGAACTTATGGAACCAGAATATAAAAATTCTCAGATTCTCCTGGTCTTCAGAAATTTTCTGTTTTAGGAACTGAATTATAGTGGGTTATTTATACTGCAAAATTGGTGATGATTCACAGGAGATTCCAGAGCCTGAAAAGACAAGCTACCAACTTAATTCCATTGGGGATGAGCTATGAGCACAGCTCTTTAGGCTTGCCAGGTACTTTTAAATGGCTGTACTGTATTCAAGTGACTAATATTTATTATTTGTTATGATTGCTGAAAACAGTTCTTTCCTCAGATGTGGGCAGCTTCCATTGGCCTTGGTTAAAGTCACACGTACACAGCAGAGGCAGAATTGGCAGTAAGCTGTTGCTTTCTGTCTAATAAATTAAATGTCATGGTGATATCATACAGCTGTCATCCGGCATCACTGGGAAACTGGGCATTTATTCTTTTTGTTTTCTTGCTTGACCATTTCTTTGCCACCAGTATTGTGAGCTGTCCAACCAAGAATTAGGTGTGCACCATAAAACCTGTAGTGTTTTAGGTGAGGTGTACATTTTTAAAACATGTAAAATGGTATTCTCCAAATTGCAGAATTTTGGAGACTGACACTAAAATTAAACGTCTAAAAGGTCACTAGCTTTTCTGCTGAGGATTGTATGAATCTAAAAAACATACAGGTTCAGGAATTGGGCATTCTGTGCTCTGCAGTGTTGCATTGATATTTAATATATTAAAGCAGTGTAAAGGTAATTAAGGAGAGCCACCGCACCAAAATATTTCAAAGTCATTTCTATTTCTCTGTTTGAGCAACAATGACCTATCCTATAACTTAATACACAAATCATGCAAATCTGGAGTTGCAGTATTTCTTGTAAGGCTCATAATAATGAAATGAAAGATAACTGCTGAAGACGTTTATTTTGTAAGATAGCTCAATGTATTCCTGAGCTGAAAGATTTTTCTTGAGCACTTTCTTAAAAGCAACCTTTAGGTGGTAAAATGTCTTAAATGCATGTACAGCCTTATAGGACAGTATTCAAATTAGGCTTCATGTTTTGAAATACAGACCCTCCGTCTCATAAGTAACTGTCAAATATAGAAAACTTGCGCATTGCCCAAGTAAAGTAAATGATGAAACAACCTGCCTAAATCTAACAATCTGTCTTACTCATACATGTTGCTTCAAAAAATGACCTTTATTAGAAAGTTTCCATCTTGAAACCAAGACTTTATATTATGAATTGTTGTGTAAGGTACAAGTTCTGAAGCATTTGTGGAGACTGGTAAGTATGATTTATTCCCATACTTTACAGAAAGAGGCATGCATAAGACAATCTCATTCCCTTTAGAAGCAGTGATTTCTCAAGTAAAAGGCCTTTGACTTTTGCCTTTTCGATATTGTTAGTAATCTATCTGCCACCTCTTTCAAAAATTTAAAGTACTTCCTTAGAGAATAGGGAAGGAGAGAAAGTTATCTTTAATGAATTTAAGTTGCTCAGAAACCAAGCTGGTGACTAGGATGAAAAAACATAGATGAACAATTTCTGAAGAGATGGTAACCTTTGTAGTGAAGAACCAGGGGCCTTTGTACATGCTACATTTTTTGCCCTTTTTTGTGCTACAACAACGCAATTGTTTGTTTGCACAAACAGGTTTTCCAGATAGTTTAAAAGTCTTTCTGGTGCATTAAACTAAAACTCCTTTTAGTATAGTTTAGTTTGGTTCACCACAAATTAAAGTGTCATGTCCATAGACTCATTGCATGCAAACAAAAGCACTAAGATGTGTAATGAGCCTCTTTGTCGACCAGACATTGATGTGACTTTTTTTTTTGTCGCGCACCCCTTTGAATTGTTTCTGCTTTCAAATTGCTTCTGCTTTTTTTTTTTTTTTCTTGTACTGTTTGCCAGCTCCCTGCTCCCACAGCTGTGTGGCAGAGCATGGGTTGGGGGGCCAGGGACCAGGCTTAATTCATTTGAAAACCAAGCCTGTGAAAACACTGGTGCAATGCTCCAAAGCTTATTTAGTTTGAAAACCTACTACATGCAAACACTGCTGCAGTGCTCCAAAATAAACAAGTTTAAATTTTATAAACCCATGTAATTTAATGAGGATTAAACCCTGCGGTGTATACAAGCACCCCATAAGAACAAAATAATAAGAGCTCTGTGCAGACAGTTGTTCAATGTCTGGAAAATGGATCCCCCTTCTCTTGCATATTTGGTTCTGTGGAGTATTTAGCTCTCCTGGATTAAGAATCTGAGGGGGGGTTTCTTATGTCTTAATATCCGAAACATTGTGCTGGTGATACATTTCCTTTCAACTAAAGTTGCTGTAGAATAGAGTTCTGTCTTGCCGACTGGATGCCACTCCCCACCAAGTGTTCAGAGTACCTTAAGAAGCCCATGTAAAGTTTTAATGAGCAGGAGCTTGTTTCTCTCCTACTTAAGTAACAAGTGGAACATTGTTTATGGGGTTTTTCTGAAAGATGTCATTCTTAGCGTTGGTGGAATGAGAAGCTTTAGTCATGCTTGCCTGTCATTGCTCTCAGGAGCTTCACACTTGGAACTAACATTTACATTGTTTTTGCTGAGTGCAGCTGGATTACCTGGCCATTGTCTCTGAGTCAGAAGAGAGCTGTGGGATGGCTATAATCCAGGCTATTGAAGCTTTATGACTTCCAATTTATCTGAAAACAAACTCTGCTAGTCATCTGGTTTTTAGTCACCTACTACTAAGCTGGGTGACTTATGCTCTTGATTCCTTGTCCTAGTCTTCTAACAAGCAAATACAGAATAATACCTGATTTCAGATGTGTGTAAACACCTTTTACTATGAAGAGTGCTCGGCAATCTCTGATCTTCTTGATGCATGAGGCTGTTCTTTAATGATCAGTGCAGTTACCACCCCAATGCTTGACCTCTTTGTAAGAGTCTGTGCCCGATGATTATTACAGTTCACCTGCAACATTATTGCTAATATCCTTCTGGTGCTTTGCTTAGTAAAGCGATTCCTTACTGGGTCCCATTTGAAGTCTTGTTGCTGAAATAATTGAACAGCTTTTGAAAGCAAAAGTTCCTAGGTAAATTAGCGTAACCAGGAAGGTATGGTCAAGGTAGCGAGTGATCAAAGAGGAAGATCAGTTGGCTTCCTGTTTGCAAGCTTGTGGACTTGTGCTTTTTTTAAAGAGAAAATAAGCAGCTTGTTAAGACTGAAATAAACTTTATTAAATCCATATCACTTGGGTGGGCCAAAAATGATCTAATCCTGTCCTGAATTTGCAATGTCTGTGATCTCTGCCTTACCAAGGCACTGAGGAACCAGAAGGTAATAACTATGTTGTTGTTGTTACTGGGATGGGCAATGTATACAAGCAATTTGCATGCAACAGTATAAAAGCAGCAAAAACTTTAGACCTCCTTATTTTATGTCACAGCTGTCACCACCCATACCTCAGAGACATGGAAGGATCTTTCAGAAGATGAATACGTAATTGCTTTCACATACGCTAAAGGAAAGTTTTCTTCTGCAGCCTGACACAGAAAACTCTCCCACCCTTTCCCCCAGGTACATGAGGTCATAAATCTTACAAACAGAAGACAAAGGAGGGTGATGTCCCCATAACAAAGCAGAAGATTCACTGAATAGAAATCTCAGCCCTTGCCCTATGCTGTGAGAATTGTGCATTTACAGAGAAGAAAGTGGTTGTTTTGGCACGGTTCAGTCACTCAGCATTACATTTTGGGGTAGTGAAAGAAAGGACAGATAATAAAAAATAATTTTCTTTGTTTCTTGATATCTTCCCCCTCCCACTTCCTTCCGCTACTTCTGACCTATAGTATGAGAGCACTACTAATATAACCTTTTCAGCATCTTCACAGTGCTAGAAGACTTTGGGGGTGGGAGGTCTATTTTTTCTGCTTGTAAACTTGTAGAGGAACAAGACTGATCTCTTTATGCTTTGTATTTATTTTTTCTTATGGAAGGTGAAAGCCTTAAGACTTTTCAGTTAATACATACACATACTCAAAAAAATTAATGACTGAATTAAAATTCCTCCAGTTCACAGTGAAGGCAAACCATTGAGGGGGAGTGCAATAAATGGCTATCAAATGACTCATACTTTTTATGGATGTCAAAGGATTGCTGAGAGTTGGTGACTGGCTTCTGTTTCAGACAGACTTTGCTGTCATTCTAACCAAGACTCCCTTCCATTTAAATAAATTTGGCCCATTCATTACAAAAGACGGATTGGTGACGTGTTTCTCAGTGTACCATATAAGACAGATGGTAATTTTAAATTCCGACCGATCTTGGCTACATGCTGACTTTTTATGGAAATGGGGAACTCCTCCTTAGCTGGTCTGTGGCTGTTGGCTGAGGGCAAGTAAAATTCAGGGGCACCCAAACCCCAAGCTTCCAGGCCTGGACCTGAGCATAGGATGCCTTCCAATTGGATTTGAAAGTATCTGATGCCTCGAGCTGAAAAGTCTGGGATGGAGCATGCTTGCCAGTTGCAGGGGTACATAACAGTGTTTGAACTTTATTTAATCAAAAGGATTCGGAACTGATCTGACTAATTTGACCTGGAACACAAAAATTTCCCAAAAAATATATATATATTTACTGTAAACAAGAAACCTGGATTCTCGTCATATATGACAAGTAGCCAGGTTTCTTGTTTATAGTAAACAGAAGAGTGGCTTCTAAACAAGGTCTAAACAAAGCTTTCCTGCCTACGTGCTGTCATATTTCCTTTCACATTAAGAAACAGACAAAATACAACAGAGCAAGCATGTATTAAATGGTCATATTGGAAAAAAAACAATATTTTACAGCAACATAAAACTAGAACACTTTTCAGTACAAAATGCTTATACATTTTGTGTGCAACATAAGAAAATGGTGCATGTGTTTGTTTCACCTTTCTGTGTTCGTTATTTTTGGTCACTTCTGTATAACTTTAGTAATTATTCTTTAACATCTTGTTCTATTATCTTTTTTGGTCCTATAAATATTTAGCTCATAAACTGAGCTACTTGCAGTGTGAAAAGGGGAGGGTGTAGAGGGGATATTACTACCTGTAGTAGTAAAGGTGCAGGTGAGAGATTGCAGTGGGTGCCTGGAGTTTTTATCTATCATGAAATACCCTTTTTCCATAATGAATCTATCTAGCAATGTAAAAGATGATAGTCACAAACAACAGCTTGGTGTGCTAAATAATCAGGGAGTATTTTCATATCATCTTTCCAGCCTAATACAAGTAGCAATAGCTTATCAGTGCAATATGACAATAAACAACAAATTAAACTGTAGTATTTACCAGCACAGTATTTAGAGCTTCTGTAGAAACAATATAGGTCAACCTCAGTTTATATTTGCTTCTTGTCTTTAAACTGACATATGGTGTTTTTCAAATACAGTATATACAAGACTTGCCAAATATTAAAGGCACAAAGAACCTGCAGCTGTGGGCAATGGCTTTCCAACCAAATGTATTAAAAAAAAAAAAAAAAAAAAAAAAAAATCATTCAAGGCTGTATTTGCCTGTCATTTTCATTCCAGTAGTGATTGGCTGGCAAGTCTGCTGCTGGCATCACACAATTGGCTTGGATGTGAAATACAAAACAGTAGCAGATTTCTTTATTTGTACTCTGTGACTGTAAGACTTACAGTTGAATGCAGCAGAAAAACAAAGGTCATCTTTACACACGGATTCGAGTGTGATCTTTCTCACAGATGTTTCCTTCCCAAAGAAGTGCATCTTATCTTCTTTTTCTAGTGTATGACTTTGAGCTCTTGGATTCCTTGGGGATTTTTTGCTTTGAATATAAAAATTCCCCTATTAGGAAGTTTCTAACATGGAAGACTGAGAAATTCAGATGCAAGAATTAATGGGAGGCATGGATCCTAGGAGCTTGTGTTTTTTAAAGGGGTTCAGACACCAACAGAGTAAGGAATGAATCCAAGAGGGGGTTTACTGTAACAGCTGTAGAAGGGAAATGATTCTGTTTTCAAGCTTGAATTTCAAAAAGTACGTGAAAGATGGATTAAGCTTGTAACAATCCTCCTAAAAAACTGAAGGGACGTACATTCTCTTCAAGGAATTTTGGTACAGGATATGCAAAAATCTTGCCTCCCATGGTTGACGGCAGTTCTGTGTGTTGACTAAATGAAGCTGCATCGAATCCATTTGGGAGCACTGTCTTCCTCATGGTAACTGTATGCAGTCACGTGCATAACTGAAATAACTTAAGGTTCAGTGCAAGAAGGTTAATTTACTAATTTTGCTCAGCTGTGAACTATGGTTTCAGAGAACCGGAGACCGATTTCATCTGCGTTTTGTAACTATAGTTTTTCTTTTATTCCCTCTGAACTTAGCTTGCGAGATGCTGGAATTGGATTTATCCTTGTCATAGATCGTAGGCAAGACAAATGGACCTCAGTGAAAGCCTCAATCCTGCGAATAGCGGTGAGTTCAGCTTTCAGTGAAAGCCTTATGAAGGCCCTTTAAAGTTTGAACTTCTTGCATCTATAAAATGCGGTAAACTTATGGAAGTGTTAATGTATGTCTCATATATATGCTGTAACAATTCTTTATTTTTCTCATTTTAATTTGATAGTATAAATACATAGGATACCATAAGTTTATATGATATGCTTACATGCTACAGCTTCTAGCACTAAAGTTAGATAAATTTGTTTTACTGCATCTGTGTATGAATGAACACACCTGGATCTGGTCTAAAATAGTCTTTGCACTGATGACTCAAACAGCTTGAATGCTATGGCATGATATTTTCATTTTATTTGTTTGTTTGTTTTTACTGAGAGTGAAGAGTTTGGCATCTGTTTTAAAATTTTTGCTACCAGATTTAACATGTTCTAGACATGCATGTTGTTGGCAACTAAAATATTAAGCCCACAAACTTCCTAAAAATTGCATTTTATTTTATTTAAATACCAAGTTGGCTTCCATTAAAACTGGAGGTTCTATAAAGAAGCTACAAGGCACCTGATAAATGCTTTTTATATATTTTCAAATAGAGCTTAACTCAAAACTTTTGGGCTACTAATTTTTCAAAATGTAACTACAGTATGCACAAAATGTATTGCACAGTGCAAACTCTTAACATGTAAGCAGAAAAACAGAAAGAGAGGTTGGATGGTAAGAATGTTCATTTTAATGAAGTCTGAATACTTATACTTTTTGCTATTTTCTAACCTGTCATTATCAGTATTTGTATAATCAGGAATTTGTATAAGTACAAAACAATGCACGATGTAGCTTTCCTTTTGAGGGAGGCATTTTCATGTTACTCTTAAAGTGATTCTAAGTTGTTTAGAAGATTTTTATATATTGCCAAGAAATGCTGGAAAAGTAAATCTTGGCTCAACAGGTCATGAAAATTAGAGATACTAATTTGAGACACAGAGGAATCCAGTGGTAGGGACCAAAATGAGGTGAGTTTGGAGCTGCTGAGTTTTCATAGTATTGAAGAAGCAAGGATTTCTTGGGATAATATATTTTATTGGACCAGTTGTGTAGCTGGGATAGTTAGACAAGCTTTCAAATGCAAATGCAAGACATTCTTCATCTGTTCTTACATTCAAAAGTGTCTAATTCTATCCCAGCTACATAGTTTATATCTTTCATGGAATACAACCTGAATCTGTACACACTGTGATGCAGATGGGACAGATCATTCTCATGAATGTAGGAGCAGCTGGAGTTTTTACCTGGAGATTGATGTTAAGCTGTAAATACTTATTCTGATCCAGTCTATGTTAGAGTAAATTGCTATTAGTTGGAACTCAGCTTTCCTCAAAAAAAAAAAAGGCAGCAATATCCCTAATGGATTAAGCTGAGTCTCTGGCTCTTCTCTCTTTGGCTTGTAGGACTTTGACTAGGGTCTTAGCTTTTGCTGTTTGCTTTTTTCATGGGTGAGCTGGATGAAGTGACCAATGATGTGAAAGCTATTCTGGTTGTGCTGGAAAAATGGCTATCAAATGGTAATGTTTTGCAGCATTTCTAAATGTGAATAGGAATTTAATTAATTGAATCTGCTCTGTAAATTTGTTTTACAGCCTGCTCCTCTCAACTAAGTATTCTGTATGCCCTGCTCTTATGCCTTTCTTCTGGACTTTGTGAGCTTAATTGTCCAATAGGAGTAGAGTGGTCTTTAGTGGTTCACAGATCAGTATGCAGCCTCTGTAGCAGGGATCCGATCTGTTGATTGCTTCAATGATTAGGATCAAGACCTTCAATTTAGGGGCCTGAGAAGCAAGACTCATGAGGAAAGGCTGGAAGTATTAGGGTTAGTTAGTTTGGAGAAGAGAAGACTGAGGGAGAATTTGATAACAGTCTTCAAATACTCTAAGTGTGATTACAGAGAGGCTGGAGATGGGCTTTTCTCTGTGACCATAGTAGGCAAAACTAGGGCCAATGGCCTTACGCTTCAGCAGGGGAAATTTAGGTTAGAGTTGAGGAGGAACTTTCTGACTGAGGATGGTCAAATGTGGAACAAGTTACCTAGAGAAGCTGTGGAATTTGTCCTTGGAAGTTTTCAAAAGCAGGTTTGGACACTTGGCTGGCATGGTTTAGTTAGGGGTGATCCTGCCTTGAGTAGGGGGCTGAACTAGATGACCTTGTGAGGTCCCTTCCAGCCTTATTTTCCTACGAACTGGCCATGAAAGTAGGTTAGAAGCCAATGGAAGGACTAGATTATGGGTTAGAGATGTTCATAAGAACCTAAACCAGAGGAAAAAAACAGGTAGTCACTTTGTACCACTTGGAACCTATACATTTATTTCATATTCAGGTTCAAATGAAGTAATTTACAGTAATCCAGACATGTAGCTCTGTGACCCAAGACCTTGTCCAGAAAAAGGAAGTAAAGCTTCTTAGATGGATGGAGATGGATTAAGATGCTCTTAATTGTTGGTGCTGTGTAGTCAGCCATGCTAACAGATGAGCCAAACTACTTTTGAGGTTGTTTAACTTTAGCAAAAGTGGGAATAATGTGGGGATGAGTGCTTCAGTTATTTTTTTTTTTTTTTTGAAGCATGTCTTCAAACCCAGCAGTTCTACTTTGAATAATCTGACTTAGAAGGTTATACTTATCCAGGATTTAGTACTTTATAAGCCCTGTGATCTCATAAGAATGGTACTGATTGGATCAATGGACTGAGATGGGTTAATTTTCTGTTTTGCAATATTTCTGTTTGTATAAAACATTGTTCTCTTTCCAAGACATGTTTATTGTAAAAACAAAAACAAAACAACCCCCCCCCAAAAATTCTGTTAAACAACTTTTAGACTCTTGTAACAAGTAATACTTAAGACTGCCATAACGGACAGAAATTGAATGAGCTCTATTCTCTTTTGTTCAGCCTGTTTGCATTAGGCATTTGACATCACTTTGGGTATAATCACTGACACAATTTCCTTGATATAATCAGTCTTTTTTCTCTTTTATGTGGATCTTTGACATGTGAAAGAGAGAAAAGATGGGGAAAATGTTTATAAAGCCATTATCATTGAGGGGTACTTGGGCACAGACATATGAACAATTTTCTATGAGGTAAAAGAGCTCAAGGGCTTAAAACATGCCAACTGCTCTGAACTAACTACCCAGATGCATGCTCTCACTGCACCATGAATGGAGGGTAAATCGCAATATCTCAGCTTTTAGTGAAAAGTAAATTATGCATCATGTCTGTATCGCTGCTACTTTAAGATGATTCCAACTCATGATGCCTGCCTGTCAGCCCGTTTTAACTCAAGCTTCCTGATAAACCTCCGTAAACAATTAATCTTAAGAAAGAATATGCCATTGAAACATGTTGGGTAATTGCAGCAAGTTAATGGTTGATGTAGTTTCAGGTTGCCTTACGTTCTCTTTCTCACATTAAAAATATTTGGGTATTCTGGCCAAAAGTGTTTTGCAACATAGGAATAAATGTAAAAGGAAAGAAAAAGCATAAACCAGCCTTAGGGTGCTTGCTTACACAAGTTCAGTTCTTCACACAGTTGGGCCCCTAAAAGTGCTGTACAGCCATGACATAACACACGTGCATGGCTGCAGAGTGCTTTTAAAATGGCCAGTCATGTGAAAAATTAACCCTGGTCAAATCGAGTATTAGATGAAAACACTCTAGAGCGGAGTGCCTTAGGAATTTGTGTTCCCTCCAGGGCTCATTTTTTGTGCTTTGAGGCTGATACTAACACAGAGCACCACCCTCAGCCCTGTCTCTAGGCCTGTCATTGGGGAAGGGCAGGCGAGGGAGAGGGAACATCAGGAGCTGCTGGCTGCTTTGCATGGCAGGAGCTGGAGGGGAGGGAGTGAAACGGAGCCCCCTTCCTAGCTACTAGGGCTGTGCGAAACAGCACTGGTACATTTTGACAGAACAGCAATTTGTTTCGATTCAAAACCGTTGTTCCGTTTCGTTTTGTCGTAACAGTTTCACTGTTCCAACGCTGTTTCAATGTTTCGCTCGTAGGCTATAATGGGGAAGCTTGAAACAGCCTATAGACTTTATTTCCTGTCTGATTTGGATGAAACTTGCAGGAATGGTAGCCCCTTCTGAGGGCACGATGTCTGCCACGTTTCTAGGAAATAGGTGCAGCAGTTTCAGGGAAATTGCCCTTCAAGCTGCCAACAAGCAAAACTCGTGACATGGGTGACACTATGTGAAGGCACAGCAGGGTGAAAACTGCAGGGATGGTAGCCCCTGCTGAGGCCCTGCACCTTAGGCTGCTGAAAGGCAAAACTCATGTCATGGGTGGCTGTGGGACTGTGTCTGTCTTGGGGCACAGGGGAGTGAAAGCTGCAGGCCTGCTAGGCCCTGCTGCAGCCACAAAGCCTGCCAGCTGTCAAGGAGATAGGTGCAGGGCCTTCTGGGGTCCTGCACCTCTGGCGCTGACGAGAAAAACTCATATATGACTGTCAAAAATGCTGCTTTTTATGGACTTTTTCCATCCCTCCGCCAGAGAACTGGGATTGGAAGGGACCTCAGGGAAGGCTGACAGTCACTCGCCAGCTCCACAGTCAATATTGAGAGCACTCCTTGCCCCTCCCTCGCCTTACTTTAGTTTCTGTTTCCCTGCAGGCAAGCTCAGCTAGAGCTTCAAAATTCAAAATGTTTCAACTGGCCTCATTTCATTTTGAGGCTGCTTCAAAGCCCTCCGTTTCATTTAGATTTTGCTGTTTCAAGCTCAATACAGGTTGAAACAGCATCGAAACAAAACTGCCAGAGAAATTTTGCACAGCTCTACTAGTTACGCCGCCTGGGCTGTTGGTGGGACCTGGGCTGGGTCTGGAGGTGAGGGGCCTCTGTTCCACCCTGCCCTCAAATTGCACTGAATTGTCTTTTGGAGTACAAACCTTGTAAACCAGAATTGTCCTATATTTTTGTTCCATCTCTCTTGTATTCATTTATCGTAGAATGATGTTCTTCACATTCTTCATTTTGTGGCTTAGTAACCATATTAACATAATTGACAATTTATTTTTGTGCTGCTTAATTTGGCATAGTGCTTTTAAGAAGTCATTGTGTGGTCTGTTAGGTCTGCTTAGTATGTGGTGAGCTTTATAACAAATGTTCTGCTGGATTGGAATGAAGTGACTTTTTTCTTTTTCAGTACTTTTTTTTTCTTTGTACATTGTAAAATTGGCTGGCTTTTTAAATTGAACTGTGTTCCAGGAGTTCCTCTTAGATCATATTCTTGTCTCTGCAAGTCACTAGGGCTTTCAAAAAAAGCATTAATGTTAATAGTGATGATGTGAGCTCAGAAAAGGGGGAACAGCTGACACCTGACCAGCACTGTTTACTGTAGCACTTCTCCAGTTTTACTTGTCCTAATGCTCATTAGTGATTCAAAGTAAAGTAAGAAATGGAAGGAAGTGGAAATGTGAGGACAAAAGTAGGCTTGTATGAAGCCAAGTACTCAATTGGAAACTACTGAAGAGCTTTGATACCTCAATGGAAAAGTGAAACCCAAGGCATGAATCTGGAAAGGTGTGTATGCAAACAAATGGAGATGTGCAATAGAAAAGGTGAGAGAGAAGCAGACTGCATTGCAAGGAAGGCATTTTGAAAGCATGATAAATTTTGCCACAAATCAAATGGGACTAAATTTTCTTTCAGTGTTGCATCATATGCTTGGAGCGGTTTTTTGAAATAGGGCAGCTTGACTTGCTGCAGGCTTGCCAGTTCATCTGTCCATGGCCTCAGTGTAAATAGTTGTAGACTGAATAGCAGTGCTGTTTTGGATAGGCTGCCTGGGCTAGAGGAAAAAAAATATGCCTCTTTCCTATAATATTTACCCTTTAGATTAATAATGATTAAAAAGAGAAAAGTGACTTCAAATTAAGGTATCAAGCATTAATTAAATTCTGTACAGAGAATATGTAAAAGCTTATTCATTGTTTCATTGATTTTTCTTCCTAATTCCTGTCTGAAACAGAAGCCATTGCTGTTTCTGTCTTGAAAACGTTCTTGGGTTTAGGCTTTCAAGAATTTCATTTTGTGTGCATCTGCAATGTCATGTTTTAGCCAAAGCAATTTAAATTTACTTCTTAACATGAAATGGTTATTCAGCCTTTTTGTTTTTGTTAAATTATTGTAACTTAAATGGATTTTTTTCCTTTTTTTTTTTTTTAAGCAAAATTACCTTTCATAGGAATTTTTTCCATGCATTTGGCAATTATGGATCTATTTGGCATAAACAGTGACAAAAACTTCTCTTGTTAATACAAAGGGCCTATAATCTGCAGTAGGATAAGGATGATTTGATGGTTGATACAAGAAATTAGAATGATCTGGGTTTGTACTTCTCCATATTCTCTGTGAAAAAACAATCAAATCACTTTTTGTTTCTTCCCTTAATTTAGAGGGAAGTTTTATTCATACTAAAGCAATGGTTCACTAACTTTTTGGACCCACAGATTGGTATCAGCCCTCAATTTCTCACTGACAATCAACTACTTTATCAAACTTTGAATGGCAAATGCTATAACCAAGGGCTCAGTACAATCTGCAGCCTGTGATTTGAGAAGCACTGTGGCATGGGCAGCCTGTATGTGGCACAAAGCAAATCAGGGAGCAGATAAGCAGCACAGCCACAGATAAGGGAGAAGACAACAGGAGATCAGGCTGGGAGCAGAAATCAGAGCAGCAGCTCAGGCAGGGAGTACAGAGTAGAAAGCAGAGCAGCAAGTGGTGGAAAGGGATCTTAGAGAGACTCAAGGAGAGTGTGGGGCTAATTTGTGGTACACCTGCAAAAACTGTTGGCCCCTACTATATTAAGCTGTCTTAATATATTTAACAATGTTATCTTCTTGAACTACCACATTTTAGTACAGCTAGTATCAATAGTAATTGTGAACCATATAATGCAGCACTGGAACATTTTACAATCCACAAAAAATAGCTAAATCATAATTAGATTACAATGGCTTTCTACAGTAATTGGAGGCCTGGAGTTTTTATTCGGTGAAACATTGAGAGGCCTTCCTTATATCCTGATTCAAACTGGGTTACTTATAACTGTAGAAACCAGATACAGAAACTAAGACAAACTGGTTTCATTATATTTGCAGGCATCTTTCCCAGGAAACCTGCAGCTAGTCCTTGTTCTACGCCCAACAGGATTTTTCCACCGAACTCTCACCGACCTTGCCTTCAGATTCAACAGAGATGAATTTAAAATGAAGGTACCTGTAAGTATTCCTTTTCTTCAACTTATGTTCATAAAGATGTATTAAAAGACTTCATATGGAAATTGAGAACACTTTGTCACAAGAACAAACTTGCATAAAAGTATTTGTAACAATTGGTCTGTGTAATTTTATATAGGTATTATTTTATCCTGTGTTGTAATTTTGAGGAAAACATGTCTATCAACCTTTTCCCAGACAAATAATAGTATTTTAATAATTATGTAAACAAAATTGGTAATCTGATATGATACCTTGCCTGCCTATGTCCTTAGACCAACACTGCTACAACTAAAAACCCAGCAACGTGGAAGCTAATCTTATATGAAGCACTTAGCCCAAAATTCCTTGTCACTGGGTTGGTAATGTTAATCCTGCTCTTGCTGTTGCAGATCATAATGTTGGGCTCAGTAACAGAACTTCAGCGTTACATTGGTAAATCACAGCTAACAGAAGACCTCGGTGGCAGTCTAGATTATTCCCATAGCAGATGGCTGTCTCATCGCACTGTAAGTCTCCAGTTGTTGCTTTATTTTTTCAGTTTAATGGACCCTTCTGTTTTATGCTATCACTTATAAAAACAAATTCCAGTTAATGTGCACTGACATAGCCTGAGTGAGGAATCCCAGTGGAACTTAGTCATATTGGATAAATATTATGAGTAATAAGTTTGGGAGTGGTTTTTTGGGGGTTTGGAGCAACAAAGCTGCAGAATATTGTTGAGGGGAGGCTTATTGTTCCTTCAGCAGAGAGAAAACTAAAGTTAAAAAAATGATTCCAGTTTGTAAAAGTGTGTGGGAAATGTATCTGATGTAGTCCTACAGAAAATATGCAGTTAAGGAGCTGATGGTGAAGGTAGCTTGTATACAAAACTGTTGCTTGCAAAATCTTTTGTATAGACCATCTTTCATCTCTGGAAGTCTGTCTGTTTTACTCTGCTTTAATGGTTATCTTACAACATTTGCATCTTTTTTTTTTTTTTTCAATGGGAGTTTGTGTTCAGAGAGTGTGAAATTTCTTTAATTTTTTTCTGTTCCCAAAGGCTATAGAAAATTTCGCCCTAATGGTTAAGGAAACAGCTCAAACCCTTCAGTCCTTTGGGACTGAATTGGCTGAGACAGAACTGCCAAACGAGGTGCAGTCAACCAGCATCCTTCTTACTGCGCACACAGAAAAGAAGGATAAAATGAAGGTAAGCATGTTGCAAGGAGGGAACAGTGTTTTTAGTCTGCACATTGTTTTAGTTATAACTAGCAATACAAGTACAGCTGAAAATTGAAGGGATTTTTAAATTTAAATGTATAGATGCATATAAGACCTTCTTGTATAGCTAGACAGTTGTAAGAAAGTCTGAAGTTAAACAAGGAACTTTATTCTTTGCAAAAGAATACTCCTTGAGGTCAAGGAAAGATGCTACACTTGGGTGATCTTTTTAGGCATGGATTGCTTTATAAACAAAATGTAGCAGTGATATTTTTATGTTATTTGTATGTGCAAATACACTAAAAATGTGTAAATATTTAAAGTCCTGTAGCTTTATTTGCTTTAAACCAGGGGTGTCAACCATATAGCCTGGTTGTGACTCTCAGCCATGTGGGGCTGGTAAAAAAGCTAAGACTATGGGGGCATGGTGGGTAGGGATGGACTTACCACCAAAATCTGGGATACTGAGCCCCTTTGGGGGGCACACATGTGGGCATTAGGATGAGCAAAGATTATATTAACCCCCGTGGATGCCAATGCATGCTCAGCTACTGCCGTACTCAAATCTACAATGTGAAGAGCCCCACAGTCCAAATCTGCCCAGGGAGTGAAATGAGTTTTATACCCTTGCTTTAAAGCATTGCTATTAATCACATTACTAAATAATTCTCACTAATCTTTCTGTAAAAAAAAAAAAAAAAAAAAAAAAAAAAAATTGCATTGTTACAGGGTTTCTTGTGAATTCTGTGATTGCCCTGATATATTTTATGGGAGTGTTTTATCTTCTGCAGGAAGACATGAGATTAGCAATAGAACAGGGACACAATATCCTTGCAAGTATCACAGAGCCAGTGACCGAAAACCCTGACTACCAACTGAACCAAGATCAGCTTGACAATCAAACCACAGCGGAAAGGTGAGATTAAACCAATTCCTGCCACTCATTCCATTTGTCTGTGAATTTCTTTCCTTTTTATCTTCTAGTGTTTAACATGGGCAGGTAACAGAAAAAAAGGCTTGCCATTGTAAACAGACTATTCAGGCAAATGCCCTTCTGCTGCAAGGGCTCTGTTGTAGGCCTTAGAATTTTATCTTTTGTGCTGTGGAGTCATCCTATGAACGAACATTTGTTTCAATGTCAAAAATAAATCTATGGCACTCACTCGGGGTCTGGTTCATCTGACTTGGATTTGGACAGCTCTAGGTAGCAAAAGAGAAGATTGCTACAATGGCTGACTGGCATTCAACTTGAATAAGGCAGAGAGAGTGTTTTGGAGAAAAGAGAGAAATGGTATCAATCCCTTCTTTTGAGTGAGCTTGTTAACCTTTATTGCTAAGAACCTAGGAGACCAGTTAAATCACCAGTAGTTTCTATACCTCCACGGAGTGGCAGAAATGGAGAAAGTTTTTTTTTTTGTTTGTTTGTTTGTTTTTGTTTTTCTTTCATCTGGTAGGAAATTGTCATCATTCCTGCCAGATGCAAATTTCTTGAAGTTGACTTCCTTGGCACTTTCAGATTTGGAGTATTGTAACGTGCTCTGCTTGGGACAAGCTAGAAGATTAACTGAGAAACTTGAGCAAAGGCAGAATGTAACAGGATGATTGCTTCTGTAAAAATGGGTGAAGTAGAGCAGAGAACTAGCTCTGTTCTCTTGCATCCTCTGATTTACAAATCAGGGTACTGAGTTTTGATTTCAACACACCTGAAGTTTTAAGCCTTAACTGGTTCAGAAATTGTCTCTGTCCTTGTGCTCAGATCTGACAGTTGAAATCAGTTTCTAATCATCTGGGAGTAAAAATAATTTCAAGGGAAGACTTTCTGCTTTAGGACTTATGAGAGCAAATGTTAGCTAACCTTATGGAGGCCCTTTCCTGGTAAGGGGTGTTTGAGGTAGGAAGGTTTATTTTTCCCTTATGCAGGGGTCAGGAAGAGTCTGTAGCACTGCTTACATTTTTATCAGTGTAGATGTTGGCCTTTTTGTATATGCTGAAACAGTACTTAGAGATTGCTAGGTGCCAGTTACATGAACACAGAAATAAGTAATAGATATTAAGGTTTTTCCTCTTCTCCCTTTTGTCATCTGTGTTTGTATTTGCTTTAGCTCCAATATTGTTAGTACACTTTTTATTCAGAAGAGCCATCTATTTCAATGCGGAGTTTTGGGAGAAACTTCATTTTCACTAATATAGCTATTGTCTATTTGCAAGCCATTTGCTGCTTGTTTCTGCTTAAAAATGTCTCAAATAGCTAGAATAACTGAAAAGCCAGAGTGGATTTTAGGGTTCATACAAGTCCCTCTTCTGCATTAATCTTATTTTGTTTTGGATTCAATTCCTAAATGTTTTATGTGTTATTCATTCCAAAATTCTAGGTTAATTTTTGCACTGAAAGGTGAAGAGCGTGTTCCTTTGACCTAAGCTGCAAAATATCATAAATATCATTACACTGTAAGGAGATTCTCAGATACTGTGGTGCACAGTGGTGTGTGTTTGGATATAGTATTGGTGCTTATGTAGGTAGGGAAGAGAAAGAAGTAAAATAATCTCAGAACTCAGGTTCAAAGATGACTGAAGTCTGCAAAAGGAAAGAAGTGGGGGTTTTATTACACTACTGCGTACTTGTCTGGGAGAAGAGTCTATATCTATAGCTTAAAGTGGAACTTGTGCGTGTGTGTGTGAGCACTAACTATGGCCATAGCTGTCAATGCTAATATTCAAGGTTGTTCCTGTTTTACATCATTATCATTTAAAAAGAAACAAACCCCCCCCCCCCTTTTCTGGATACTGAAGAGAGGAAATTCCACAGGTGAAGAAACTATACTGCTAACAGACCATTTTAATGCTTTGAAAAATGGTTACTTTAAAGGAGGCTATGAACTTCCCATTCAAAGATAATATCTCTTGATCCATATATCTGATGTGGCACTTTCTGTTGTAGGCTTCTGGCTCAGTTAAATGAAACTGAGACTGCCTTTGATGAATTTTGGGCTAAACATCAGCAAAAACTCGAGCAGTGTCTTCAACTTCGTCATTTTGAACAGAATTTTAGAGAGGTGAGAGTTTCCTGGTGCTATTCTAATATTGCCTTTGTGTCACTGGCTGGCTGCAGAAATTGGTATGCCTTAATTACACTAGCCAAATTGGCCATTATGCTCAAAAGAGCCTTTGACTCATTTTTACTTTTAAATTACATCAGAATCTACACCCAGGTTCTCTGTATTGTCAGTATTTGAAAACATCATTCACTTTTACCACTGGCATTCCCAGTTGCTTGGCTTAATAAGAACATCTCTCATATCCAGTTGTCTTTGCTATGGTAAAGGCAGAGTTCCTAAAAATGTTTTCCACTGTCCTTGTTGAATTTGCTCCATTTGCAAGTACCAAGTAATGGGATTGCCTTAATTTTTATTTTTATAATAACAATGATGTATTTGTTTGCACCTTGAGTTACGATTAAAGTTAGCTTCGCAAAGTTGCAATCGTCTTTTACAATCCTTTTTTTTAATGTGAGCAAGTCATTGCTACTGAAAATAAGGGTATCCATCATCCAACTGATGGCTTTCAATAGTAGTTTTGAGGTAGACGAAGTAACCCTGTCTGATGCATTGGTCTCTCTAATTTCAGGTCAGAGCAGCTTTAGATATTGTGTCCGAAAGGCTATCTGCTTTCACAGATGTTGGAAACAGTTGCTCGCATGTGGAGCACATCCTGAAGGACCTTGCTAACTTTGAAGAAAAATCACATGTAAGAGCTCTGTAATTTCTCCATGGTTCTTAGCCTGCCTGTGTTCCCTTTTTAAAACAAAATGTAAACGTGGTTGGTTGATGCATATATTTTATGGGACAAAATCTAAACCCTGAACTGGGCAGAAAGATAAGAAAACAGCTTGATTTATCAGGCAGTGCATCAGTTAACCATTTGATAATGGCATAAAATGATTTGTATAACATATAAATGTAATTTTCCATAATAAAACCATAGTTACATATTCTACTTGAGATGTTTAAAAATGCCAGTCCTATATTATAGATGTATGTTAATCCAGTATTTAAAAAGGTTTTGCTTTCTTAGGAAACTGTAGAAAAAGCCAGAGTGCTTGTCTCTGAAGGAGACCGGTTTATTCAGAGCAAGCATTATGCTGTGGACTCCATTCTTCCAAAGTGCAATGAACTCCAGCATCTCTGTGATGCATTTACTACAGAGACAGACAAGAGGAAAAATCTGCTCAACAAATCTCTGGAACTACATAGCCTATTAGAAAAGGTAAATGTCATATGTATGGAATATGAATTCCATATCTCTTGCCAATGGCACTGTAAACATGTGGTGCTTCCTTTTATAATGTACGTAGTGATTCAGTAAAGAAATACTACTTCTGGCCTGAATCAGACACTTGCTTAATAGATGGGGAAACCATCAGAAACATGATTCTTTTTCTCCCCTTTTCATAGCTAACTAGCATATAAGTTATACACCGATGTCCACTCTTTCTGTCTCCTTTTTTTTCCAGTCTATGAAGTGGTGTGATGACGGAATCTACTTGCTGGCTTCACAGCCTGTGGACAAATGCCAGTCCCAGGATGGTGCAGAATCAGCTTTACAGGAGATTGAGAAATTCCTGGACACTGGTGCCGACAACAAAATTGAAGAACTGAATAAAATATGCAAAGAATATGAACCCATCCTTAACCAGGAGTTAATGGTACTCTTGGTGTCTATACATGTGCATTTTGTTAACTTTAGGATTGCTTTCTTGCAAGACCAGCATTAATGATAAGCCACATCACTGTCCTCCAAGGGCAGCAATTTTTGAGGCTCTTTTAACTCCTTATCCATTCTGCTCACTAATGTCAGCTACACTATCTGTTGGCTGTACTGGTAGCAGATAGGCTGTACCATTCATGGCTGCTTTATTTGATGTCTTTAAGTTAGAGTGAAATTTTCACAAAGCTTCTAACTTTTTTTGGCATATGAACCCACACCCATTTGCAAAAGTGACTTGGGCATTTAGCAGCCAATGTCCCACTAATTATTTTTCTTTATTTTTTTTTCCTCTTCCTCTCAGAGCTAGAGCACATTGTCATAGGTAAAATTATTTTAATAAGTGATATATGCTAATGGCATATGGCAGCATAGGTTGTGAGTGTGTTCTTAACCGTGATGATAGTTTTATGCTACTGTTACAGGAGCATGTGCAGAAAGTTTTTCAGAAGCAGGAGAGCATGCAAGAAATGTTTCAAAAGAGACAAGTGAGCCTTAAGAAACTGGCAGCTAAGCAGACCCGTCCAGTTCAGCCAGTGGCACCTAGACCTGAGGCCTTTGTAAAATCACCTTGTACCTCGCCAGGTAAGTACCTGTTGTGACAAAGTCCTTCTGGAAACCCAGAGTTTCCAGGAATTGTCATCTCATGAGAAAGTTCGAATAAGAACTTCCCAGGGACACAATAGGCACAAAGCTAGCCACAAGACCTTCACAAGAACAGTATTAAGACTGTTACCTGTTTACCATAAATAGTTCTATACATAAATTGTTGTACATCATAAAGAGCTGTTCCAACATCACAAGCCTCTTCAAGATCCAACAGCTGTAATAGTGTAGCCCTGAAATTAGAGTCCTACCTTATGCAGCTGAACTTGAAAAGAACTCGAGCTTTCATCTGTGGCTGAACAAATAATCCATTTTAAATCTATTTCAGTTTTTACAGATGTTGATTCTGTCATCTATACTAGGTCTTCGAAGAGACTATGTAACCAGCCCAGAAAGTAATATGATTCCGAGAACGAACTACCGAAGAACAAAAGTAATTTTGTTTTTGATTATTTCATGTCCTCCTAGTCATCTGACTGTGTGAAGTTACCCTATTTCTTTGAGTTTGGATATACCAAAATGTTTTTTGATTGAGGCCAACCAGAGTCTTGGTTAAACAGTTTTATGTCCTTCAGGGTCATGCCATTCCCCCAAGGTCTTTCCTCTGAGAAGGAGGACTAGACCACAGCTTTTTCAAGCTGTTGTCTGGCCCCTATATCTATTTACGCCTGTGGTGTGATGTCCCCCAAGACCTTTGTATAATCTTTTGTTCAGTTGCTCTTGAATTTGCCTCTTACGTTTCCTTCATTTTTAGCCAAATCTCAGCTGTGCTTGTGTATGAAACTAGTTATAATATCAGTGTGTGTACATCTTCCTGTTTTTTCCTCCGACACTTTTTTTTTTTTCCATTTTTTGTTCCAGGGTGAAATGAGTGAAATGCAACAAAGCAGAAGTGGATCAGTGATGGATGATGAAGAAAACCTAGCTGTGTTACGGAGGTGGGTACAGCTTGGCAAACAACTATATTTGAGTTGAACACAATCTACTACTATGTTTGGATAAGGGTCAGATAAGAATCTGAAGTTTCATGAGCTTCTGGAAATAAATTAGTTGTACTCTGTCATATACAATGGAAGATTTTTCCCCCTTTTTAATCTTCAGGTTTATGTGAATTTTGCTTGTACCATATAGTTTAGCTTCACTTCATTGAGGCTGATGTTCCATTATAAGCACACTAATGTAAAATTTTGTTTCAGATGTTTATTCAAGTCTTAAATAAACCAATAATACTTTCATCTTCATAATTCATATTTCTGACATGAAGCTTTTTAAGCTTTTATTTGAATTAATTACTTCTGTCTGCCCCATCAGGTCCCATTATGTTACAAAATTAGCTTGATACAAATCTAGAATTGTTACAGAAGAGCTTGCAGAGTCAAGTGTCCTACCTCACCTATTCAAAAAAAGCTATACTATAGCTAAACTAAGCATTGGCATTTAGTCCATGTGTTCATGAATAGGCAAGGAAGCCATTCAAAATCATAAAATATATTGCTTGCTTGATTATTTTGGGGAGAAAATCTAATGAATACAGGCAAGGATACATTCATTTCTTCATATGCCATAAAATACAAGATGATTTGAGTACAAATTGACCAACAATAAAAATCTGTATTTCTTTGCACACGCAGTTTTGTCCAATTCCAGTTCCTGTAGTACTTCCAGACAGAACATAACCCAGATTTAGAATGAGTGGGACTTAAAAAAAGAATAATAATCCAAAGACTCAGTTTGTGACAGTACTTGCAATATTTGAATTGTGTGCAAATATCATAGTTCCCCTGCCTTTCCATCTCAGGCCAAAATTTTTACCATAAATATATATTTAAATGCTAGATTACATATAATTTTGATAGAAATTATGTAGCAGTCATAGTTGTCATTTTATTTTATTAGTCTAAGGAAATAAACCAGTTCTCCTTGATTTTTGTTTGCAGGCATGTAATTAATGAACTTATTGAAACAGAACGAGCATATGTGGATGAGCTTCTATGTGTTCTTGAAGTAAGTATATTCCTATTTATACATCTAATAGGATCTTATTCGACACTAGAGTGTCTTGACACGTACCAGTTTTGCATTAAACAATCTGACCTCTGATGGCATGTGTAGGGTTTTTTTCTTTCTTCCTCCTCCTCCTCCCTTTTGCTCAGTTTTTTTTGCTTCCAGCTGAGTTGTAGTTATTTTTCATTTCCAAACCCTCATCCCCATTAACCATCTTGAATTTCCATCAAGGTATCAGTTGTCTGCTGAAACCCCAGGTGAAATGTTCATTTAGTTCTTGGGTCTCGCCTGATTTTTTTTTTTTTTTTTTTTTTTAAATCTCTACATCATCTTTGCAGCAGTTGGACCTTCAACTTCTCATCTTTTTTCTTCACTCCCATTCCTTTTTTTAATCCAAATGGCTGAAAACCTGTGCTACTTGTTTTTAGTACCTTTTGCAAGGTCTAATTTAGTCTGACATTTGGCAATTTTCATTTTGTTTCTATATTTCATGATTGTTAAAACTTAGATTTCATTGCTGATCAGTTCTTTTCTCCTTTTAAAAGAATTTCATTGCTGAACAGTTCTTTCTCCTCTTTCCTAAAATCCTGTTTGAGGTTGTTATTAATCCAGTTACCACTGTAGCTCTTTCTTCTGGGTTTTTCCAGATAAAATCTCCAGATAGAGTGTTTACTTTTCATTTAAAGACGTTTTCTTGAAAGAAAATATCTTTTGTGCTCAAGCCTTTGAGCACGTCAGTTGAGTGCTTCATTATTTTCCTTAATTTCTTAGATGTTGCTCTTTTAAATCTTAATTACATACCTATTCTTGTTTATCCTTCCATTTAATGAGAACTGAATCAGCTCATGGTTATCCATGATCCAAGAGTATTTTTGTGACCAGCTCAAGTGATATCCTCACTTGTTCAAAAAAAAAAAAAAAAACGGGGGAGGGGGGAGCTTGGATCTTCTCAATTCAGTGAGTGTTTGGAGGAGAAACCTGTTGGCTATCATATCATGGGATATCCAAATGAGTTCATTATTAGTGATATTTGTTTTCTAATCTATTTTAAATTAAATTCTTCCTTTGTCATCAGTATAATGTACCTCTTCAAGAAGGACTTGTATCATTCTAATTAATTGTCCTGAATCCCTGGCCCAAGTCTTTCAGGAAACAGATGTCTCTTCATCAACACTGTCAGATGCTATGAAGAGGTCCAGGCAGATGAGGACTGGTCTGCTTTATATCGGATCATCCATCTGTACCACTGAAGTGGTTTCAGTCTTATTTCCCAGACCAAATCCAGCCTGTGCTTTCTTTGAAGAAGTAACTTAAATTTGATTATTTCAATTTTGGTCTTTGTCTACCTTGGGGAGATTGCTTTGAAATGGAGAGGAAGGCTTGATTTGTGAGTAGTTTTACACTGATTAATATTGAAGGTGCATTTCTTTGTTGGTTGGCTGCACTATTACCTATTTAAAAGGTAAAAGAGTCCTTGTCTGAATGATGTATTGGCTGTTTCAAGCAGTAGGAGTACTGGTTGTGTTTACAACCCCCCTACATAAGTAAGAAAAGGTGCAGATCAAATTTAGAAGTCTTGAAATTAGGGAACTATCAAATTCATGGCAGACGTGGGGTGCACTGTGGCTCTTTTAATCCTGCAGTTTCCCATGCACCCCCCACACACTCACTCTCTCTCTCTTTCATTGGTGGAGGGGCCCCACTTGCAGCTCACTCCTCATCAGTGGGGAGGCAAAAACTGTGGTTTTTAAACATGGTGCCTTTTTTTGACTCCCATCACTTATTGGATGAGGGGCCCCAAATGGCCCAGCTGTTTGTTTCTGACTGGTGGGGAGGCAAAAATGACACCATGTTTAAAACCATGGTTTTAGCTTCCCTGCTGGTCAGGAGGAAGTGGCAGGGACATCTGTGGCCAGGAAGCGAGTGGGGAGCTAGGGGCAAGGTGCACATGGGGGAACATACAAAATTAAAGGAGCCACCATATATTCTACTTCTGCCATGAATTTATGTCTCTACTTTAAATGTAACTCCATTATGGTGTCCAGAACTTATTGAAGAGAGAAGGTATTGGGACTGCTGTTTTTAAGTGGGCTTCCCAAATATATAAGACCTCTACAAAATGGAATGATTAGTTCTTTGTGTTGCTTGGTCCATGGCTCTAATGTGTCTTATAGGCACTCAGGTTTGAATTAGCATTTTATTCCAGAGGAGAGGGATTTGTCAGCTTCAACAGAAGCTTATTGGAAAGGTCCTCTTGGCAATGTAATGCATTATCAACATAGGCTTTGATGCATTCTTTATTTCCTCCTGTCTCTGGCAGCCATTATCTTTCTACTACTAATGCTTGAGTATCTGTTCTCTCTCTTCATCCAGTGCCAGGTGTTATAAAACCAAGGAGGCCCATGCATGTAATGTGTTCGTGTGGCGGGGGAACAGAGGCTGTCTGGAGTCGTTGTTAATGATTAAGACTAGCATACAATGATGATAGTCCTCCAGATTCTTTACTCTTTGTCCTGTAGGTGGAGCACTGCTATTAGCAAATGGGCCGTGGAATTTTTTGGAGTCTGTGAATTTCTTGCAAAGGAATTGGGAATGTTAATCTTGTTGCCTTGGTCCTGGAAGGTCTCTGACTACTGCCTAAATGCAGTCTGTCCAAAATAGCAATTTGGAATGTCCTCAGTCTTGACATTTAGGACAGAAATCAAGTCCAGGGTGTGAAAGCCATCGGGGAAAGCATGTGAGGATATACGTGTTTAACCTCCTGGGACAAATCTGGGGTACTTTATCACCATTTCCAAGAATGTACGGATAAGCTACTTTTATGAATCCTCTAGTCTTCAAATGAGCCTGAAATCAGATAATTTTTGCTTTGGTTATGACTACTAAATGAATACATTCAGATAGATAGATATATTTACCTGAGGGATGTCTCTTGGAGTGGGTATTTGCAGCAAGATGAATTCAGAGCTGCCTTACGCCTTGTCCTGTTGGGGTCTGAGGAGCAATAGTTTATCCCTAAAACTACAAATTCTGACGAGTTCTTGGTACACAAAAGCCTTGTTTTTTCTATATATAATCTATCTGGAAGTCACTATGTTGGGGCACTGTCCAGTGTTCCCAGGACTGGAGACAAGTGATAGTGATCTAAACCCCATATGTAAATCCTCCCTTCCTAATTTATGCCATGTTCACTGGCCAGAGAATCTGTCCCAGTATGCCTAACTGGGAATGTCTGAATCTGATGCACTTAAACTATTCTGTTCGTGCTACATGCTGAAAATGGGCTCTTCAGCATGACTTTTATTGCCTGCAGTAGTATATAGCTGTAGGTTAGTGTTTAGAGTCAAACTGGTACTATAACTTACCTTTCAGAGTATAACCTGGAATTTTAGCTTTGAAGCTAAGAGCTTAAATGTACAAACATTTTTAAATCACAAATTCTCTGAATTAAATAAGGCAGGAATTAAATTAACATTAGCCTGGGTATTGTGTTTCTATAAACTGCTGCTTGCTTATTTTTCTACAGCATTCAGTATTTTTTTTCAAATTTTCTCTTTAAATGGGTATATGCATCCTGCTTAGATTTCACTTAAGTGGTAGTAAAAAGAGGTGCTTTTAAGGTTCACTATTTTATCATTTATTTTGAAATCTTGCTTTGCTGTTTATAAGCAGCTAACAGGTTGACTTTTGTAAGGGACAGGTGTTGGAACTAAATTAAGCTACTTAATCTTCCTTTTTCTTGTGTCATAGGGGTATGCTGCTGAGATGGACAACCCCTTAATGATGCATCTTATGTCACCAGGACTCCAAAATAAGAAGGATATTTTGTTTGGGAACATGGAGGAAATTTATCACTTTCACAACAGGTTAGGAAGTCATGTTCAATTTAAAAAAAAAAAAAAAGCAGCGTGCTGGTAGGCAAGGCTGAATGTTTTAAACTGCTTATGAAAAACTTTAATACCATGGACAGACTTGCATTTGGATCACTCTGAATCCCAGTGTGTTGCAATTTAGGCTCCATGTGTAACCCCACCCTCTCCCATACAGCACTTCAAAATGTCTGCAAAGACATACAGGCTAGGGACAGAAGTTGCACAGAACCAGAAGTCCAGCACATGTAAACCAGTTTCAAAATGACTGAAACTAGTTTGAGATAAACCTAGTTGAATATAGTATCAGACTTAACTAATTTAGGTCAAACTGTTTTCTGGAACTTGTGTCCCAGATCCCTTCCTGGCTCAAGTTAAATCGCATTCCCCCAGCATCACAGGATGCTTTGCAGCCCTGGGCTGGGCTGCGCAGTCTGCTCAAGCAGAGAAGGGTTGGCCCCACCTTTCTGCTCTCTAGCCAGAGCAGTGAGGGCTAGCTGACAAGGGGAGGGGGTGGAAAACCCAGCTGGGGACACAGCCCATCCATCCGGTGAAGGGGAGAGCAGCTCCTGCCAGAATTTTTCCTGCTGGAGTGGAGGGCACGGGGAACAGCAGGCTCAGGCAGAGGGGGATTAAACCCCACCACCTCCCCTCTCCCACCAGCATGGGACCCCAGCTGGGGTCTGCCCAGCTTTTCTCCCCTGCTTGTGGCTCAAAACAGCCTGGGCCCCCCAGAACCACCCTCCCAGCCAGGGGGCAATCCTGCTGCGCCTTCCCATCCACTGGGGCACGGGTTTCACTTGGAGTAGCCAAGAAGCAAAGGCCAGATCAGGCAGTGGGAGGGAGGGGAGCAAAACTGGCCCCAAACCCAAGTGGGAACATGCACAGAGGGATTGCAGTATTAGCAGCTCCATCCTGGATGTGTGCCCTGCTGTGCAGAGGGACCCAGGCTTCTGGAAAAGGGTCTCATCCCTGCCTTGCTTGGTGATGGTCATTTCAGTCTGGTACCAGTGGAACTCGAGCCACCAGAGCAGCTGGTTGCAGAGGAAGACCTGGACATGGAGTCCCATGACAGAGCCAGCCACACTGAGGGTGCCGGGCCTGTAAAGGCTGGCCACTGGGTAGGTGCCATCTGTATGGCCCATGCCACAAAACTGCGGCTGGTTGCTAGGTAGAAGCAGCAGGGAAGCCACCTGGGGGCAGAATGGAGCTGCAGGGTGCCTGGTACATGGGGCCATGCTGTGATGCCACCACTACCAGGTAGGGGAAGAGCGAGCAGGGTGTGCCTAGCACCTTGGGGTATGGCAGGTAGTAGCGCTCAGGGCTGAAGCCATGCAGCAAGTACCATGCAGAGCAGAGCCCAGAGGGACTGTGGCAGCTGCAGCTCCATCCTGGATGTGAGCCCTGCCAAGCAGAGGGACCTAGACTGCTGGAGGTGGTGCAGGAGGTAGGGAGGGGGCTTGAGTGCATCTGCGCTAGCCTGGGGCAGGGCAGAGCTAAGCCGAGCGTGCAGCTGGGCAGTGCCCAGGTTGACCCCTAGCCCCCTCAGTGGCACCTATGGCATGGGCTCCCCCCAGCAGCATCAGGACAAGAGCACCAAGAAGCCAGGTGACTCAATGCTGGAGGCTGAGCCAGACCGCTCCTTTGTGGGCTCTAAGGCAGATGAGCACAAGGGCTCCCTGGGCAGTGAGGAGGAGCTGGCCATGCCTGCTGCCACTGCACAGTACTTGCTGGATGGCCTCATCCTCAAGTGCTACTATCTACCGTCCCCTGGGCCACCGGGTGCTGAGCTGGGCATACCCTGCTCACTCTTCCCCTACTCAGCCAACACTGTTACAACATGGCCCTGTGTACCAGGTGCTCAGCGCATGGCACTATCCCTATGGCTCTCTGCTGTACCCAAGTGGCTTCCCTGCTGCCACCACCATCTGTCCACCTGCCAACTGGCCACAGTTTGGCAATGCAGGTGGTGCCTACCAGTGCAGTCATGGCAGACCCCCTGGTGGCCAGTGCCTGCAGCAGGCTGAGTGCCCTCGGCATGTCTGGCTCAGCCAGGGGGCTCTGTGCCCAGATCTTCCTCTGCAGCTGACCACTCTGGCTCAAGTTCCACCAGCACCAGACCAAGATGATCAGCACAAAGTAGGGCAGGTAGGATCCCCTTTCCTGCCCCCCAGCCTTGGGTCCCTGTACTCAATGGGGCTCACATCCAGGATGGAGCTGCCACCACTGCCGTGATCCCTCAGTGCTCTACTCTGTGCATGTCGCCACCTGGGCTTGAGGCCAGTTGTGCTCTCCTCCCTCCCCCTGATTTGGCCTTTGTTCCTGAGCTGCCCCAAATGAAACCCCTGCCCCAGTGTCTGGGAAGGCACAGTGGGATCACCTCCTGGCTGGGAGGGGGGCTCTGGGGGGCCCAGGTTGTGCTGAGCCACAAGCAGGGATTAGAAGCTGGGTAGACCCTGGCTGGGGTCCCATGAAAGTGGAAGAAGGGAGGCATGGGTGTTTAATCCCAGTCTCTCCCCACCTTATAAACCTGAGGCACTGCCTGGGCTGCCAGCTGGCCATGCCCCTCACCACTTGGGGACAAGCCTGGCAAGGGCTGCTTCCCCCTCTAGGCATACCCTGGCTGGAGTTCCTGCAGGCCAGGGTGGGGGTTATAACCCCTCCCCAATCATATTCAGCCTGCTGGGGCCTGGCTGCACTTCCTCTTCCAGCCACTGCCAAAGAGAAGGAAGGGCTCATTCCAGTGCCCACCAGCTTCTAGCCTACCACTGGAGGCACATGGCTGTGTTTCCAGAATCGAAAGTGAATGTTTATTCACTTGCTTGTAAATTCAATCTACACAGTTTAAACTAACCTGCAAAGATTGAATCAATTCAGGCTTGGGGTTTTTGAATGTCTGAACTTAACCACAGAGGCACTGGCAAGAATCCCTGCATGCCTCTCGATTGCCAGTGTCCAGAGGTTGTCAGGGACAGCCAAGTGCACAGGACATCCCTTATTGACTGTCCAGCCCCAAAAGTGGAGCTGCTATAATGCCTTACTAAAAGGAAAGAAGCAAAGAGCAAGATTTTTCTTTAAAGGAAGTTAGATATCTCCCTACATTTTAAAATCTTTCCCTAACTTCAAATGAGAAGGAAAACCAGAATTTATATCAACTGCTATAACCATCATATCCCACCTTTTAGTATTCTTATATGCCATATTCTGTGTCAGAGCCTGCTGATTTTTTATTTTTTTTTTGTACTATACTCAGGTAAATTATCCTCTCCCAGAAGTCTGAATTAGTGCCAACTGTTTGGCAGATGCTTCTAGCCAGATTTGGAGCTTAAAAGTGTAAACCTTAAAAGGAAAAATAGAAGTATAATTTCAAAATGTTATGCACAATGAGCAGTTTTATTCATTGTCGGGTATAACTAGACAGCAGGATTTGGCTCAAAACTTTTAAAGGACCATTATCAATTTTTAAGTGACTCACTTTAAAAATTATTTTGAATGTCATGCCCTTGAGCCCACCTTGCATCTTATGTAGTTTTACAATCCTTTTAAAAAATACATTTCTTTAAACATTTTTTCTTTTTGGACAAATGATCCACACAAACAACAAAGAATAGGCCTGTATTGGCCATATAGTGCAAATGGCTTCATACAAAATATTGCCCAATGTACAAAATGTAGATAAACCTAAAGATATATTATTTTTCCTAATTTCTTTGAGATTTTGTAATAGTGATACATCCACCAGAGAAATGCATGTTAAGTTGATGCAAATGGCTTAGCAAAAATATGTTGCTTTTTACATAACAAATATGCATATTTTATATTTACATCTTTATAAAGTGTATTGTTTCCTAAAGTCTAGAAAATGAATGCAAAGTACATGAACACAAAATGTAATTATTTTCATGTAGGCTATTTTATCATATGGTATTCTAAAATCTTTTGTAGAATATTTGTGAGAGAACTGGAAAATTACATAGAATACCCTGAGCTGGTTGGAAGATGTTTTCTGGAAAGGGTATGTATCACAAATATACTGTAACAGAATGTTTTTTGTTACGTGTCCAAAGTGTTTTACTATGTAATGGCAACTGCTTGAACTAGGTGGATTTACAGCTAGCACTCTGATTACAAAACTGGGACATTTTTACACAATAGTTGTCTGCAGTTTCCTTTCCTTTAGTTAGAGTACCAAAGGAATCCAAACAGAAGACATTTTAATTAACTTATTTGCAACTGTCTGAAAAAAATAATT
The DNA here is from genome assembly GCF_001723895.1 of Crocodylus porosus. Lineage (NCBI taxonomy): Eukaryota > Metazoa > Chordata > Crocodylia > Crocodylidae > Crocodylus > Crocodylus porosus. The sequence continues at coordinate 93,423,817 of NW_017728906.1, read as the reverse complement.
TGCTTGCTGAATTACCTTTGTCTTATCTGTATGCTGAAAAAGAAAGTGTTTTACTAATGTCTCCGTTACAATCACTGATGGTATGTACAAGCATTACATTTAAATCAAAATGTCCAGTCATGCAGTTGTTCACAGGGCTCAAATTGCTTTAAAAAAAAAAAAAAAAAAAAAAGGCACACCTGGTGTAGTTAACTTAAGATCAATAAAAGGTTAACCCAATCTAGCAAATGCCTGTAGACAGCAGGGTTTTCACAGCAAAGCCCTGGAGCTGGGAGAGCCCAGGCACTCACCCCAGGCATGGGGCTGTGCTGTTTGTGTGCCCTCTCCCTGCTGCAATCCTGACCTGGCTATTTTTAGTCCCCAGCTATTGCCACTAAACCCAGAATCCCCCACCTCTTCACCTTAGACCAGCCAGCCCTTCCTCCCACTCCAGGTTACTTATGGGGGGCTGCTTGTGCTGCTTCTAGCAGCAGCTAACACCTGCACGTGATGCTTCAAATTGAGGTTTTGGTGCCTTCAAGTTAGCTGCCTAAACCAATGCAGCAAATGCTTGTATGTACCCATAGATATGTCTTCAGTCACATCAAGCCAATATGTTTGGGTGACTTCAGTCATGTTTTGTAAACTTTTTTAAAAAAATGCTTTAATTTAAGGTGCTCATCTCAACATAATCTTGTCAAAACCTCCAGTCATTGTAATAAGCTAATACTTTTATTTAGACTATTTAAATTGCCATTCACTGTTTGGATAAACATGGGTTGTTGGATAAAATCAAAAGCAATTCATTGTGGTCCTTTTATGTCACATGTCATTCCCGAATGTCGTGGAATTCAGCATTAATTACTACCAACAGGCACAAGTCTATTGTTCTTAAAATGCCTCTACTTAGGCCAAGATTAAAATTGATCCATTGTCTTCTCTCACCATTTATACTTTATCAGATATATCAAGTTTTTGAATACTTTATTTAATGTAAATGAGGACAAATATCCCCTTTTAAAAATGTAAGCGAAAAGTCAAAACGAGTTAGCTGCTCTACTTACTGAACTTGCATTGAAGACTTGAAATGCTCAGTAAAGTGTCATCTATAAACATTTTCAAGGCTGTAGAGCAATTAAAACTGAAATTATTGCAATTATAAATGTGAAATGAAGCAGATGCTCCCATATGAGTGGATTGGCCTCCACAAATATTAATTAATTCTTTAAAAAATAATGGCTAGCCTTTATAATATACAATAATATACAAGTAATGCTTGTATAAAAGCTGACTTATTCCCAATATTAAAGCTTATTTTTTTGTGTTGCTTGCAGGAAGGAAACTGAGCTATGTCAACAGGGAAAATGGGAAGGGTGGCTTAGGAAGGCAAAATTGTAGTCAAGGTGTAGAACTGGCAACTACTGCACAAATGATTGTAAACTTTATTTTGCATAAGATGTTTGAGTATGCCTCATCATGTTCACAACCCATGTTTTGTGGCCTGTGATGAATCTCTAACATGTATATGTGTGATGTTTTTATTTAGCAGGTGAAATTTGCCACCAACTTGGGCAGCATTTGATTTTAGTCCTTAGGCTGTAAGAGGCTAGTAAAATTTTGTCATGGACAAGTCACCAATAGCTTTTAGACCTGAACACAGCTGCAGGCATTAGCATCTGCCACCAAAAGAGCATCCAGCTATTTTATTATATTTCCAGTTTTATGATTTGTGATAGACTATTATGCTGTATAGACTTTTTTCCATTTTACTGATTAGAAGACTTGTAAATGTGAAATAGACATGTTTATAAGATGTTTTACTGTTGCACTGAAGCAAGAATTATTGGGGGGGGGCAGTTATTCTGTAAATACTACAATGCAATGTTCAAATAAACAAGAATATCCATTAAGTGTTTAGAAGGGATATAGGTCAGCTTCCGAGTATGAAGTACCCATCCTCTGATCTTTGTGAGAGAGAGGATATTTTATACCCATAAGCTTGTCTATACCATTCCTAACTCTACAGTTGGTTCAATCAAAGATATCTCGCATACATCCTTGCCTCTTGCTTTTTTCCTGGACCATCAAGGCAACATCACCCCAACCCTACTATTACAGTGACAACGTTTTTGAACAATCAAACTTTGACAGTTAAGACCAGAAAATCTTCATCCTGATTTTCTTTTATTTTTATATGCAGGCCTTAAAAATGTGTCAGATTTTAACTAATATTTCACTCACTTGAATTAACAAGCCTTTTTTCTCACCAAATTCAGATGGAAGATTTCCAGATTTATGAAAAATATTGTCAAAACAAGCCCCGATCTGAAAGTTTGTGGAGGCAGTTTTCAGACTCAGTATTTTTTCAGGTATGCTTTTTTTACAAAAATAAATATTTTAAGGAAATAAACGGACATATTTTTGTGAGCTTGGTAGTTGAAAGGTTTCTAATTATTAATTAATTCTACTTTCATCATAGGAATGTCAAAGAAAACTTGATCACAAACTGAGTTTGGATTCATACTTACTGAAGCCTGTTCAAAGAATAACCAAATATCAGTTACTTCTAAAGGTATGGGTTGCAGAATGGGGTGTTGGTTGTAGCCGTGTTGGTTTAAGGATGTAGGTAAACAAGGTTCTTTGGGTAAATCTGATATCTTTTATTAAAGCAACTAAAATAGTCGGAAAACATCGTCTTTGCAAGCTTTTGGGTATAAACACCCTTCTTCACGCGGAGGGAGCCTTCCCTCTGCCTAAAGAAGGATGTTTGTACCCGAAAGCTTGCAAAGAAGAATTTTTTCCAAATATTTTAGTTGCTTTAATAAAAGATATCATATTTACCCAAAGAACCTTGTCTGTCTGGGTTGCAGAATGATATTAATGTGTGCTTATTGATGCAGTTCTTTTTTAAAAAACAAAACAAAAATTATATTGCATTTTAAATTGTAAATCACATGTCCTATGCTACCTGAATTTAGCCCCTAAAATGCCAGAAGTAAGGATACATACAGACTTCCAACTCCAGGGAGAGCTTATCTTGCCAGCACCTTTTCAGTTCTCTTGTCTCCTTACTTCTAAAAGCTACAAATAAACTGATGTTGCTATATATAGTACCTGTTTAACAATTCTTTTGCCTTTATGCTTTTTCTGTGTAGAGTGAGAGAAGAGGACTAGGAAAACAGAACTGCCAGGAAAACTTCCTGGGAAGGAGTACCAGATGTTAGTACTGTGTGTTAGCTGACAATCATAACGATTTCAGGCACCCGCAAGCATGAATGTAGTTAGCAAATGTCACTGTAGGTAATCAAGTCAATGCTACTTTAGCTCCCCAAGACGGGTGAGGGCTTCAGGAACTATTTTGCCTGAATGAAATACTTTTTAGCTAACTGCACTGCATGTGTTTAGAAAGATGCATGATTTTTTTTTTTAAGCTACAGTATAAACGTGCAAAAGATGTAATAGATCTGATTAATAGGTCACCTCTTGGTCTTGCCTCTTGCATAATTTCTGGACCATCATGGCTGCTACAACACTAACACTATTAAAGATTAAAAAAAAAAAAAAAGCCTAGAAGTACAGTACTAATAAAAAATAGCCAGAGAGCATTGAATAAATAGCTGAATATATTACCCCACATTAGCAGATATTCAAACTGTATTTTCCTTGCATATAACTTATTTGTCTGAGAACTGCTTGACACACAGAAATTGAGTTTCTGAATTAATTTTTTAAAATATATAGTTCAAGTATTTAAAAGTTGCTGTGAATCAAATATACCTGTGACGCACAGCATTAACATTAATGGAGCTACAGCAATTGAATGAATGAATAGAATTGAATGAATATTCCCATTTATGTTAAAATAATGAAAAGAGAAAACAGCATCTAGTGGTTTTGTATCTCTCCAGAAATGTCCTTGAGTTTCTGCAATCCAATCTGCATGGGTGAGTGCCAGTTTCCATAGGACCTCCTTCTGAAGTCAGTGGGACGTCACGTGAGTTCAGAAGTATGCTGGTGCAGATCAGATTGCACACTCAGGGCCATCCAATTGAGAAAATAATCTTAATTTAGAATATAAACTTGTGAGGAAGGAATGTAGTCTTGCGTATTTGGATGGTACTCTGTACAATAGGTACCTCTCACATAAGCTTTCTCTCCATCTCTGGGATCTTAATGTTTCTGTAATTCAAACAATGAAAAGTAACATAACAAGGAAGCAAAAAGAAAAAATTGCAAAAATTCATACAACTTTTTTTTCACTGTTATGATAATATATCTGGATGTATTTAAATCAGCTGGTCCAGACTATCTCCACCCCAGAGTGCTGAGGGAATTAGCTGAGGTCATTGTGGGACCCCTGGCACAGCTTTATGAGCACTCGTGGTGCTCTGGTGTGGTGCCAGAGGACTGGAAGAAGGCCAACATGGTTCCCATTTTCAAAAAAGGGAGGAAGGAGGACCCAGGAAACTATAGGCCAGTCAGTCTTACCTCAATCCCGGGTAAGCTTTTTGAGAGAATTATCCTGGCACATGTCCACGAGGGGCCAGCGGGGGAGGTTATGCTTAGGGGCAACCAACATGGTTTCATTACAGACAGGTCCTGTCAGACCAACCTGGTGGCCTTCTATGACCAGGTGACAAAATCCTTAGATGCAGGAGTAGCAGCAGACATAGTCTTTCTGGACTTTCGGAAGGCCTTAGACACTGTCTCTCACCCCATTCTCATTAAAAAACTGGGGGACTGTGGGATCGACACTGATACAGTCAAATGGGTCACTAACTGGCTGGAGGGCCGCACCCAGAGAGTGGTGCTGG
>NW_017728906.1:93412699-93418569 GCF_001723895.1 Crocodylus porosus | reverse complement strand
TAAGAGGAGGCTAGATGAACACCTTGCTGGGGTCGTTTGACCCCAGTGCTCTTTCCTGCCATGGCAGGGGGTCAGACTTGATGATCCGCTCAGGTCCCTTCCGACCCCACTAACTATGAAACTGTGAAACTATATTAGCAGGATTAGACCTATAAGTAGAGCCGGGTTGAAATCACAGGCCCAGCTTAATAATATTGTGACCTGATTATGGTGGGGGCAGTCATTTTCATGCCCAGATTGTGGCACCCCCTCAACCTCCTGGTTGGCTGAGGGGGCAGTTTAGAGCCAAGTTTAACTGCAGCAGCAGAGGCTTTTCCCTGGGCTCGGAAGCTGCTGGCACCCTCTGGCAGAAGGCTCTGGCATTGGGTAGGGAAGGGGCTGTTTGCTCCTCCAGGTGAGAAAACTGGGCCATGGGGTGGGGTTGGGTACACCTGCGGGCTGTCTTGGCAGACACCCCTGGCATCAGGTAGGGGAGGGCCATCTGCCAAGGCAGCCCACAGGTGTACCCAACCCCTCCACACCCCACATTTTCCACCCAGGAGAGCAAAACTCCCCTCCCCCTGTACCTTTTGTGATCCTCTTTCTACACTCCTGCCCCCCTCCCCCCTAGCTTCTGGGCTGCTAGGCTTTTGCTGCTGGATGGGGAATGCTTTCCCTAGCCTTCAGCAGCCACCTTGTTGCAAAAATGCCACAATATGGCCAGTTGCTGGGGAACGTACTGTAACAACCCAGCAAGTGGCTGTATCATGGCAGTTCATTGCAAATTACATTTTTCATGAAAATCACTTTAATTTCATAATTTTCACCCAAAAATGAAATGGCAACTTAAACCAGGCCCTAGTTATAAACTTAATTTCCTGGTGCTTATACACTTTAACTTAGTAATGTTTATACTGTACGTTCTTTATGGGTGTGGATTGAAGCCAGTCATTAGAACAAGAGGAGTAGGACTTGAAGTCCTCCAAAGGTATAGCTCTGTAAGTGAGTTACTGTTAGGTAGGGTTTGAGTTTACAGCACATCATTCTCTATTTTGTGGTAACTGCCAATAAGCTTGATCTTACCCCCAAGGAAAATGCAAGGTAGTTTTACCCCCAGAGTGAAAGTAGGGCAAGCTCCCTTGTATTTACTTCAGGGTGAGAGCTTGCATGTGGGCAGATACTGCAGAGTAGCTAATATGCCATAAATTCATATTCTAGTTTATCTTGGGGGAACTTGCTCAGGGAACCATACCCCAAGTCCCTACTGTATACTTAATCTGTCGTTCCATATGGCTTTTTAGAAATTTTTTTCCCTCTGGCCTCTTTTTTCCTTTGGTCTTTTCAAAACTGTAAGATGGCATTTGTAACTCAAAGCTTTCCATGTGACCAGACAGATTTTGCTCTTTACAAAACTGAGCATCTCATTATGTGTTTACCACAGGAAATGCTGAAATACAGTAAAAACTGTGAAGGTGCTGAAGATCTGCAGGAGGCATTAACTTCCATACTAGGTATTCTCAAAGCAGTCAATGACTCCATGCACCAGATTGCCATTACTGGCTATGATGTAAGCAGTAGGGTTTTTATTATTTCTAATGTTTTGTTATTTAATATTTACAGGTTTTTTTTAAAGGGGCTGGTATGGGATTTGAATGGCATTTTACAACATTTTCCTTTTAACATACTTGAACTGTGTGCCCTAGTAAGATTAAAGGGAAAACTCATGTCTTGTATATTTTTCACAAAGCCATACCACTGGTAAATACTGAAGAGTAAGAGGTCCTATTTGTAGATCCTGATTTTTTTTTTTTCCTCCCCCCTTCCGCCTAAGTTGCACAGTAAGCCAGCATCTCTTTTATTACACAATTTAAACCACAAACAGGAAAATAAGAATTTTTAAAAGCAATGCTCCACTGAGTCTATTGCAATACCCTGTATGTTTTCACTGTAGCTGAACCTTTGAAATAAAGGTTTAGATGAAAAGTGTGGTGTGTTTTTTGGATAATCTCAAGAGTCTACGTTGTTTTCTCATCTAATTCTCTTCAGTGTTTGTTGTCATACTTAGGTATGAGATATTACATGTGTTTTTGTTAATGTGAAAGTACATACAATTTGGCAGTTTGTTTTTATTGAAAAGGATTAATTTAAAGTTTTAGATAAGAAGCAATGCTGCTGTCCCAGACTGATTCTGTCTTATTACTATTACTTTGGACTGGGGTAGGCAACCCCTGCCATGGGTGCCAGAGTGTGGCACCCAAAGGCATTTTGCTTGGCATGTGCACCTCAGAGCAGACAGCAGGGAAGGGACCTGTGATGCCACAACAAGGATTAAGCCTCTCATGGCTCCCCTGCCATCAGCCCCTGACACACCAACATCTTACAAATCAAGATTGCAGGTGTTTTTGGCACTCTGCCCCAAAATGTTGCCAACCCTTGCTTTGGACTATCTTACATACTGTAGCTTTGTGTAAAGTCTTGTCACCTGCACAATTAATGAAGCAAATAAATTGTGCATAAGGGTACATTTTCAATTTGATTTTTTTTCATTAACTATTTTTTTGACTACCATTTTAAATAGAAATTCTTGGTTAAAGATATTTATACTGGGGGTTTCTGTTTCCCAGGAGAATTACTCCAAATATTTCTGGGCACTCCTTCCCTTTTCTGCTCTGTCTATACAACTACCTGCTTCTTAATTGCCACTCTGGTTCCTTATTAACACCATAGGACAGCAGGTATTTGAGTGGCTCCATGGGCAATGCAGCAGGTATGCTCTATAAGTAACCATTAATAAAAAAAAAATTTTAAAAGTGACACCCCCCCAGTGCTACACAGTCAAATCCACCAATGTGAAAGCTTGCTTGGAAAAACAGCACTTCTTGAAAAGGCAAAGCTATGCATTAGAATTGTAGTGTTCAGGTTGTTTGTGTCTCCTTAGAGTCTAAATTGCTACCCTTTTATTGGTTTTTTGTTTCAGGGAAACCTCAATGAACTGGGTAAGCTGTTAATGCAGGGATCTTTCAGCGTATGGACCGATCACAAAAAGGGCCACTCAAAGGTGAAGGATTTGGCACGATTCAAGCCAATGCAACGACACCTGTTCCTCCATGAGAAGGCAGTGTTGTTCTGCAAAAAGCGAGAAGAAAATGGAGAGGGATATGAAAAGGCACCATCCTACAGTTATAAACATTCCTTGAATGTAAGCTATATTTAACAATCTCAGAACAAACCAAATAAAACAGTACTAACATTAAGCAGTCAATAATACAGTAAATTACTTTCACCCACTGATGATAGGTTATGACTATAACTTCCCTTGTGGTCTCATATGGCCCATATATATTACTATCAAATTGCCTGTCAAGAATGACAGGAAATAGGGAGGGGATGGAGTGCTGTGCACCACCACCCTGCACCGCTGCCACATCCCAGGAATGGGGGGAAGCTTGCTCACGCTACCGCTGCTTTGCATCCAGCCAAGTGCCCACCCCTCACCCCCTCGCTCCACATCTGGCCCCTTCAATTCAAGGGAAGTGAAAACAAAACAGAGGACATAATCATGCCATTGCACAAATCCATAGTGCACCCACATCTTGAATTCTGTATGCATTTCTGGTCCCTACATCTCAAAAAGGATGCAATAGATCTAGAAATGGTACAGAGAAGAGCAACTAAAATGATCTGGGGCATGGAGCAGTTGCAATACCAGGAGATACTGAAAAAGCCCTAGGACCCTTCTGTTTGGAAAGGAGAAGTTTGAGGGGGGAATACAATAAAGGTTTATAAAATCATGAAAGGTGTGAACCAAGTGAATAGGAAATAGTTGTTCACTAAGTCCCTGAATGCTAAAACTAGGGGAAACCCATTCTAATTACTAGGTGACAGGCTTAAAATTAACAAGAGAAAGTACTTTTTTATGCAATGCACGCTTAACTTGTGGAATTCATTGCCACAGGAAGTGGTAGAGGCAGATAGCACAGCCAGGTTCAAAAAAGGGACTGGATAAATTTGTGAGCAATAGATCTATTAATGGCTATTGAATAAAATGATTGGAGATGTTCCTTCTGGCATCTTTAAACCAAAAATGGTGAATACCTAGGAGAATATTGAATAGGGAATAAGTTAGTCTAGATGAATCTGATTCAATGGACTCCCTCAATAGTATCCATCCCTACACAGCTGGGGACAGGATACTGGATCATTGGTCTCACCTGGCATGGTACTTATATTAATTTGACCTAATCTTCAGCTCCCACTGTTTCCTTAATATGTTAACTTCAGTTCATTCAATTTTTCAGATGACAGCTGTTGGCATAACAGAGAATGTTAAAGGTGATGCAAAGAAATTTGAAATCTGGTATAATGCCAGGGAAGAAGTTTACATCATACAGGTAATGGTGCTTTACTATATCTTTAGAATAAAGTAACTGAGTTTCAGATTTATTCTATGTAATGCTAAATCTGAATTCTTTACGCAGTCCTCTTACAGGGTTTGTCCATGCTGCAGATGGCAGTCTAGTGCAGACACCTGAGACACAGGGTAAATTAATCTGCCCTGAGCTCTAGGTTGCCACAACTAGACTGCTGCTGATACCTGAGCTAGCTCATTTGAGTATTTCTGTAGACTGCAGTGCAGTGTAATATAGCATTTCCCCTTATGTGTTGAAGTGATGGCATTCTTGATGTTGTTATAAAACCAAGCAATCTTTGACATGCAAAAGTCACTGAAACGTAGTCTAAAAAGGGTTAGCAGTTGTTGGACTCTGCCTCAGGTATGAGATAGTAATGCTTTTCTTATGGGAGGTCAGTATCTAAGAGTGGCCAGAGTCTATATGCAGCACCAGGAGAGCCAAACTGAACACACACACACAAAAAAAATCTGGTAAAGTGTGTACCCTGTTTGGACAGAGAGGTTTCCTTCCTTAAGGGTCTCAGACCCTCAGAACTGTGCAAACTGTTACTTAGTTGAAGTCCACAGAGCTATGAAAACTTACCCACTGAGTGTAGTAAGTCACTCAGCTGAAAGTTTTTTCTTTCCTAAAATACACTTCCTATATTAAAGGAGTAGAGAATCTTCCTCTGATAAGATATCAAGAGTAAAATCATGGCTTTTTCTACTTGATAAAGCATTTTGAGATGCAGTATTATGAAACCCATGACACAGTGGAGACTTTCTAATCCATGGTTGCAACCCAGTAGTTTTGTGACCTGGCACCAGTGATGCTGACTGAAAAATGGAGTAAACCCTGTGCAAGAACCGATAGGTATTAGGGCTGTGTGAAGCTTCGAGTGCTGATTTGATTTGGAGGAGATCCCAGCCTGGTTCAATGGCCGAATCTCTGAATCCGAATCAAATCAGGGGACCAATAAAAAGGTCCAAATCCATTCTGAAGCTCTCCAAATCTTCAGAAAAGACTCAGTGAGCTTTGGTGATTTTTGGGCAGTCCTTGCCTGCTGCAGTAGAGAGTTGGAGCTGGTAAGTGTGGGGGGGGGGGAGAAGGGGAGAACCATGGTGAACCTTTGCCAGACCCATATCCTGCCTGCTCCCCCAGCCCCCCCATGGTTGCCCCGCTTGGCCCAGCTACTGGTGCTTTAAAAATAAGCCCCCACACACCAGGTGCTGCTGGGTGGGGGCGTGATCCCTGCTGCCCCCCCACTGCCCCATGCTGCATCAGTGGCTCTGCACAATCACTCCCAACTCCACCACGGCTACCCTGCCCACCCCAGCTCTGGCCCTTTAAGGAAAAAAAATGAACAAAAAAACCCTTAGACTCACCGGCTCCTGCAGTGGCCTCAGAGCTTGGTGGGGGCTCATGGAAGAGCCCCCCTGTGGCATGGGGCAGCAGGGATTACCCCCTGCTGGGCAGGAATTGGTGAGTGCAGGGTTCTTT
>NW_017728906.1:93360739-93412198 GCF_001723895.1 Crocodylus porosus | reverse complement strand
GGCCATCCCTACTGCCGGCAGCTTCTGTGGGTGCTTCCTGTCCCCATCATCCATGCCAGCTTCTGAGGCTGCCCCCCCAGACTCAAGAGGCACTAGTCGCCCATGTAAAGTTGTGTGCATGTCTGCAGGATCAGGATCTTTATGATGGAAAAAAATGATATCACAGCACTTTGGAAATGTTTTGCCATAACAGAACTCAAGTTAATTTTCTCACAGCTAACAAATTATTTTGTAACTGACAGTGCTGTAGTGTCTTCAGCCTAGCTGAATATTTAATAGTGAACTCCTGTTCACCCAAGACTTGAAGTACAGTTGCTTTTATTCCTCCTTCAGGGCTGTTCCTTGGTTGTGTTTTTGTTCATAGCAAGTAGGTGACAAGCTTTTTGTACTTGGTTACTGACTTGATTTTCTGTGATAGGCACCCACTCTTGAAATTAAAGCTACCTGGGTAAAGGAAATTAGGAAAGTGCTAACTAGTCAACTGCAGGCATACAGAGGTAAAACATTTATCTCTTTCCTTTTCCCATATATGCAGTGCAACTTTGTACTTGAAGCCTCTCCCTGTCTACCCACTCTATAAGTAAGTTTTTAAAGTAAGCTCTGAACAAATAATGTTGAAAGATCATTTTTGGTCCTCTTTGCAGAAGCTAGTCAACACAGAACATTAGAACAGACGCACAGTTTACCTCTTCCTGCTTCATCTTGTACAAGGTGGGTAAATACATTACCAAAACAATTTGGTAGGCTAATAGGGCATAATACATCAAGGTTACTACTAAGATTTCGTTTCTCAGCCTCTTGAAGGCTCAGATAAAGAGTAGTACTTCTGTCCACGTGCTACCTCTTTTCTTTTTTCTCCTTCTTTGCCCCCCTCCGTTATAGTTGCAGACAGTAGATTCAGACTACTTTGTGCCAAATTTTATAGCCATAATATTCTTTTATAAAGCGACCTGCCCCTGCCTTGCTTTCTCTTGCATAATATTATATGTGTGGCTATTTCATTAAACTACCAAGAATATTAAGAGGTAGTATTCCTGTTGCCACTTCATATGCTGTCTTAGTACATACATGCATTAGGGTTTGTCAAATATCATCCCATACCTATGTACCTCAACTCAAATGGGACTACCTCTGAACATCAGCTATTGAGGGAAGCTCATAGAAGTGTAGGCCTGATTTTTATTTATGCTTCCACCAGAAGAAGCCCATAGCCTTATGGTCTATATTTGTTCTCCAGAACTTAAGTGCAGGTTTGCTAGTCCAAGGGAGATTTCCCCTCTGACCCCAAGACAAATCTATATCAACCCCATTCAGACTTCAACCCAGATCTACATAACACTTACTGACTTACTTTTTTCCAATAAATAGTCCTTCAAGGAATCAGACAAGAAACCTCAAAAAACTAGAAGAAAGGAAAACTTATCCTACGAGTCCAGAAGGTTATATCTTGCCAAAGTATCCTGAGAAAGGCAAAGGTGAGTTGCACACAGTTTGCTTATCCCTGAGCAAACCAAAGATTACTGAGCGCAATGAAGGGTGGTCAGGGTAAAATGGAAGGTAAAAGCATATTGCTTCCTGTCACAAGACCCGCACTCATAGTGGACTAACTTCCCAGATTTGATTTCCACTACCCACTTCCCCCCCTCCATGAATGTTTTCTTTAGGTGGGCAACTGTCTTTATTTCTTGTTCTGGAGAGTCCTTGTTTGACTTCTCCAATCTGACTTCTAGGCCACTATTCAAAGTGAAGGCCTGCACAGTGGTCATATGTTGTTGTGTGCATTCCCTATGTAATATATCCTTTCAATTTCTATTTCATTCTCAAAGTGCTGGTTCCATGACACTGCTGTGGGTGACTTTTTTTTGCCTTGACCTTTCCATGTGCATCTCCCCTTTCCCTCTCTCCATCTTTCATAGATGATACAGTTACTAGTCCTACCTCAGAATACTCTGCACTGTCAAAAAAGGGCTTTACTAACCTCAAAAGTCAGGAAGGTAAACTTTTAACTAGTTGGATTCCATTTCCTATTCAATGTTGTAATTGCTTTGTTGATTTGTGTGTATGAGGGAGATGTAACATGTATATATTTTTGTTTTTTTATCTGGGTATATAAATATACAGTGATATCTTGTTACTTTCCTGAAATCTTAAGTTGGTTTCTACCATCATAGGCCCCAGGGAAGGGACTTGGAGATGAGCAGTAAATGGTACAGAGCATCTCTAAGCTCCTTTGCCTGTTGGAGGAGGTAATTGTAGAGTGTAGTGTCCTCCAGGATAGCAAAGTCATAGGAATAGTGAGGAAGAGTGCCAAATGAAATACCTATTCCCACTCTGAAGTCCTTAAAAAGAGTTCAAGCTGCCCAATTCCAGTGGGAACTCTTAAGGGACTGCAGAAATCTCACTGACTTCCTGTCAGTAGTAGTTAGCCATGTTAGTCTGAAGTCAGGCAAAAGGCACGGTGCAGTGATAGCTTAAAGTAGTGGTTCTCAAGCACGGTGCTGTAGCACGCCAAAGTGCTGCAAACCCCTTTCAGCGATGCTGCAGTATGAACACTGCTGCTGTGGCAGGGAGGTGAAACTGCCCCACATGTTTCCATGTGCAACCAAATCAGAAAGGGCTGTGGTATGAGTGCACACTCCTGCCTTGAATTAAGGTTATCTAATGAGTCTAAGCAGGCAGGAGGTCTGGGTCCTGCTCCAGTCAATCCTGTTCTGCCCCGCTACCCTCACCATGCCCCTCCTGAAGAGGTGCCCAAGGCAGGTGGACCTGTCCCAAGGAGTGTTGAGGGGGTTGAACTGGGAAGGCATGCTGGGCAGTTCTACCTGGCTGAGGTGGCTGCAGCAGTGCCATCACCTCAGGTGAGAAGCACTGATTTACGCTGAGACAGCCCAACAGTGGTTCTCAACTGGGGTGAAGCCTACTTAAAAAAGTGATGGAGCAGTGCCCTGAATCAAAGAAGACCTCCTGGCTTAGAAACTAATTGGTTCAGATAGATATATGCTTTGGTAGGTGAGTGGTGCACCCTGCCTTAGTTAGTCTGCCATGTGAAAGAATATTTAATAATCATAAACCAAGATTCTGTTAACAAAGTTTCTGTATTAACTTGCTGTTAATCACATGTGTAAAACAAAACTGCAAGGCAGAGCATCTGTTAATACTATCTTTAAAGGAAGTGAGAATTCTTTTCTCTACAAGGAAATAAGATTTATTTTTTTCCAAAGGAGTTTTTAAAATTTTGTTCCAAAACAGGAGCTGTTGTGACTCGGATACTTTCTACTGCCTGCTGCCTAATAAATGCTTCTGTAGTCCTTGCTCTGACTCACTCTTTGCATTTCATTGCACTCTCTTAAAATATCTCTTTAAAAATTGGTTACCTTTTGAGTTCTTTCTGGAGAGACTGTAGAGTAGTATATCTAGATAGATATGAGGTAGGCACTAATGTTCCATGCTTGCCTTGACAGAAACTTCAACTCTTACTGCTAAAAGCCAGACATTGCCAATGATCCTTCTAACAGGACCAGGTATTGCTATAGAGCTAGCTTTGCCAGATTAAAACTATTTTCATATAATGGCTATGTACAGATGGTCAGTTTCTACTGGAAGAATTGCTGTTCTCCTGGTAAAAATCACAAGTAGGCAGATGTTCATACTATTTTCTCCCAGAGCAAAACTGGCTGCTCTGGGAGAAAAATAATCCAGGAATAACCAAGGTGAAATTGTTCTTGGGGGAGGTTTCTGCTAGGAAACTGAATGTCTGGAGCTTTTTTCCCAGCCTACCTCCTCCTGGAGACCTCTTGTTTGAAAAACCAAGACGTTTACACAGGGGTAGCTGCTCCTTCCCCTTCCCGTAGACCAGGAAGGAAAGGGAGGATCAGCCCTCAGCTGCTCCATGTCTGCTTCTCACATTGGAAACTTGTGTGAAAAGCAGGCAGACCAGCAAGGCACAGCTTTTCTTTCCTTGGCTCCCAGGCACCAGGAGCTGGAAGCAGTGCTGATCCCTTCCAGCTTCCTCTTGCTCCTAAGGGAGAGCCAGGATCATGAGGGGCTCTCCCTGGGGTAGCAGTGTGAGGTGTCCTGTTCCCTATCTTTCCCCCATCTCCCAAGTCTGCTTCTCTCACCAGCATCCCATGTGTGTATAGTAAACATGGGTTTGCTCCACTGCTCTGCCCCCTTGCCCCCTTCCCCCCACCCCCCACCCTTGCACCAGAGTGCAGGGAGCAGCATTGTGAACCCCCTGCCAGCTTCTCACACAAGTCCCCAAGTGAGAAGCTGGTTGTGGGGGTGGGATTTGCCCCCTGCTCGCTCTGCTCTGCTCCCTGAGACAAAGTAGCAATGGTTCTGGTTGAAAGCTACTTTGGGAGGGGAGGAACAGCCACCATGGCTCCCTGCCTCTTTCCCAAGCTGAGTACTGGCCAGCTGGGAGCTTCCCTCCCCTTCCCCACCCTAGGATCACCCTGGTGTTGGGAAGGAATGGAAGGCAGGAGACAGGGCAGCTGCAAATTGAATGTATGTACTCCTCCCTCTGATGGAAGGATATTTTTTAGTGGAAATTTCTGAGAAATTTCCACAAGTAGAAATGAAGGTCTGTTTGTGGCCAGTGTACCCAACATGTAGATTAAGTGTATTCTGGGTTTTTTGTAGTTCCTTGAGGGAAATTTTGCATATAATTCTATCTGTACATGTAAAAATGCCCTTGCCAGTTTATTGCAAACTGGTTTAAAATCTACAATTTATTTTTTAGTAACTGACTAACAGCAACAAAAATAAATTGCAGTGATCAGAAACTCATTCACTATATTCCAGCGTAAACTCAAAGGTATTTAGCATGCAACCCACCTGTTCACTCTTTTCCACCTCTCTTCCCAATTCTTTAATATCTCTTCTGTGTGTTTGTTGTTTTTTTTACCTATTGATCCTACTGCAGCTTCACCTACCAGTCCTGACAAAAAAGCTAAGCGGCATGAAGTAAAGAGTGATCCAACTCCTGTTGGTTTAAGAGGTAGAGTGATATCACATTTTCTACTCCACAATAAGCCAGCCATCCCTCATATTATCTTCATGTAAAAGGGGTGTTACTGCATATAATAATACTGTGTGCACCACAATATTTACATCAGCTGGGTTTTCTAAATTGCTCACTCAGTTGCTGTGGATTTTTGGTTCTGACAAAAAAGCTTTTGCAGCTGTATACCTCATGATCAAATAAAGTAGCATACCATTCATTTCAGGAGTACTGAGTACTCTATCAAAGAAACAAGGGCCTGCCCATTTCAATATATAATGGAGTCTCGTCATTCTGTGTAAGGGAGGAAGCAGGTTATCCCAGATATCTGCAGAGCTAGATCCCTTGTCATCTGTTTGACTTCTTCCACACACAGCGCTCATTGTATAAAGGGGGTATACTCATATAAAAGCACTCCAGTAACGGCATGCTTCCATTAGAGTGGGAATTATGTTGCTAAGGATCATGAAGGTGGCACTTGCATTATTTTTTTTTTCTATCCTTTTATTATATGTGTTAAATATTTATTTTCCAGTCTTTTATCTCTCAGCACTTTCATTTTTAATTCTCCCGGGTGCTAGGAGACAACTTTTTGTGCTTGCTTTTAAGAAACCCCAGCCCATATTCTTGGACCTTGTGTAGTTTTCCCTTTACCCCAACTGAGCCAAGCAATGCCTAGTCCATGCAGAAACATTTCATCAGGAAAGGTCTGATTCTGTTTGTAAAGTGCTGCGCACATACATGGTCAGAGCCTGTAGTCAGCTCGGTCCTCTACTGTACCAAGTGGATTAAGGTTTCTGCTGCCACTCAATAACCCACTAATGTGTGTGAAAATACTCCAGGGCTATCAGATGGCTGCTGTGTTTCTAGTAAGAAGTTGGCAGCCTCCCAGAATGCACTTTGAGCTGTAGCAGAATGGAGTGCCACAAAACTTTAGTACTGTTAGATGTGCAAAAATGATTCACAGTGATTCACATAGTGTCAGAAATAAATCAGCTGGGTTCCTCTGAGCTGCAACAAGTCTCCCACCAGATCATTGTTTTATGGTGGACTTGTGAAAAGTTGGGTAGAGTATAGTCTATGACGGGGTTTTAACCAAGCTCCTGACATCCTTGCTGCCAATATTTTGTGGGCAGGCAGGAATTGGCTTCTGTGGCTTATTACTTTCTGAAGCTCTGGGAATGAAAGCTGCCAGGATTTTTGATCATTTCACTATATGCCTGCAAAGTTCTAATACTAGTGAACGTCTCCAGAATCTTAGAAGCATTGAAAATTAGGGTTGGAAGGGACCTCACTCAGGGGGTCATCTAGTCCAGCCCCCTGGTCAAAGCAGGACAATCCCCATCTAAATTATTCCAGCCAGGGCTTTGTCAAGATGGGTCTTAAAAACCTCCAAGGATGGAGATTTTACCACCTCTTTAGGTAACCTGTTCCAGTGCTTCACCACCAGCCTAGTGAGACAGTTTTTCCTAATACCCAACCTAAGCCTCCCTTGCTGCAAATTGAAACCATTGCTCCTTGTGCTGTCATCTGTCATTACTGAGAAGAAGTCTAGCACCATCCTCTTTTGAACCCCACTTCAAGTAGTTGAAGGCTGCTATCAAATCCCCTCTGGCTTCTCTTCTCCAAACTAAATAAATACAGTTTCCTCAGCCTCTCCTCAGATGTGCCCCTGCCTCTGCAACATTTTCATTGCTCTCTGATGGACTCTTTCCAAGTTGTCCACTTCCTTTCTGTAGTGGTGGGCCCAGAACTGGACATGGTACTCCAGTGGTCTCCCCAGTGCAGAATAGAGAGGAATAATTACTTCCCTCAATCTGCTGGCAAGACTCCTACTAATGCAACCCAGTCTGCTCTTAGCCTTCGTGACAACAAGGTCACACTACTGACTCTATATCCGTCTCACTGTCCACTGTAACCCCCCTGGTCCTTTTCTGCACACCTGATGCTGACTGCTTAGCCAGTCAGTCCCCAGCCTGTACTGGTGCATCAGATTCTTCCATCCCAAGTGCAGGACTTTGCACTTGTCCTTGCTGAACCTCATGACATTTTTTTTTGGCCCAATCCTCCAATTTGTCTAGTCTTTCTCAATTCTAGTGCTACCATCCAGCATAGATACTACTCCCCACTGCCACAGCTTCATGTCATCTGAAAATTTACTGAGTGTGAACTCCATCCCATCTTCTAGATTACTGATGAAAATATTGAACAAAATCAGCCTTGGGACCAACACTTGGGGCACTCCACTTGACACTGACTGCCACCTAGACATTGAGACATTGATTACTAACCTTTGAGCCCAGCAGTCCAAACAGCTTTTTATCCGTCTTACAGTCCATTCATCTAACCCATAATTCCTTAGTTTGGTAACAAGAATGCTTTGGGAGACTATCAAAAGTCTTGCTAAAGTCAAGGTATATCACGTCTACTGCTCTCCCAGCATCTACCAATTCTAACCTCCTGCTATCCAGCATCCACGGATGCAGTCTCCTATCCTCCCCAGAACCCCTGCCATTGATAGCCTAAGAGAGTTTTCTGTTTTAAAACACCTGTTTTCACTGTTTTTCTCTCTCTCGTTCATCTCCTCTCCCCCACCAAATTTCCAGCAGGAAAAATGGACTTAGGTGGGGGGGAGGGGGAGAGCAGGAGGGGCAGCTCAAGTGAGGAGGAAAAGGAGGTTCCCTAACTGCACTCAGCAGTATGTTTTGTCAATTCTAATTTAGTTAAATCCTTTCTGAAAGTAATAGAAAATTACTTCATGGAAATTCTTTTACCTGTTTGTGTTTGTCTCCCTCCACCTCTTTTTTTAAATCTGCCCTGTATAAATGAAGACTCGCTTAAACTTTTATAAAAATTCAGTGCCAGTTTTTATGAATGGCTACAACACTGTAATTTGTGTTATGCTCATGTCTGGCAACCCCAACTGAATTTGTAGCCACATTGTGCTGTAAGAGAGGCTCTGTGAAACAATGCATAAATAATGTTAAAAAGATAAGACAGAGTGACTTGCCTACACTACAGCAACTCTGCTGTTATAGGTGGATCAGCAGAGCTTGGATATCTCCACTTCAAGACACCAACATTTGTTGGGCTATTTCTACTAGTGAAGCTACAGCACCTCCCCAGATAACATGTTATGCTGATGTGTAGCTTACCTGCACCCAGTCCAGGGTTTATTCTGGTGCAGCTATGTCAGCCAGGAGGTGTGATCCCCTCATGTGCCTAGGCAACATAACTATGCCTGCAAAAGTTGATAGGGAAGACCTGGCCAATGGCTGAAAGAATGAAATGAAATATATATATTCACTAAAATGAAATATATGTGAAATGTAGCCTGAACTTAATTACTCAGTTCTTTCACAGATGCAAGGTCAGTATTATTGGACAGGGCCAAATGGCTCAGTACTTCTAATCTTATGCCGGTCGCACTACGCAGGCAAGGTAATGTGTCCATCTTGGGTCAAGTGAACCTGTTTGGTGTGCTGTGCAGTACTTCTTAGCAGTTGTTTTGGCTTTTCCCTGATGGTACCAAAACTTTTTTTTTCCCCTCAAATGTATTTTCCTTATTAGTCTCATAGGAAATGGTGTCCTAGGCAACCAGTGAAAAGCATAAATGCTAGTTTCCTTTTCAATCCAACTAAGTCTTATCATGCATTTATGTAGAGTTGGCTTTGTGAATGTTCTTCCTTTTAATTCTTTTCACTGGGTCTTAATGATGTAACTTTGTCCTCGACAGAAATGTGCCCATTAATAATGGGCTGCACATCTTTTCTAGTGCCGTGTTCCAGTTCGCTTCTCTGAACTACATGTATATGTTTTGTTTGTGTTTTTTAAACTCCTGGCCACAGTGAAAAGCATGTTGCTACTAGCAGGGCCTGTGGTTTAACTTTATACTGGACATGCTTCAGTATTATAAATAAGCCAAATGCTTTATAGCCTGTGTTACTTGTTACCAAATATAAGTAGTCTATAAGGTGCAGAGGTCTACGGGGTACCTTCTACCAAATAACTAGTGACATTTCATAATGCATGCTCTGTTCTTGGGATGCTGTCTTCAACAGCTTTAATAGCAACCAATTCTGTAATAGTCATAATGTGATTGGATGAAGTGCTGAAATCCTGAAACTGCCATCAGCAGGGAAGTGCTTCACAGTTTGAAAAACCGGGCTGCTGTTGTCACTTGTCATGTTCTAATTGACCAGTTAGCTGGTTAGATAGTGTCATACCTATGTGCTAGTTCCCAGCAGCACACAGCTTGAAAATTATTCCTATCTCCACCTCCTCCAAGTAAAAGAACTTCTGTATACTGGATTAATATGCAAACAAGGGA
The DNA here is from genome assembly GCF_001723895.1 of Crocodylus porosus. Taxonomy (NCBI): domain Eukaryota; kingdom Metazoa; phylum Chordata; order Crocodylia; family Crocodylidae; genus Crocodylus; species Crocodylus porosus. Next base: position 93,402,866 of record NW_017728906.1, on the reverse strand, counting down.
TTTTTTATCTCTTTTTGAAAACATGAAGGGCCAGATTCACCACTGCCATGAGATTAATTTACTTTAGAGTTGTGCCACCTCACGCTAGCCATGACCTTGGCCCAGAAAGTATATACATTTTCCCACTTAATACTTCCCTCCCATTTCATTCACTGAAACGAGTGGGAGCTTTTCTTGTTTCTGGGACATTTTTGCAAAGTTGGTAACTGTCAACACTTTTTATTTACCAAGGTTGGACTAAAACATCTCATTCACTTGATGCTTCTGAAGAAAATGATGGCTGGTCTAGTGCTGAAGACCCACTTAATTCATCAGATGCAGAAGAAGAAGTTGTAGGAGGGGGAGGAGAGATGAAGCTGGTAACCAGAAACATTTTCTTACCAGTTCGTTTAAATTTACTAATCAATATGCTGGAAGTAGTGAATACGTGGGAATTGTTATTTCAGCCAGGGGGTGGGAATTGGTCCCAGACTTGGTTTTAATTCAAGCAAAATTTCCAGTGATTTCCATGGGAAGTTTGCCTGACTTAAGACACTAATGCAAGGCTTAACCTTGTGAAAGGATCTGTAAAGACTTGGACTACTTACAAAAGGACTTTTCAAATGAAAGTCATGCAGCAGGTAAGTGTCATTTTTTTACTGCCTCAGTAATGAAAAATAGTGTGGTAGAGAGCGTATGGAAATTCACAACTTGCTCATATTGTTCACTTCTGCATCTTTTAAAATTTCACTTTTCTTTGAGGCCCTTTAAGTGGAGAAGGAAGTTTTTAATCAAGTCTTATGCTGGAAAGATTTCTCAGGAAGTATTCAAAATGTATGAGATTTCATATATTGACTTCACATGCCAGTAAATTGTGACTGTAAACCTATGCCCCTCTGCCCCTTGCCGCTCCTCAAAGTAAATGTTCATCTTGGCATCTTTTTGGTTTATTGAGAGGAGAGGGAGAGAATGCCCCTCACAAAATAAAGTATCTACTCTATTTTAACTATTAGTTTATTGGTTTTATTCTCCCTTTGTGCATTTAGACTCCTGGTAAATACACTGTTGTGACTGACTATGACAAAGGAAGCTCTGAAAGTTTTACAGTGAAAAGTGGTGATGCTGTTCAGCTGATCCGTGAAGGGGAAGATGGACTTTGGTATGAAACTGGAAATTTGTGTTTAACTATCTGGAAATGCATGCAGAGCTTCAGAATACTTTTTTTCCTGTGCATAGCTTTGCATATATATGTATATACATATGTATAACTAGGTGTGGATGAGAGGTACCAGAATCTTTCACCACCACCACCCCCAGAGTCTGTGCCTCAGCAACATGCCTATGCCGGGAATGCCAAAACAGTTCCTGGCTGCTGCTACTTGAAGAGCAGCAGCAGAGATGGGCAGAGCACCCACAGTGGCAGCAGTTCAGCTAGGGCTATCTACTAGTTCCTGGAATGGGTAAAACTGTTGTGTCCCCCACCGTCCTCTCTCCCTGCTCTCAGAATCTACGTATAGTGCCTGACCTGTGAACCTGGTATAGCTCTTACAGAAGGAGGGTAAAATATTCTATCCTCTCTTCTCCCTCCATACTCTCAGAACCCATTCTTCTCCAGACCTACAGTCCCCAGCTCTCAAAACGCGTATGCCAACGCCCGCTCCTGCAGGGTTTCCCCCACAGGCACCCAACTGCTTGTTACACCACTGTACATATACACATATATTTATGTGTGTGTTTGTGGAGTGTAACTCTTCTAAAACATCTCAATAAAATGTTTTGACAGTATGTGTTTGTTTTTTTAGGTATGTAAAGAATCTGACTAGCGGTAGGGAAGGTTGGGTCCCAGCCAACAATCTATTGATGCTCATAGGCAACTCAAAATCTGCACAGTCTCTAAGCAGCTCTGGTAAGGCATCTGTAGTAAATGTACCAGCAACCCATTTTGCTGAAGACTTGTTAACAATTACCTCTTATTAATTATTCCACTGTTTTCCCTTCTATTCCAGAATCGGGCACTGCTTCCAGTATTTTGAGCTCATCATCAAGTTGCAGTGATAGTTGCAATGTTAGTAGCACCAGCTTTTCGGACCTTAAGGGCTAATGTTAAAATTTCATTGAGCCTCCTGTGAACTTTCAGTATCCTGTGCAGACTTCTGAGTATTGGGGAACCAGCGTGTGTGTCCCTGTTGTATGTTTTAAATGGTGGCTTACAAAGCATCCCTAGGAAGATCTCACTAGAAAGTATGTGGAGTGTGAATATTCTAAATGAAACAAAAAAATGGTTGGAAAAAGACTCTTCAAGAAGCTTCTCATTTGAAGCCTGAATGTCAACAGTTACTAGCACAACACACCTTTTCCCAAGTCAAATTTCTACAGAGAAACATTGTTTTGCAACTATCAGAAACAAAACAGTAGAAATGTGTTCAGTGGCAAATACTATTGTAAAGTAATAAATTGGTAATCACTGTTTTATATAGAAGTTAGGATAATAAATCTGGAGTTTACTAGTCATTCTCAATCCTTCCTTTAAATACAGTTCTGAGTTAATGCAGTGCAGGAGTAGTTTTTCTAGTAACCGGGAATTAAATTTTGGCCTAGCTGTTCTCTTGTTGTCTTGCATTTTAACACCATGTATTCTGCAGTAAAATACTTTCCAGGCTATGCTGCAAAATAAATGGACTATCCCCTGATTATAAAAGTATCAAAAGAGAAGACCATTTTATCTTTTCCGACTTTTAAAACTGTGCAATGGCTATTTTTTAGGTATTTTGGTCTCTTAAATTCTTTACAAGAATCACTGTGTTTACATAACATTAGTAATTTAATAGCATGTTTGAAACAAAATTATTTGTTGTCATTAGGGTGCACATTGAAACTTAACATGTTTATATTAGTTAAGCAATTTCTAAATGGTCTGTAGTGCAATGCAGTGCCTGCAGCTCTAACAGTTAGAAGATGGTTACAAGCAAAGAAAACTTGCAGATGAACTATGTAGTTGGGGTCTTCCTTCTGCTTGAAGACATACTGTGAGGACTAGAGACCTGGAATTTTTAGTTGATGATGTTTGTAGATATACTTAAAAGGACAGAAAATATAAACTCATAACCTTTTCTATAAAGGGGGACAGAAGAGGGTGGAAAACTTCTTTATTAAAATACTGAACTGTGTTAATGACAAATATTTTAATTATTTTTTTAAAGAGGGGGAAATCATAAACATGCAGTTTTACAGATGTGATGTAAACCAATGCCGTAAGCTATCACTCCATAGGGTATCCTTTACAATTCAGCCTTACAAATGCAAACCATATATAAACTTATGTATATGCTGCACTGAATACTTCAATCCAATCCTTGATATATTTTTTACTTTATACTAAGATACCATTCTCTCTCTGGTCCATGTCCTGTATTTAAAATAACCTCAGACATTAAGGGCTTGAGTCTCTGAAACTCTGAGCACAGCAAGCTACTATTGAAATTAGTGGCAGCTGCTAGTTCTCAGCACATGTGAAAATCAGGCCATAAAAGTTTATCTCAATGCCCAGAATTTAGATTAGAGTTGGAAGTGCAAATAATGAAAAGAGAACTGCCTCAAAAGAAGCATCTTTAGTGTTCCAGAAATGAATCCTTTTCCACTTACAGTCAAATGTACTGATTCCAGTCAGTGCAAATTCGTGTGTGTGTGTGTGTGTGTGTGTGTGTCTGTGTATATATGTATCAATGTAAAGGATGTATTTATAGCCTTCATGTTGCTGGAAATGTCACTTTACAATGCATAAATAGGTTTCTTGTAATATTGCAATATTAAAATTGTTCAGGGTTTTTACTTTATATATCATTTCCAACAGCCTGTTCCTTTTTTAAAAATTATCCTATATAATACTGTACTGGCTCGGAATGTTCAGCCTGATATGTGATAATGAAATGGCAGTGTGTAGACATTTTGGGCTTTTGTCCTGTTTGTAAGTTATTTTGTAAATTATCTGTAACATAACCTACCTACATATCTTACTCCAAAGCTGTCTGAGAGTGAGACTCTGTCCTTTCATCTGTCTCCTGACTGCGTCATTTGCATTATTTTGGTGATCTTACACACATCACTGCACTTTAATACAGCACATTTCACTGTTTCTTTTTTGGTGTTTTTTTTTGTTTTTGTTTACTACAGCTGTAAATCAAGAAGTATAAAATCAGAGGTCTTTATTGTATGAAAATTTTGATGAATAAATGTCAGCATTTCTTGCTGGATATCCTCAATCTAGAGGTGTTGTGTTTTTGTTTTGTCTACAGGAGTTAAAAGGAAGTGCATGGCTGCAGAGCACTTTAAAAATGCCCAATCACATTCATTATATGAGAGTTCAGGACAATCTGAACCTTCATTATGTGAGAGTTCAGATGAAGGTACTCCAAAGTGGAGCACCTACATTAACGTCTGTCAGCACACACTGGGAGCATGGCTGGGCTGAAGCAGCTCAGTGCCGTCTTCAGAGTGGGAGAAGGGAGGGGTGGGAATTCATTCTGCCCAGCCTAGAGGATGGAGAGACTGGAATGGACCCCACCACCACCACCACCACCCCTAGATGGCTGCAGACAAGCAGCTGCTCTAAACTGCAGCTCAATCCCCCAAACTCGCAGACCCTGCAGCCAATGTCTGTCAGGTCAGGGGAACACCAACCCATGGCAGTTCCTGCAAAGTGCCATGAGTTACAGTGGGGAACTGCATATCTGTCAGATCCTGAGGAAAAAACATTTAAATCTCCCTGGCACTTTCTTTAGAAGATAGACCATAACCTTCAATGTACATTAAAGCCCTGCTATAGCAAGAGGCACATATAAGAGAAGAGCCGACTCATTAAAACACTGTTGCTCTTCTGCTTTACTATATTTCCAAACCTCTTGCCATTAGTGCCAGCAGCAGCCTCAAGGTGATGCTAGAGTATCAGGCATAATTATTTATATCAGTATTTTGAAAGATTCATCTAGATGAGTCTCTGGTCAGTTCAACACTCAACTTAAAGTAGTTCAAAACAAGTATTTTTCAGGTTTCCATGCTTCTAGCTTGCATTTTTGTGTTACTCTTCTATCACTACCCAAAATGTGATTAGACAGAGGTATCTCCTGCATCATTTAAAGAGAATTTATTTGCTTTGATTTTTAATCTATTTTGTCTCATTTTTCCCAGTGTGTCTCAGACAGATCAGACAAACAGACAGTGCCCTGCATTATTTGTATATCCCAGAGCTATGTACAGAGAGTCAAAAAGCCCAAGGCTGAATTGAGTCAATCTTCACAGGTTAGTCTAGGCTGCTTAGAATGAACTGATAAGCTAATGAACAGATATTCACTTTTGGTTCCAGAAATGTAGCCATATGCCTACAGTAGCGCAGGCCAGAAGCCAGGGGGTGCAAGAGCATGCCTCCCTGCTTGGCTGGAGCAGACTGCTTGGACCAAGGCTAGCCTATAAATACTGCGAGGAAGGAGGTTGTGGGGGAGGTGTAAAGCATCCTGGGATGCTGGGGGTTTGTGAGTTGATTTTGCATCTGGAGGGAATATGGGACAGAAGTTCAATAAACCAATTCAACCTAAGTCAGGTAAGTCTGATACTACATCTATCCAGGTTCATCTTAAACTGGTTTAGGCTATTTTGGAACACAGCTTATGTGCACCGAACTTCTGTTGTGTTACAGACTTGACCTAGTTTCCCATCACTCGCACAGGTGTATGTGTAATTTCTGTCCCTAGCCCAAAAGACTGCTGTAAAGTATGAACCAAGTATTGCAATCAACATAAATACCTTTTTAATAGCTCATCATCTTTAGAGCTGGTCAAAATGCTTGGTGCAAAAAAATTTCCTGTTTCAAGTTCATAGCTTTTATGGGCATACAGACCTTATGTGAAATGTAAGTATTAATTTGGGTTTCATCTTGATAGACTAACTTAAATTTATTGTATTAAACAGAAAACACCAGAAAAGCAACTAGTTGGCCCATCGTTTAGCTCAAAATGAACATTTGTTTGTTTGTTGCGGATTATCAGGGAAGAAACTAGAAATGAGGAAAGCTAAAAAGGAAGCTCTGTAATTTGGTTCTCAGATTTCAATTCAGTCATTAAATAATAAGTTGATTTGAGTATTTTGATATTTAGTCAGCTCTGATATAAATCAAGCAACAGCCCTATTATAATGAGAATTCTATGTACAAGGACTGTATAAATTTGAGGGTTGCCTTCCAACCCCATATTGAGACTAACCTAATTTGATTTGCTTCGACTTGGATTTTATATCTATACTGTTTCATTCTGAATTTTATTTAATATTAATAGTAGCTTAGAACTAATAGTATATTTTCTTCAAGTACATTCTTAAACATTCTAACAACATTTTAAAAGATACTACATCACTCATCTTTCAGTTAGCAAAGTCTTGACACTTCTGTTTTTCATTTCAATTTAAAAAGAAAATAATTTTGGAATTCTAACAGCTAAAAAAAAAATCATTTTTTCAACAACTTCACCACAAAAGTAATCTTGTATATAGTTTTAGCTTGCTGATCATTTTGTTGCTCTCAGAATCATGCAGAAAGTACAAGCCAAGACAGTATCTTAGACTGCAGCCTGATGTATCTCTGCTTTAATATAGCTACCCATAGTTATAGGGGCTCACCCAACTCAAGGTGGCAGCTGACCAATTTCACTGGCAGATAGTAGAGCCAGCCTCCATTTTCATAGGCTTATCATGGTGTCCCCCCTCCCCATCCCCAACAACAGGCACACAACAGGCAGCCCTCTCAGCCAATCAGTATTGAGGGGCAGGGGTGGTAGCCATCTTGCTTAATCACCCTAGTGCCAGCAGCCCCCTTTTTGCTAGGCTGCATAACCAAGAGGACTGCTGATGCCCACTGGGGAGCCAGCACTTTTTTTTTTAGTCGGGTTTTGTTTTGTTTTTCTACGGATTTCACCAAGATCACCCAATTTCATAATTTCTGTGAAATCGTGATTTGCATAGGTTCCTACTTGTAGACCAAAAAACTGGAAAACAAACAGGATTAGAAATTCATTGTGTAAGAGAATTCTAAGCAGTTGTGCTGGATTTTGACAAAAAGAAGTATGATTATTTCTGTTATGAATAAGATTTTACCAGAGTGGGCTTGTTGCTCCTTGCAGGCAACAGCTTTGAGAAGAATTCTGTGACTATAGGTCAAGTTCAAGAAAATGCTATAGTAAACTCCATCAAAGTTCTTGAGGGATTACTATAGCCAGCCAGTGCCTGGCCTTCTTGTGAATGCCACCTTTATTGTCACTACCCAACAAAATTTCTCCAATATTTTTTAGAAGGCGGCATTTTATCACATAGACCATGTATTGTCTATCATTCCTAGAACTTGGTCTCCCCTGATAAAATATTTTATTTCATAGGCTTTACTCCATAAAATAAGAATGTCATAGATCATAAAGACTAACAGGAAAAAGAGAAAAAAACAAAGGTCACAATCACCCAGAACACACAAGAACAGTAAAATGTTTGTGTAATGTATGTTGTAGGTGACTAAGTCAAATATAGGTATGTTGTCATACCTTAAGCTGCTTTGGTGTGCCAAAAAGCACTTGTTCACATGTTCATGGACTTTGTACCACCAGGCAGGACTTTCTTGGACCAAGAACAACAACTACTTAGTCAAAGGAAGCTTTTCCATAACAAATTCAGCATATGAACTGATCTGGAAAACCCTCATTCCTGCCCCCCCCAGGATTCTATACTGCTCCACTCCTCTCTTGGTCCAAGGAGAAGCCCATCAGGAATCCCCTTGAGAGCAGCCCTGGGTAGCAAGGGCAAATCAGCTAGTCTCCACCACCCAATCAGCCACTGCTGCAATCCTGTCACCCAGCAGCAAGGGTGACAGAACTGCCTGCAAACTGAAGACTTCTGCTGGTTTCCCCCTCCCCTTCCTTTCTGCTATGTGTGCTAGGGTGTTTTTAAGTCTTCCTCAGAGGCACTGAGTGTTGGCTACAGCCAAAGCTGGAGACTTTGGGTTGTGCCAATGTTCCTGCTGGTTCCAAAGCCAGAGGTTTCCAGGTAGAGGATTTTGCCCGTCTGCTCAGGCTCAGACCAATTGCCATATTTGGAGCCAAGAAGGAATTTTACCCCATGGTCAGATTGGTGTGCATTGCAGGAGTTTTTGCCTTTTTCTGAAGTGGGGGTGGGGGTGTGGTCCTCTACCCAGGACCTCTTGAGTGTATATTGAATCAACGTTTTCTAGAAGCAGGATGTTGACCACTATGGTTCCCCTGCTTTACCTGTGGCAAGTTAGGGTGTTAGGTCTGTGTTGTGTCAGGGTTGACTGTAGTTTTATGTAGAGTTTTGATTATGGTTTTTATGGGATGTTTTGGATAGGGATGACCCTGCCTCAGGCAGAGGATTAGATTAGATGACCTCCGGCGGTCCCCTCCAGCCCTACTGGAGACTGACTCCCACTCTAAAGGGCTGCTGTAGCTCAAGCACCAGCAACTTTAAACTGTAACGGTGTTCAGCCATCCCTTGCAGTCATGGATGGATGATTGTCTTCCATGATTGTCTTATCTGTGTATCCGAAGATAGCTGATGAGGCCTATCCAAGGTCAACAGAGTCTGCTGCAGCTCAGACTTGTGTTTCCATGGGGGTGGGGGGGCGGGCGCTGGATTCTTGATTTGGTATGCGACACACTCTTTCTGCAGCTCTCACTTCAAAATCTCCTGTTGTCATCATGAGGTTGTAGACTGTTAAGGTGCTGCCATTTTAACCATTACTGCCAGCCCTGTGCAAGAGCTGACTGGGTGGCAAAGACTGTTCAATCAGCCCGTACCCTTACAGGTAGCTTCCATGCAGCCTCATCAACAGGGATCCTGATTTTCTCTGATTAAAAAAAAAATCCCCAATTTCCAGTTAAAAAAAAGTATCCCCAAATCCACATTTTTCCATGATTAATAAAATGCCATTAATCTATATATTAGTGGTATTTCATTTTCATCACGGAAAAATGTGGATTTGGGGTTAATTTTTGGTTTTAAAAAAGTTGGTATTGTTTTTTTTAAATTGGAGAAAACCAGGGTCCCTGCTCCTCAGCTATTGTTCACTGACAAGCTCCCCAGGCATAGGAAGAGTAAGGAGTACCCCACTATTATGTCCTGACAGGAGAGCATGCCTCTGTGGTGACTCTGTCAAACTGCAGCCAGGGAGCTGTGCATAACCATCTATTTTTCTGTAGTGCTACAAAAATAGCATGTCTAAGGCAGTGCTAGGGCACCCTTAGGTGCCTTGTGATTTTCCAGGGTGCCACACAATGTCAGCACTGTTAGGCATGCCAACTTTTTCAGACTCAAGGTACCTCATGGAAAATACCAGCCCTTAGTTTTCAGTTATTTGTTGGTTACAGAAAAATAACAGAGCAACTCTTTTGTTGCAAAGAACTCAGAAAGACCACAGCAGGTTAGAACGCCTGTAACACTATGGATTCCTATCTGAAATCTTTGGATTTATCTTGCAATTTTCTCATGCCAAACAGTACTAATATTGTGTGGCACCACACAGTATCATTGAAAGGATGTCAAGGTACCCCAGGGTACCACATCACCCTAGGTGAGAATCACTGTTCTACGTGCTGGGCTGCCAAGGAAATAAACCCAAAGAAATAATAAGAATAAACAAAACAAAAACCCACTGTGCGTGTGTCACTCCTGGAAATGAGACACTGATGGGTGTACCCACTGATTTTGTACCCAAAATATTGCTAAGAATTTTTCCAACTATTTGAGTTCATCTAATAAAAGATATCAGATTGACCCAAAGACCCTTGTCTGCCTCATTCCCTTCATTACACTGACATACACAGAGAATCCACTTTCCTTTATCCTAAAAAAGTAGAATCATAAAAGGAACCGGTCCCTATGGAATGCTCCAGTCTCTAAAGACAAATACAATCCTACCATTGCTGATATCTTAAGCAAATCTTTGCAAACTCTATTCTGAAGTTATTAGTCTTTGATACTTATTAATTCAAAGGCATGCTTGTTTTCCAGATAAAACTTTGGCTGTGGATTAGACCACATTCAGCAAAACCACTGAAAAGATTAATGAAATATAACTTTTTCTCCAATCACCTCTTCTATTCAATATTCCTTAAGATATTTGTACACACCAATATATATTATATGACTCGTTAACTGCAAAAAAAACAGAGCAAAACAGGATTTGCCCCTTCTTGTTAGTTAATTAGTGTTTCATAGTAGTGTCAGGCAGTAGTTTGGAGTAACAGTGGTGATGAAGTAAAAGAATATGTATGGACTTAATATTGTTAAGCATCAACAATGCAATCCCATTGACTCCAATAAGCCTGAAACTTGGAATTCTGCCAACTCAAGCTATTTTGTGCATAGTTTGAGTGGCTATGCACATAATACAATGTTATTCAAATTGAAGGCATTTATTGACACTGGTATTGCACATTTAGGAATGTTAGGTAACTAATAAAAATACATTGCAAAGTTCATAGTATTCAGCCTAGTCTTTGCACAATACGAGTAGGAATTCTTCACAGTGGTCATCTTGGCTTGTTTACAAAAATGTGTTGGGGAATCATGGCATTTCCCCTTGTAAAAGGTTTCATTTTTCTCTGTGTAGTGACTCTCCACCCCTTCCTCTAGGTCAAAGCATTGAATATAGAGATCTTTGGCCACACTGTTCTTCCTGGAGTGTCAACAAGTTATTGGGACACAGGCATTAAGGTTTCATCATGGTTTCCTGTCACTACAGAGTTTTGGTTCTCTACTTTTTGCTGCTGTTTCCTCTTTCTCTGGCTGCAGGTATGTCCTAGGAAACAGATGTACTGTTATTTACAATTAAATGTTCTTTTGTTAATCACATTATTTTCATGTCAGGAGGTTGAAACGTATATAAACATACCTCATGAATGTGTCTGTCTGCATGAGTACTCTAGTGCTCTTGTAGCTACTGGCATGGGTGTCTACTCCTTAAATGTCAGTGGAAAAATTGCTTCTAGTTTCATCTGAAAATCAATTATTGAATTACACAGAAAGCAGAGAATCAATTAGCTGTCATTCAATCAGGGAGAAATTAGAAAAGTGACATTACAAATATGTAGCATAACATGAATGTGAATCAACAAGTTAGTTGCTGGCTTATCTGTAGTGCTAATATATGCCTGGAAATCAGCAGCCAAGCAGCCAGAGGGGCACTAGTGAGATTAGACTACTCGCTATCCCTTTTCAACTGAGGTGGACAGGCAGTTTTTTAAAAATACAAAAAGAAAAAGGAAGGTTTTCCTCTTTCATATGCACATGCATGAACACAGAAGGGGTGAGGCGGTCATTACATATGCATATGTATTTACTTTAATAAATGAATAAGTAGACATAGCATAAGAAAACAATTGCAAAATATTGAAAACAATTGCAAACCACAGGGAAAAATTACTTGTACTCTGAAAGAACAAAATTGGACATGAACAGAAACAAAAGGTAACTGACTTTCTCATAACAGTAAAGTTACTTCTCCAAATTGCTTTCACATATTTATTATCTCTCGTAAATTCAATGACAGAACAGTGAAAATGACATCTAAACAGAATTTTAGCAACTAGATTAAATAAAGACTACTGTTAGAATTGTTATTTTGTAGATTTCCCTAAGGGGAAAAAAAGTCTATTTCAGCAAATGTTTATAGAAAAAATAATCATTGTCATTACAGGACATGGCATGTGGCAGTAATCCTCTCTTTTTGTTTTGTTCTGATTTTGTCTGTGTGTGTATTTAAAATATTAATGATATTAATGCTGATGTGATGGTTGGCAGTTAAACAGCATGAGTAGGGCACACTTCCCTACTCACACCCACCAGTAAGTTTCAACATTTCCTTGCACAAATCTTCTCAAAGCAGAAAGCAGACCACTTTCTGACTGGAAGATAGATCTCTGTCTTTAGGGGATCATACTGAAGAGGGAAAATATACTGAGGATAGTCCTTGATCAATCCCAGATCTCCTTAGAATCCCCCAAAGTAGTTAGAGGTTTCTGCTCAACTGCTCAAAAGTGAAATAAATAGCAGTGTTGACATTGAAATTATCACTACACTTCAGAATTAACTCTTTAATATGTAGGAAGGTATTGTACACTAACTCAAAAAGACTGTTTGTACATTCTACTGCACAAAGTTATAGGAAAACACTACTGCATTGGGCCAATAATAATATAATGAATTATTGTAACAAAATATTATCTTTCACTATAAATTATATGGGCATTGTGAATATTATAAAGAGCATGAATTCTACATTAATATGATCATGAATTATAACAATGGTATGAATTACTTGCCAATTGCCCATGAAGAGTGACAGGGGGAGCAGGGAAAGAGCACCGCCACCCACCATCCTGCACTGCTGCCCAGTCCATCCCCACCGTTGCCCATCATGACTGACTTGGGGGGAGAGGGGGCGAGCAGGGACGGAGCTCCGCCACCCAGCACCCCTCAGTGCCACCGCTCCGCTTCTGGCCCCATAAGCCCCCTACCCTGCATCTGGCCCTGCGCACCAGAGTCAGGAGGTGAGACCAGGGCTGTGTCTCCAGCACCTCACGCTGCCGTCACCTCCTTGGAGGTGGTGGCAGTGCGGGGTGATGTTGTATATGGCAGTAAAGCTTGATCTGCCTCTGCCTTACATGCCCTCTCCCAGCCCCAATGTCCAGCCAAACGAATTGCCAAGGCACACAAGTTTTTTCAGAAGAAATTAGAGAAGAATGTACTAAACCAGTGGTCCTGAAATTTGGCTGCTCAGTAGCAATTCACACTGCCTCCACTCCCCCACTGCCAAATTTCCAAACATTGTGGGCCTTTTGGCATGGTCCAGGGTACAGGGCTGCAGCAGAGGCCTAATCCAGTGTGTAGTGCTGAGGCTGCACACTGGATTGAGTGCCAACTGTGGCTCATGGACTAGATCTGGCCAGTAGACCAACCCTGCACCACTCATGCAACCCATAGGATACCAGTTTGGTCACCACTATACTAAATTAGTGGTTTTTCAGTTATGGTCTACGGACAACTAATGGCTCACAGAAGCCTTCCTGCTGGTCCAAAGAGTGGAAGATTTTGAGATAAAAAGGATGAAGCAATTACATGTGGGGAGTCATGTTATATCTTCTATTAGAGAAGCTAACTGTATAGTTGAGCGAGATGTTAGACAAGCTTCAGACAAAGAGTGCCCTCAGGTCTCACATTATAGATTTCATAGACATTAGGGCTGGAAGGGATCTTGGAAGATCATTGAGTCCAGCCCCCTACCCCAGGGGCAGGAAGTCAGCTGGGGTCAAAGGATGTCCCTTTCTCTTACCATGTGATTTAATATGTTGAGTATAATTAAATTTATGCAAAGAGAAATAATATATATGTGAGAGGAGCTGTATTTCCATTCTCTAGCCGTATGGTAGCTCAGGTGTCAGAACTAAAGGAAATTCTGTCCTACTTTTGACAAAACCTAGTGTGAGGCATGACACTCCTTCATGAGATACTGGAATGCAGCACTGTTAAAATTTTCTAAAATTGTGGCCTGCGTAAATTGTGACATCTGTCAGTTGACTTCATGTGTACATCATAGTGAAAAAAACATATCTATCAGAGATACTGCAAAGTTGCACAGTGAGAATATTTTAAGCACCATTACAAAAAAACCCCAATTTTAAAATATACAAAAGTCCTTCTGGCTGGAATCTTCCTGACTTTCCATGATTCTGAAGAGTTAAAATTGTAACAAATAAAGGCGTCCAATCATTTCTACTTTTCAGTCTTCTTAAAGCGACAGGAGGCAAACAGTTTGCTGCAAAGACAAAGAAGAGCAAATAGCTTCTTCGAGGAACTAAAATCTGGGTCACTAGAGCGAGAATGCATAGAAGAATTGTGTTCATTTGAGGAAGCCAAAGAAATTTTCCAAGATCATACAAGAACAGTAAGTAATGGATAGCAGTCTTATGTTAGCCAGATTTTTAGCCTGGATTACATATATAAATTAATTAAGTTTGACCTTTAAACTGTGGGGGCTAAAAAATACCTTCTCTGTATCATAATTATAAAATACAGAAAAAGTAGAAAACTAATATTGTTAAACGTGACGCTGCTTTTCTCAAAGGCTAAGTACAGACAGTCAAAAAGCTCAAGGCTAAATTGATTCAGTCTTCACAGGTTGGTCTAAACTGCGTAGATTGAACTGATAAGCAAGTGAACAGGCTTCACTTTTGATTCCAGAAATGCAGCCGTACATCTCCAGCATGAGCCAAAGCTAGCCCGCCCACCTGCAAGGGTGGAGGAGGTTTGTAGGGAGAGGTGCCAAAGTATCCTGGGATGATGGGGAATTGTGAGTTAACTTGAATCCAGTGGAGATCTGGGACAGAAGTCCAATCAACTGATTTCACCTAAATCAGTTAAGTCTGATACTACATCCATCCAGGTTTATCTTAAACCTGGTTCAGACATTTTGATAGTGGCTTATGTGCACTGAACTTCTGTTGTGTTACAGATTTGAACCAGTTTCTGATCACTTCTACCTGTTTATATGTAATTTCTGTCCTTTGCTCAAAGCTGCAAATTTAGTCGCCTTCTCACTAGCTCGGTGCAACATTCATATAATCTGTTCATGGCCTTTGGTATATGAAATGACAAACCATATATGAAGAATTTCCTTATGCCTGTTTTCACTGATTCATACACTGTAAGGCCAGTAGGGACCACAGTGACAATCTAATCTCTTCTCCTATGTAATACAGGCCATAGAAATTCTTTGAATTTATTCTTGTTAGAATTAATTTTCCTCTTTTTCCTCCAGATGCAATTCTGGCACGTCTATACTGGTAGGGGAATTTTATATGCTCTAACAATACCTGAAATTATACTATGGCATTTCTTCCTATAAACCAGACTGATGCTGAATGTTTGTTTTCTTTGCAGCTAGGAACCAGTGTGATCCCAATCCTTGTCAGAATGGTGGGACATGCTTTGATGAAGCTCAGGATTATGTCTGCTTTTGTCCTAAGGATTATGAGGGCAAAAATTGTGAAAAAAGTAAGCAATTGCATATCTTGAAAAAAAGCATAATTCAAATACCAGGTATTCTGACAAATGGAACAAACTTTATTACTCTGTACCATTCCTGCACAGAATATATGACTGCTGTAGTTAATTGTGCTATAAAGGAATCTAGCATACTGGCATTTCAGTCACTCTGTATAATAGCAGAATACTTATTACACAACATGGATCTTCTGAGAAGTTCACTTTTCTGACCTGAAGAAAAAGGAACTTTTCTGTGACTAAATTCTAGTGGTGTGTTGGCTCAAAAATGGAAATGTTGTGTAGCCAAGTAAGACTAGAGTCTTGAAAGCATATGGGGACAGAAAAACCCTACCAAACTTACAGAGGTTTTCCTATTGATTTCAATGGGCATTAGTCCTAACTCTCTACACCAGTGAGTATAGACTTAAGTCACCTCTCATTACACACAAGGCACTCCTCGGAAAATGCAAGCTCTGCACTTTCACACATTTTTTACTATGAAAAAATGATAAAGCAGTTCTCCTGTTGCAAAGAACTCAAAGTCCACAATAAGTCAGAATATTTTTGACACTATGGATTCCTATTTGAAATCTCTGGCTTTTTCTTGTGGCTCTTGTGTAGGTATTTGGACACCTAACAATGCTAATTTTGCACGGTTCCTTGTAGCACCCTTAAAAGGATCTCAAGACACCATACGGTGTTGCTGCACTCTGGTTGAGACTCTTGACTATATATTGACTACTAGAGTTAATTTCAGTCACTCTGTGTAATAGCAGAATACTAGAGGCCCAAAGAAAGATTAGGAGCTTGCAGATATATTGGACTCCCTAAATATTGTCTCTGACTACCATTAATGATCTT
The DNA here is from genome assembly GCF_001723895.1 of Crocodylus porosus. Lineage (NCBI taxonomy): Eukaryota > Metazoa > Chordata > Crocodylia > Crocodylidae > Crocodylus > Crocodylus porosus. Next base: position 93,386,939 of record NW_017728906.1, on the reverse strand, counting down.
TACGAAGGGACTCCATCATGCCAAGCCCAGCCTACATCTCTACCCTCATCTCTTCTCTTTTACCTTATTCTAGTCATCCATCCTAGCCATTCACTTTCTTGCCCATTCCTAACTTTTACCACCTGGGCATGCTAGTCCCCCTAGAACAGTCTGCAATCAATACCTGCAAGGCTCATTACCCCTCCTTCTCCAAAAAAAAAACTTCAGAAAATGAAACTGTTCCTTAAAGTGAATCCTACCTGGAAAGGTTACGTCACACCCTGTGCTCATTATTTTTGTACAGTATTGTTCCCTATGGCAGCTGCTAGTGTCTCCAGAGTGGAGACAATTTCTGGCTAAGTACTGTATCGCTAATAAATCTGGCTAAGTAATAATGGCTGAAGTAGAGTATTTTGGGTTCAAAAACTTGACTAAAATATTTCCCATACAGGGATCTAGCATATCCCATGCAGTTGCTCCAGTAAAAGTTATCACCCCCAAAAATATCCTTGCCTGTCACATAATTAATAATATTTCTTACAAAGTACCTGTTAAAGTTCGGCCATTCAGATGGCTGGAATACCAAAATGTTCAAATATGTCTTTGCTCTAGAAGAGATGTCATCTTGTGCAATCAGTTATCCAGTGGCTTTTCCAGAGTGCTCTTGTGGGAGAGAGGAAAACATTATTGTTAATATAGGAACATTTAACAACAGTTACTACAATTATATCTAGCTCTAAGAATAGGAAGGAATTACAATATTGTAGATAATACATTGTGATACCTATTAGCAAAAGATTTTAATGGAATGCTTTTTACGGCAAACTTTTGATCTGTTTAATTTGTGCAGGAGAATTTAGTTCTAATTCTGTGCAGCTCTGCCATTAATATTTACTTGCACTTGCCTACCTGTCTTTGACCATCCTGGCAATAACAGAGATTGCAGTGAATTTCACACTCACAAACTCACATGCATTTTTCCTTATTTAGGTTTTGATGACTTACTGAAATGCATAAGTGACAATGGTGGATGTGAACACTATTGCACTGAACTGAACTCAACTGAAAAACGAACGTGTTTTTGTGCAGAAGGTTACAAGCTAGCAAGTGATGAAGTGTCCTGTATTCCCCATGGTAAGGTTCTGTAAATCAAGAGTTAAATCCAATAAAGAACTAAAGCATCTATATTAGATGTCTGAGCCCACAGAGTATATTTCAGAAGCCAGGATAGACATGTATGTCATCCCCTACTCTTTATAAAAGTCCAAGAGAAGAGTTAGGAACCTCAGAAAAGCAAGCCAAAAAAATGTATGTATTGTGCAGGAAGCTGCCTTGAGCTGGTTAGTAGACACTCTTTAAGTACTAGGACTTATCTGAAATTCCACCCCATCAGAATGAAATCCTTGCCCCACTAAAGTTAGTGGCTAGGATTGACCTCACTGAGCACAGGTTTTTACTGTCTGGGTGCTGCAGAATCTAAGAGATTTTAGATCCAGTGGGCGCATCTACATGAGACATCTACTGCGTAGTTGCCTAATTAGCTCCTCAATACAATGTCAGCATCTACGTATGCAGCTCTATTAGGCTGCAGTAAATTAATAAACACCACCATGGGATAGTACTGCCCAAAACAAATACTATCCAATGGTGCCATCATTTAGTGTGCCACAACACACATGTAGATGCTGATGGGGCTGGCTGGGTCACAAGGGTGCTTCAGTGCAGGGACTCATGCCCCAGCCAGTCCATCTGCAGCACATTGAGCTGGGTCATAGAATCACAGAAATAAAGGGCTGGAAGGGACCTCAAAAGATCAAATCCAACCCCCTTGCTCTGGGCAGGAATACTGGTGAGATCAAATGATCCCACCAAGGTGTCTGTCCAGTGTCCTCTTGAAGACTTCCAAAGCTGGGGACTGCATCACCTCCTTGGGAAGTCTATTTCAGATTCTGATCACCCTTGCCATAAAGAAGTTCTTCCTTGTATTCAACCTGAAACCAACCTCTCACAGTTTATTGCCCTTGCTCCTTGTCCTCCCCTGGAGTGCCCTAGTGAACAGTTTTTCTCCCAGCTCCTGATATTCATCCCTTACATACTTACAGATGGCAACCAAGTCCCATTTCAGTCTTCTATTGCCCAGGCTGAACAGTCCCAGATCCCTTTGTCTTTCCTCGTAAGGTTTGTCCTCCAGGCCCTTAATCATTCTTGTGGTCCTTCTCTGGACCCTTTCAAGATTCTCCAAAATTTTATCCAGTAGCAAGGTCAAACTGAGTAACCTATAATTTCCCAGCAGCCCCAGGCTTGCCAACCAGAGTTGTATCACCCGAGTTTATCATGCCTCAGTCCCAGGTGTAAGTGTAACCACTGCACCTGAGAGCAATAAACTCTGAAACAAACTGTGCTGGAGTTTATTCAGTTGAATTAATTTCACATGTAAATATGCCCAGTTTGTCATAGAATACAAATCAGGGCCTTACTCTCAAAGTGGGTCAGAGAGTATCCCCTCCTGCATACATCTTACAGGGTTTCCAAGACAAGGGAGAACAGAATGTTTAATAGCAGCAGACCCAGGTACCATGAAGGATCTAGAGAAAACTGGATCCAGAGAGAATTAAAAGACCACTTAACTTGCTGAGCTATTTAGAGTAACTTCTGAGTAGCTAATCCTATGCCACCAAGAATAACTCCACTGAAGAAGTTTAATGGAATTACCCCAGCACAGGTTTTTCTGACAAATTCACTGTATTGAGTCACATTATTGTAACTATTATACTTCTGTTGTTTTCCAAAGTGGATTATCCTTGTGGGAAAATACCTGTTTTGGCAAAAAGAAGTAAAACTGAGGAAGGGAGAATTGTGGGTGGTGTGGAATGTCCTCCAGGTGTATGTCCATGGCAGGTGAGTCTTCAATGTTGTGGTTTGTTTGGGGGGAAGGGTCCATTTTTTTCTCATTTAATACTTTTTCATCAGTTGGGCCCTTGTGAAAGATGCAGGATTGTCAGAGCTTGATAACAAAGTCCTCTCTTCATCTGTAGAACAGTTAGGGCACAGCTTAAGGTAACATAAGCTCCAAACCCTTCAATATTACCTGCCTCAACCTTACTCTGAAGTGGTTGTTTTTGCTGGAATCCCACAGAACTACTGCCCAGATTTTCAAGGAACCCATGGAAGTTAAATGCCCACCTCCTGTTAGCTTTCACTGAAAGATGGATATTTAAGCCCCTTTATATCCCCTTGAATTACTAAAAGATCCAGTCTTACATTTTGTATTCTGAGCAAAGGGCCCTTGGGATTATACATCTCAACCAAAAATCAAATGTTATTTTAAATAATCTCATGGTCATATGAATACAACAGATAGATGCTTTCTTTAACTTGTATAGAATTGCAGACCCAGCAAATTGCTATAAAACATGAATATTCTGGTTGTGTATTTGCAGGCTTTGTTAATACAGAATCTCAAAGAACATTGTGGGGGTTCCCTCCTGGCTCCAAACTGGGTAGTTACTGCAGCTCATTGTGTAGAAAAAGCAAACGTCAAACAACTGAAGATAAAATTAGGTATGCATTCTTCTTTCCTCAGTTTCTCAAGGTTTGGGGCCCCAAGATATACTCTTACATGTCCAAAAACCCAGAGTAACTTCTCTGAAGTCAGGAGAGATACTCCAAATTATTTAGTGGAAAATATTTTGAGGGGTTAAATGCTAAAGGCAATAAATAGCTTTCAAAATGGATTACAAAATACAATATGCAACTGCAGCAGTTGGCAGTACCTCAGATTCCTCACACTGGACCTGAGCCATAAAATAAGTCTTTAAAAAGTCCCATAAAACAAGAGTGTTAGCATTTGACCAGGAGTGGCTCAAAACTTGCAGAATTAACCCCATTGTAATTGGGCGATGCAAAGATGTGAACAGTTTCTGCCTCTGTGCCATGAAATCCACTCTTAAGAAGGATTGGAGGCTGGTGACAGCCATGGTCAGTGAGCCACAGGAAGTCTGTCATCAAGAGGTGCATCTACACATGCAATTAATGTGGAGCACAATTTGAATATGCACCTGGGACCACAGCATGTTGAGCTGGGTTGGAGCAACACCAGGTGGCCCATGGTCCCAGCGGTCAGCCTGCCAGCTCAGGGCTGCTCTGACCTAGATCAACATGCTGTGGTGGGGCTAGCTGGGGCACAAGCATTCTCCATTGTAGGGCTAGCTGGCAGGCAGCCCCTGTACTGAGCACCCTCATGCACCAGCCAGCTGCATTATCATCTATATGTGTGATGCTGCAGAGTAAAAACTCTTGAGTTTATCAGTTCCCTGCGGCTTAACAGGGCTACACGTGTCAATACCAAGATGTTTACTCTGGATCTAATTAGTCAACTCTGCAGTAAACATCTCATGTAGACATGCCTAATGTGTAGCAAAAAAGTTTTTTCTCTCTAGGATCCATTGGCCAGTCAAGCGGAGAATGGGCAACACTTCAGGCTCTCCTATGCCTGACCTACATCTCCCTTATATGTGAAGCTGATGGATGCTCCTGAGTGACTTCCACATGTGGGATAAATTCACTAGGTTGCAGAGACTACACTCTGATTTTCTGTTCCTCCTACAGCTAGGGAATACAGATACCTAGGGATTAACATGAAGGAGGAACTTGTCTCCCAGGGGGTGGCAGGTGAAATTACACACAGTTACAAAAATAACTGTCAGGGAGACTAGTCCATTCTGACCTTTACTATGAGTTAATTGTGTAATAGCCAAGGTGTGTGCTTCAATAAAGTAATAGACTGAAGTGAAATAGTATCCACTTCTGTCATCTTGCTTCAGAAATACAGACTTTGTGTGTTGTAGCCTTCTGTTGCAATTCTGTAACTGAACCCTATTGCATAGCTCCAATCAAAGGGAGAAACATGAAAGGAAGGAAGAGGCTAAGGCACAGACCTTTTGGAGTAACAAGAACTATTTCTGGTGAACCAAGGAGAAACATTTTAAAAATCAGGATGCAATAGAAAGGGTGGGAATGTAATAAAATAAGAAGTAAAGAAATCTCTTTCTACACAAGCTCTGTGAAGTTGGAGAGCTGGCTCTCTATCTAAACATGACTGGGGTCATAATTACTTTTGCAGGTGAACACAGAATAAATCAGGAAGAGGAAAGCGAGCAAGAGAGGACAGTTACTAAAATCATAATTCATGAAAAGTATTCTTCAGTCACAGTTGAACATGACATTGCCCTGCTGCAACTGGAGAAGCCTGTTAACTTCACCGATTACGTGGTACCAATATGTTTGCCTGACAGGCAGTTTTCAGAGCGTGAGCTGTCCTCCATTAGATACTCCACAGTGAGTGGATGGGGGCGTCTCATAGAGCGAGGTGCTACTTCTGCCATTCTTATGAGAGTTGACCTGCCACGTGTGAAAACAAAACAATGTATGGAAGAGACCAACTTAAATATCACAGAAAACATGTTCTGTGCTGGAGACCTTTCTGGGACTAAAGACTCCTGCAAGGGTGACAGCGGTGGACCTCATGCTACAAAGTACAAAAACACCTGGTTTTTGACAGGGATTGTCAGTTGGGGAAAGGGGTGTGCTACCAAAGGCACATATGGTGTTTATACAAGAGTTTCCAGATATACTGAATGGTTAAAAAACCACATGGCTTCCTAAGCCACCATGCTTTCCTGCATTCAGATCATCTCTGAATTGCATTGTCCTTCAACCTATCTTTCATACTTCCCTCTCTAGCATCTTTTACCATCATAAGAAAATTATACTAACACTTAAGTGATCGTTTGATACAAATCTAATTCCAATTTGGTTCATATGTCTGCCTTGCCAGTAATTTAGAGTTTTATATTATTCAAAAATCATGAGCACAAGCTTCCATTACAACTGTAAATGCAGTTGACAGACCTTGAAAGGAGCGAGCTTTGCTAAATCTCCAGGGTGAGAAAGGTTCATTTCAGGCTGGGTTTCTATTTTTGTACATAAACAATATTGTACTATTTTGTTAGCAATTTTAATATTGACCCCAGATTTTTGAATGGCAAACAATAACTGATTTAAATTTATCTTTGCTTTGGTATAACATTACTGAGTACATGATAAGGACAGACGAAAATGAAGGTTTACCATATTTCACTGGTAGGACACTCAAACTATGGCTTGTCATCTATATGTATAGATTAATAGATTTTTAAGACTAGAAGAAACTGTTCTGATCACCTAATTCTGACCAGCTGCGTACTGAAGGGTGTATCTGGTTGCATGGGCAAATGATAAGTTTCACAGGCACAAGATAGTACATGAAATAGTGTGCACAATTAAGGCTGCATTACATACTCTTGTAAATTCAGCTCCAAATACCATTTGAAAACAGCCTAACAAATTAAGGGAAAACAGCAAACATTATAGATTGGTATTTTAGGAAAACATTTTAATGGGTGTCTGATGAAATCTTATAACTCTCCAAGTTTATTCAAATAAATTATGATACCAGCATTATCACACAGGACTGACTTAAGAATGGGAAATGCTGATAAATGGTAATGTATTGAGATGAAAGGATGCTGGTAGCAGGGTACTGCACAGATCCATGTTGGGTTTCTTTTTATTTAATATCTGAATTAACAGCATAGAAGTGGCAGCATACAGTTCATAATAAAAAACTATATTCAATTTGGAGGAGCTCCAAATTCCACTGAGGACAGAGAAATAAGATCAAGGGACCCAGAGACAGTAAAAACATGGAAGAAAATAACAAAAGGAGATCCAGCTTGGAAAAATGAAAACTAATGCATCAGGGAGAAAGTTAATCCAAAACACAGATATTTAATGGGGGAGGGAAGACAGAAGGAAGCTAACAAGAAAAGGCCTACAGGGCATACAGGCCAGCAAATAAAATCTAATTCTTCAATGAAGCAATACAACAAACAAATCCAAAAAGAGCAAAAATAACCCAAAGCAGTGAATGCCAGTGTAGCAATTTAATTGATCCTCTGTACATAGATCCATTGTGAAGATGTTGGTAACATAAGTAGTCAATTAATCTACAGAAAGATGCTGACAAACAGGAGATGGTTCAGGAAAGAACAACTAAAATGATGAGGGGTCTGAATAACGTGATTTATTAAAGAAGTTTTGAATGTAACTGAAGTCTTATAATGTGTAAAATGGAAAGATTTGATAGAGGGCTACAAAGATATCAAAGATGTGAATGCCGAGAAAAGAATAACCTAACCTAGTGCCAGATCAACATAGTGAAATCATGAGAAGGACGACTGAGACAATATACTATGCAACTTTTCCTGACAGCAACTGAGGAATTTGATTGAGGAATGGTCCCCAAAGCACATGGTGAAAACAGCATCAATTGTGTTATTTAAAACCTGACAAGACAAAATGCTAGACAATAAGTACAAGATAGGATCCTGCACACAGGAGTATGGGAGTTCCTAACACTCCGGTGTATGCCGGGGATCTCTTAGATGACTTAAATGGCAGGTGAATGCAAGGGTGGAATACAGTACGCTGCTTAGCTTTAGCAAATTATTTTTGGACCCAGGGATTGATGTGGGTAGGAGGGGGAGAAGAGGAAATCATCAGGTTTACCAGGTGACTTTCCTGGTATTAAATACTGAAAATATCCTAAATGAATTAAAACAAGTTCCAGTCCTTCCCCTTGAAGATGTTGGAAAAGACTAGAAAAGAGTGGGCACTGTACATTTCAGGTATGAGGCAATTGGTCATCCTGTAGGGGCCAGCGACATATGGACATCTCCTCCTCAGAAGCAGGACCACTGGGATGGGGTGGTTCCTCTCATGGGTGAGCTGTGCCACTTACAGACAAACCTACCTCTGTGAGCTTCTTGCTTCTAGCACAGATGGCAGCAAGAGGCTGTGAAAGACATCACCTCATAACATCATAAGACTCAAATACAACTTTTTTTTCTTTACTAATGACTCCTGTTTGTTTAGTCCACTTGTGTTCTGAAATATCATAAATATATTTCATTTATACCTGAAAGCTTGCAAAGAATTTTCCAACTATTTGAGTTGATCTGATAAAAGGTGTCAGATTTACCCACAGAACCTTGCCTGCGGTATCATAAAGCACCCTACTGGCCTTCCTTCCCCAGGCCTATTATCTCCCAAAGAAAAATTAGCCAAGTTTTCGGGTTTTTTAAAGACATTTTTCATATTCCGAGCCAAATCAGCCAAGTCCAAATTCGTGAGTCAGTCCAGAACCATAAGTAGCCCTACAACTGGCAAACATCCCCCATCCCCCAGGGGCTTTAAATATTTTCAGACTTTTTTGACAGGCATCCTACATGCAGGCCAAAACCCGGAGGCTTGGGATTCAGATGCTCCCAAGTTTCGCCTGCCCTCAGCCATACGGCCACAGGGGCAAGCTAGGGAGGAGCCTCCCCTTTTCATAAAGTGGGCTTTAAGCCCCGACACCTCGGCGGGTACTAAACCCGGAAGAGCAGTTATCCCCCGGGCACTTAAGGAAAACTGCCTGCATGGCCCCAGAGCCGCAGTGTTTCCCCTGCCAGCCAAGTGCCAGGAGGGCACCTTGATTTCTCCACCCAGCAGCTCTTCTATTGCTGCCTTGCCTTGCAGGGGTCTCTCTCAAAACAGGACCTTGAGCTTTGGGACATATTCTTCACCTGCGCTTTGGGACCCAGAGGGGCTGAGCCTGAGGGAACAATGAACCCCAAAAGGAGGCAAGGAGAGCCGCTGGGCTGCTAGCATCCCGCCTGGCTTCGAGTCCGCAAATGCAACCTTTCGGGTAGGGGAAATCCTTCCTGGAAGCAAGGGCTCCAGTCAGAGCAGGCTCCCAAGCGCGGGCCCGGCCGGGCCGAGGCGGCAGCGCGCCGCAGGGAGGTGCACGTCGGGGCGTTGGACCTTGCTCAGCCCCGCCGCGGGGGCGGGAGTGCTGTGCGCAGCTGGGCACCATGGCGGGTCCGCTGCTTCTCATCCTGCTCTGCGCCACGCTGGGGGATCGGCTGGGAGCTCACGGGAGCGGTGAGGGGCTCTCGCCTGTTGTGCTTGGGGCTCGGCGGGAGTAGGGGCCTCTTGATGGGACTGCTGCACGTCTGTGCCAGCCCCCTCCCAAGCAAAGCCAGCTGGGGAGAGCTGAAATGCCCTTGGTTGGGGGTAGGGGCGATGTCCTACTGCAGCCCCTGGGGGTGCTCCTTGCATGCAGGGGCCAGATGTGGGGGAGCTCCCTTCCAGCCAGCTGCCTGCAGGAGGGGGGCTGCCAGCTGGGCAGGGGGAGGGAAAGCAAGGGTTTCTGGCAAAGAAGTGGGAGAGAGGCGTCCATCTGCAGGGGGGAAGGAGGAGAGACGGAGAAGTGACTGAAAGAGAAGACTTGCAGGGTAAAGAGATGGGGAGAAAAGGCCCTGAAGGAGAGGCAGCCAGCCCCTGTGGGGCTCACATCTTCGTTTCAGTGAGGGTCTTGGCATACACCTGCCAGCCTTCCTGGAAGAGCAGGTGAATCCCAGCTCTCTAGCAAGGAGGTACCACACAGGTGGAGAGTTTCCTGAGCTACACGCAGGGCAGAGGGCACCAGCCTGGGAATGAATTCCTTGTCTTCTCTACTCTGCCGTAGGCTTCCTTTGGGATGTTACGCGGGTCTCTCTGTATCTCAGTTCCCCATCTGCCAAATCAGGATTGTCAGCTGGGGGTGGTAGCACTTCTGTACCCTAAAGGGAAGCTGGGTGGGCAACTGCACTGGAGACTGAGGCACTCGGGTATTACAGCAGTACTAGGGACTTAGGAAAATCAGACTTTTTTCCCCCATTTTCCTGCCTTGCCTCAGTCATGCACCTCAGTTGTCAGTGACTGTGGCAGTTTTTAACGGTAGCAAAAACTTACTTGGTCTTTCCTTTTTTTCTTTTCTTTTTTTATGGTGCTATAACGCCATTCTCCAAAGCCACTGCATTGGGGAGATTTCATTGTCAGCTTGTTTAGGTTCCAAAATAATGGCCTTTGCATGTTTCTAGGTTGTTCTGCCTTACTTGCCCACCTATGTTTTGAGGATGAAAACACTGCAGAACCAATAGGAAAGAAAAAAGCAAGACTTACCAACACAACAAGCCAGCAGCTACATTTATGTTAAAATCTTCCTTTACCGCCCCCCATAATAATACTGTGTGGGCACAGGAATATAGAAATTATAGACACCAGCTGTAGCCTGTCACTGCCTCTCAACTAAAGAGAAGGAAAATGACTTTAAGAACAAACAAGCTAGTGAATAAACAGTGAGCTATAAATCATTTAACCAAACACTCACACTTTCTGCCAGTCTTACGTACAATCAGCATTGATCTGACTCCATACAGTAATAAAATATTGCTTCATTGTGCCTAATGATGGCAGAATCTTCCCCTCTGAGTTATTATTATTGGAGATACACAACACCCTTGGGAAAATGTGTGTTCTTTGCTTTCACACATTTTGGGACAACAGAAAAATAATGGAGCAATTCCATTGCAAAAAACTCAGAAAGACTGCAACAGCTCAGAAAGGTTTGATGCTATGGGCTCCTGTTTGGAATCTATGGGTGCAACTGTTAACAGTGCTTATATTACCTGGCTCCCTGCAGCACCCTTACAAGGATCTTATAGCACCCTGGTTGAAAACCACTGGGATAGGGTCCATGCTTCCACTCAGGTGCAACTACCTGGGTAGCCAAGAGGAACTGTTTCTGAGCAAACCTTGTTTATTTTATATAAACCCAGTGTTCATATCTAAGAGAGAGGGAAGGCAGAGCACCTTAGACCTGTCATTCTCAATTTTTTTTTAACTCAAAGCACCCTTCACTGGATTCAAGGCATCCTCCATAATGTTTGTCAATGAGGTAGCACTCAACTTCAAAAACTAATTATATATTTCACGCTTACCTCCTTACAGAGGAGCTGGGAAGTGAAGGTGGGGGATCATTCAGGCTTGTGTTCATCTACTTAGCTTTTCTGATTATCTCCTGACATTTCATGGCGCCCTTCAAAGGATGTGTTAGAAAAGTGCCCTGGCCAGAGGAAGGTGCACTGGTAATGTTTCTTGACAAATTTTAAAATAAGTCATTTTTGTTTCCTTTCAGTATTTTTAAAGAAAGAAACTGCAAATACATTTTTGGAAAGAACAAAGCGTGCTTATTCATTATTTGAGGAGATCAAGAAAGGGGATATTGAAAGAGAATGTAAGGAGGAAGTCTGCAACAAAGAAGAGGCCAGGGAAGCCTTTGAAAACCAAGAAAAAACAGTAAGGACAAAGCATCATCAAACAAATGGGCCTATATTTTCCAAACTGAAATGCTTTCTTAGTGTCTTTCAAACTGGGTACCTAAAATCACAAATACATAGGACAACTTTAGTCTTTTTCTCTCTCTTCCCGGGAGAAGTAGGAAAGATTGCCAAGTTTGAGTTTATGATGGCAGAGGAGCAGGAAGAATCATACAAAATCTGAAAAGGCACCTACTCATAGTTTGGGTCTTCCAAGTCAGACTATATGAAAGCCTGTCTGTTCACTTTCTTTAATGTTCTGACCTGTTTAATCATAAATGTAAAGTATCTCTAAAGATAAGCATAAACCACAGATTTTCCTTCCTGACTGGTTGCAGTACCTTTTAAGCATTCAGATATATGAGCAAATGGGAACCTGAGTTCACAGATGAGATTTGACAAGGGATGGAGAGTTGGTGAGATAGGGACATTACAGGAGAGCTTCCACTTCTTGTAGACATACTATATCTTTTTCCAGAAAATATAATGTGCTACTATGTCTTATTGACAGGTCTTTTTAAACTGACTTACTAGCTGTACTGGGTGATGATGTACCCCTTTTATAATCTTTAGGTATCACCCTGATTTGTATGCTGCCTTGTTGCCAGCATTCCCCTAGGAACAAAGTATGCCCTTAGTCAGGGCTGTCCAACTTCAAAGCAACCAGGGACCACACATCACACCAGTCACAGATCTTGGGCCACATGTTTGGAGAGCCCCTCAGGACCCTGCCAGGCATAGCTCTCCTGTAACCACCCCAACACACACACACTTCTGCCACATGACTAGCCTGAACCCCCACCTCACCACTGCCATGTGGACAGCTACACAGATGCAGGCCATGAGCTGCCAGTTGGACAGCCCTGCCTTGGATATTAGACAAGTGGACTCTGGGTGGAAGAGGTATAGGTCTGCCAGCATTGAGGAGCCTGTAGTTTGGCAGAAGTAGAAGCAAGATGAAGGCCCTTGAATAGTGTTCACCATGGGGCAGCAAGAAAATCAGCTACTAAATTGGGAGCACTGCTAGCTGTGAATGTTGTTCTGGCTCCTGGTGTTGCCTTGCTGCTTGACAACAGGAAATAAAGGGAGAAAAAGAAGGAACTAGGAAGCTGGAAGTGGGAAGCAAGAAGAATAAGAGAAAGGAGGAAGAGATGTGTAGGAGTTAAGAGACGTGATGGAGAGACTGGGCATCAGAGAGAATGGAGTGACTGGGAAAGGGAACACAAGGAATATTTGGAAGGCAAAAAGTAGTACTTTGCTAGGGAGGTGTGGAAGATGGAGTGGGGTAGGAGGCCAAAGAAAGGAGAGTCCAGTCTTATGTTTTTGGGACTCTGGGGATCAGCAATATTGGGACGGAAGTCATTCCTGTTAAAGTCAATGGGAAGTTACACAAAAAAACAGGAACCCTGTTTTCAGTATAAGTTATTGCAAAGAACCTCTAAGGAAAATGTTTATGGAAAAGCCCTCTTGTTTCAGGGGGTAAGGCCATGGTGGTTTGAGTTGCTCAGTTTTGGTTACATTTTTTAAATGAGAATAATCTAGGAACACCATTCTGTAAGGAATTCTATTTGTATGACACTTAGGTTTTAGAGTCCAGTTCACTAACTGTCATAAAACTTGTTTTCCCTTCCCTTAGGAAGAATTCTGGAATATATATGTAGGTAAGGAATGATTTCAAGTTTACTTTATAATATATATATTTTCTAAGAGTGACGAACAATAATACTGGAAACCAAGACAGAAACACTTTATTTTTTTTAAAATGTTTATAAAGAAGTAACAAAACTGATGATCTTCCGTGGTTATGTTTGAAATGTTATTTGCAAGGTGATCGTTATTCATGTGTGCCAGTGGTTCTCAACCTATTTAGGCTTAAGGCACCCCTTGCAAAAATGTTAGCTCTTACCTTTCACTTGTGTCTTGACTACAGAAAAATGATAGATCAATTTGTCAGTTGTGAAGTACTCAGAAAGACCACAATGGATTAGAATGTTTTTGACACTATGGGCATATGTATACATCATCCTACAGCATTACGCAATGTAGCGATCACCTGGGTCTACAAGTGATCGCCTATACATCACTGTAGCGGTACCTTTCTCGCTTATAGCCCACTACTCCATACTTTCCTTCTGAAAGGAAGTATTAAAGCATGGCACTATAGCAATGGCACCATACGGTGACGTGTAGATATGCCCTATGAGTTCCTATCTGAAATTTCTGGGTTTATCTTGTGAATCGTGCATAGGTATTTGCATACCTAATAGAGCTAATATTCTGTGGCACCCCATGGTATCCTTAAAAGCTCTTCATGGCACCCCAAGGTTCTGTGACACCCTGGTTGAGAATCACTGATGTATTTATATATCAAACTGAATAATAGGGTCCAGTTCACAGAGATATAGCACCAAACTATATTTTCTTCATTTGCTTGGAGTATCAGATTTAAAGCTTCTGACATGCATGCCCTTTCAGCCCTTCCTAAGCCTGGGATACTGCTACTTACATCCCTTTGAGAAAGAACCTGGGGTGGGGGAGGAGTCCTTCCTCTACCTGCTGCCCCTTGATTTCTGTTTTGTTCATTGGGCCAAATTTCCTCACACGCTAGTTTCCACAAAGGAAAAGAATCAACATGGCCTTTCTCACCTTCAACACCCACAGGACAGCAAGAATGCAGAACAATTTAGCTAGGATCATGATCCTGTTGCATAAAATCAAGAGTTTTCTGTATTCCTGATAATCCTAGGACAGGCAGCCCAGGGAGAATACTGAGGCAGCCCAGAGGGGAGTGATTTAGTACAACCATTTTTTAAATTTTCCATGTTATCATCATTGGCTGAAATAGATATGTCATGTAGGCTAGAACCTAATATATATTTTTTCTAAGAGTGAAGAACAATAATACTGGAAACAATACTATATTTTCTAATATAAATTTTCCATATAATCATCATTGCCTAAAATAGATATATGCCATGTAGGCTAAAACCCAGGACTCCTATCCCTCCAGTATAGTACCCATCTCACTAACCACAAGGCTGGACTCCCTCTGGCCTGCTCTTCTGACAGCACATAGGTTTCCCTCTTGCCTGCCCATATGGCTGGCTTCAGCAGGGGTGGAACGCACCCTTGGGCCTGCCCAGCCCATGGCCCGTTGGTTTGAGCACTTTGCTTGGAAGTGGGAGATGTGAGGTCTAAATGCAAGATGCAGGTCAGCTAGAGGGAGACCTACAGCCTGGGCCTCACTCCCTGGAAAATAACCTACTACTAGGTAATTGGGTTAAAAGGTGAGAAACCCCAGCTTTTCTCATCTGAGTTATCAAAACAGTTATCTTACCTGCAACATAGGTTTCTTACTGGCATTATACAATGTCTGCATGAAAAGCCTGAATCACAATGAAAACTGAAGATAACAGGGAAAATAATAATGAAAGATACTCTATTGAATCCAGTGCGGAGTGCCTGGTCTGCCATGCCAGAGGCCCATTTGGAAACATAGTATTGAAACTCATAGATCGTGTCTTGAGATGCACATATTTTAAATATTAACAAAAAGACGATCACAAAATTCATCACCTAGTGACACTGCAGATTTTAATGAAAATGTACATAGTGAACCTTGGCAGACAAGGGTAAATCTGATACATTTTATTAGGCAAACTCAAATAGTTGGAAAAATTCTTCTTTGCAAGCTTTTGGGTATAAATACCCTTCATCGGGCTGAGGAAGCATCTGCAGTTGGTATGTGCTCTCCCTGAATGGAATAAATAGTAAAGAAGCCAGAGGCTGGTATGTATGGAAGAAAACAAAGATGTAAATTGAGGAGTCAGTGGGTGAGAGACCAGTTGATGTGGGTGGGAAATGAATGTAGCTGGTAAATAGTGGAGAGGTACCTGGGGAGTCAGATGTTAGGCAGGTCATAAAGTGCATACCCGAATGAACGCACACCAAAAATCTATCAAAGACAAGACTACCCACTTACCAGTGGGGGCACATTTCTCACCAGAAAACTACTCTCCAATCTCTAAGTTCTAATCCTCAAAGGGAATTTACAAAATACCTTTCACAAACGAGCCTACAAACTTCACTTCATCAACCTACTAGATACAAAAAATCATGGACTAAATATAGACATTGGATTTATGACACATAACTTGCCTGACATCTGACTCCCCAGGTACCTCTGCACTATTTACCAGCTACATTTATTCCCCTCCACACCCTCAACCTGTCTCTCACCCACTGACTCCTCAATTTACATCTTCACTGACTGGCTTTCTTGCATGCATACCAGCTTCTGGCTTCTTTACTATTCATTCCATCCAGGAAGAGTGCACACACCAACTGCAGATGCTTCCCCAGCCTGACAAAGTGTATTTATACCCGAAAGCTTGCAAAGGAGAATTCTTCCAACTATACTATTTGAGTTGTTATAATAACATACATTAGATTTACCCAGAGAACCTTGTCTGCCTATGTCCTTAAACCAATACAGCTACAATCTAAACCCCTGTAACATAGTTTACCTTAAAACTTAACATATGTCATAGTTTTTGTTTTGTTTTTTTAAAGATGGGAACCAGTGTGACGTCAATCCTTGTCAGTATGGTGGAAACTGTAAAGATGGAATTGGAACATACACATGTAACTGCCTGGATGGTTATCAGGGCAAAAACTGCGAATCTGGTAGGTTTCTGTTTAATATGTGATGGGAATGAATTTGTCAAATAACCAGTCGATAAAGAATGGTTCTCATTTCTTCAGTGTCACTAGATGATAATGACAGAATTCAGAGATTCATGAGATTGGGAAGAAAAACACACCAGAAAGATCTAATGCCAATAATACATGGCTTTAGAGATTACTGGAGCTTCACAAATGGATACATTTTTTTAAATGCTCAAAAAGGACACTTGTTGTAAAGATGGTACTCAGTCCTATAGGCCTTTTTGATGTGGGTGGTAGGTCTTCTCAGAAATAACCTGCTTGAGCTTCATGAAAATGTTCAGAGGAGTAGGGGACTCCAGGGCCTAACGAATACTGAAGTGTGCTATGTGAGTTCCCAGAGCCCTGGCTGGTCCTTGGCAGTACCTTTATGGTACAGGTAACATTAATCATACCATAGATTGTAACATATCACATTTTCATCCAGTTTATTGCACCATAAAGTGGCAAATTAGCCACAAAGATGTTCCACATATAACATAGAATATCTTTGTTGCTAGTTTGTATGATACCTTAAATTGAGCATGCAGCATGTGTTGTGTTCCAAACCACATACCACACCAACAATGATAAAAATAGAGGAACCAGACCTGGGACTCTCCCCAGCCCAACACCTGGGGTTCAGGTTGGGGGTACGCTCTAGATCCCAAATGGGAACCCAGAGCTGGCCTGTGCCGAGTCTCAACCTTCACATGAGTTGTGGAAAACTCAGATCAGTTCCAAAACAGCCACTCCCTACCCTATCTGAAGGGTAATGTGGTAGGGATCTGAGCAATTTTAGGCTCCATCCCAAACATTGTACATCATGTCATTCATATCTAGCATAGCAGGCCATGTGATTTTTTTGAATGAGGCATAAAATTCCTCAGATACCAATCATATCACTATTTTAACATATGACAGGGCCCCCAACTCTGCTACAATTACATACCTCACTGCCCTGCAAGAAGACAGAGAAGCACATCAAAGATGGGCATGAGAGAGTGAGGGAGAGTGGCTTACAGTAAAGAGCATAATGACTTCCCAAACCTCTGAGCATGCTGGGAATTTCTTCAGTCTTGTTTACAGTACAGCAGCCCTTCCCAATCTGTGATACGCATACCACCAGTGGTACGCAGACAACTTGTCAGTGGTACACATTAACAGGTATATTATAATTACTTTATATGACAAAAAATTGCTGGTGGTACTTAAGATTGAACTGAAAAAATTGCTGGTAGTACTTAAGGTTGTATTGTTTTAAATCGGTGGAACACAATCTGTCAGAGTTTGGGAACTACTGCACTAGAGCATACATGCTCAGAGGTACCCTCTGAGCAGCAGAACCCCTTTTGTCTGCTGGCAGAGTAACACCACCTCTGCAAACAAAAAGAGGTTCTTGCTGCCACCTGATACAGGATGCACACACACATGCCTGTGCCTTCTGCTGACTATCACAGTCCCTTCAGCAGCTGGCTCTATTGTTCACAGCTAGTTTTACCAGCAGAATTTCCCCAGTACAGCCAAAGCCTTTATTTAAATCCCTCCAGAATGCCTACCTTTTCTGTAATATTTATGCTGTCATCCACTTCTTATTTTTCCCATTAATGCATTGCTGATATGTAAAAAATAAAATGCTGGAAGAGAAGCGTATAGGGCGCTGGCACTGAAGTTGAAAATGGTTTGAAAGAATGATGAAAAGAACACATTCTAGAAGGAGGGAGAAATAACAGGATGGACCAGCCACCATCCTGATATCTGTGCCCCTTTGCTATAGTCTGCTCCCCCACCCCTTGTTGGTCTTTGGCTTTTTAAACCATCAACTCTTTGAGGTAGAGAATGTCTTCTCTGTCTGGAAAGTGCCTCACCCTGAGGGGGCAACTGGGAGAGCAGCCCTGGGTGCCACCTTTGTGGGGGGGTGCAAAAAATAGTTGCAACCATGGTAGTAGCTGATTATGCTGCTGCAATTGACACTGCTTCAGGTGTTTCACAGCTGGCCTGAGCATGGAGCTGTACTGCTATGCCTCTTATCTTTGGGGTGCTATCACAATAATGTATCAATAAATAATAGTTTGCTATAGATTTGCCTGCAGCTTTACAAACACAAAGGCAATGACCTTGACCAAAGTTTACAATTGAAGCAGGTTGTTATCAGCATCACAAGCATTTCCAAAGCAGCATTTCTTTGTGATTTTCATAATGTGTGTCTTTTGGGCAGTTATACCAAAATACTGCAAGATCAACAATGGAGACTGTGAACACTTCTGCAAATCAGAAAAGAGCAATGTGGTTTGTTCCTGTGCTACTGGGTATGTTTTGGCAGAGGATGGCAAATCCTGTGCTGCAGCAGGTATGATGTCATACAACTAACTGATGATAACCATGATGATGAGATTTGTCTTCTGTTGTATTGGAAGGCAGGCTTTGTAGGGCTTAAAATGCACTGGTGGTCTGAATAATTTGGATATAACCTGCTGATACCTAGCTTTCTAAGGCCTTCACTGTGTAATTTTATGAAGTGCTGAACATCCCCGAATCTAACAGAGTGAAGACTGAAGACACTCAGGACCAGCTCCATAAGAGCACCTAAGCATAGAAATAATTTAGGAGCTTGTATCTATATGCACACATGCTGGTAATCCATGTCAATGGGGAGACTAGTTGACTGAGTTTCTGCCACTGAAGTTACTTGCATGCCTTAAGTACAGCTCTTGACTGACCTGATTTCCTTGTTGCCTATTGCACATCTAAAACTGCTTGGGATTCACAAACTACATGCCCCACATCTCATTCCCCTCAAGAGACCCAATCTACTAGGGACAACTTTTCACTGGTACCTGGCTTCTCCCCTGCAGTTAGTTACTCCCAGACTTTTACCTTGAAGTCTCTGTCTCACAAGTCAATTAATGGAGCCATGATTTAAGTCCTTTTGAGGACCAGGTCCCTATCCTTTTGCAAGTCACAGCCCTTAGTGATTACCTAGGTATAACAAGACATGAGCAGAAGGAAAAAGTACTTAAAAGTATTTATCAATGTACTCTGTTCCTCCCTGAAAAACTTGCTGCATATAAAGAAGTAGACACACAATAATAACATTTATAAACTCTAAGGGGGTTGGTCTGTATCAGGGATGGGCAAAATATGGCCTGTGGGCCAGATCCAGCCTTCCAGCAGATTCAATCCAGCCCATGGGTGGATGACCACTGGCAGCTCCAATCATCATGTGTGCCAGGTGGGTGGGTGGCTCTGCTTCCGCACAGCTGCATCAGCTGTGGACCCATGTGGGGCTTCCACAGCAGGTGGCAGGTAACGTCATCTGTGGAGGCCGCTAGTAGGTTCAGGAGCCCAGATACAGAACTTGCCAGAGGCATCCGCAGCTGATGCTGCTGCCCTCCCACCAGGATGGTAGCTGCAGTGCAGAGCTCTAACCTGGAACCTGTGGGTGGCATCAGCTGTGGTCCCAGGCAGGCATAGGTGCCATCTTTGCTTTTTGCTGGTGGATACTTGCAGGCGTAACACCCCCCTCCCAACCCCCTCCCTCCGCAAACAATGACACTTTATTTTAACTTAGTGTGTTCCCACACTGAGCCCTGTGCATGCCTAGAAGAGGGAGCGCATTACTTCAGCCCAGCTTTGCAGTGTCTGTAAAGTTCGGGTGCTTTAGTGGGGCTTTTTGGCACTTTTTTCTAATAGCTGATTGAATCAGCTTTAGTTAAAAGTGCTAAAAAGCCCTGCTGAAGCACCCAGTCTCTACAGACACTGCAGAGCTGGGTTGAAGTAACACACTGCTTCTTCCAGCAAAGCGCATTTCTTTGGGTGTTTTTTAACCTGGCTCATGGGTGCTCAGCACCTGCTAATTTTTTTAATGGGTGCTTGAGCATCAGAGCACCCACAGAGTTAACACCTATGCAAGTAGGAGCTGCTGCCACACTGAGTGGGTGGCAGCATCAGCTGAGGGTGCAGCCAACAGGTTCAGTGTCTGGGGTCCTGAATCTACCAGCAGCATCCGCAGCTGATGCCGCTGCCCACCTAGTGCAGCAAACTACAGCTCCAATGGATTCTGAAAGAAGGGGGTTATTCTGTGATATCCACCCAAGAGAGACAGGGAGAAGAAAGAAGAGGAGAGACAGAGAAAGAGGAGAGAGACAGAGAAGAGGAAAGACAGGGACAGGGACAAGGGAAAGAGGAGAGGGAAGAGATAGAGAGAGAGAGGAGAGGAGACAAGGAGAGGAGAGGAGACAGAGGAGATGAGACTAGACTAGACAGAGAGAGAGATGGATTGACAGGGCCTTCGATAGGTCCCCAAAACTCATTAAGTGGCCCTCCAGCTGAAAAAAATTGCCCACCTCTGGTCTATATGATCTTGCAAAGTCCCTTCCAGCCCTACTTCACTATGATTCTGTGTAGATAAAACTTATAGCCAGGGTCAGCAGCCCTGCACGTGTGCCAAGCATCGCACATGAGGCCCTTTTGCTTAGCTCACCACACCACAGCCAGCCATGGCTTGGGGTAGCTGCTGCCAGCAGGGCTTCCAGCATCCCAGCTGCCTGCTGGGAGCAGCCCAGGCTCCTGGCTGGCTGCAGCTACCCAGAGCTGGGGCCAGCTGCAGCCAGAAGGCTGCAAACAGCTGCGCTGAGCTCCGGAGCCCAGCCATCAGCTCTGTACTGGCGCATGCCAGAGTGGGCAGTGGGGGAGGGACCTGAGGCAGCACAGCCCCAGCCTCACCCCAGCTCCCAGCACAGAGCTACTGACTGGGCTTCGGAGCCTGGTGCAAATGTTTGTAGCCAGCCTGGGCTCTGGGCAGCTGCAGCAAGAGCCTGGCAGGCTGTAAACAGCTGCATGGGGCTCTACAGCTCCGGCATCAGCTCTGTGCTGGTGCCAACTGCATGGGCACCTTGAGGCAGGGTATGCTGCCCTGCTGTCTGCCCCAAGGTGCACGTACAGTCTCTGCCAGCACACAGCTGATGCCAGAGCTGTGGAGCACAGCGCAGCTGTTTGGAGCCTCCCGACTGCAGCTGACCCCAGCTCTGGGGAGGTGCTGCCAACCGGAAACCCAGGCTGCTTCCAGCAGGCAGCTGGGACACTGCAAGCCCTGCTGGGAGCAGCCCAGGCTCCAGCAGCTGGGGTAGCTGCTGACAGCCACAGAGCCCAGGGTTGCGGGGCAAGGGGCAGCAGGGCTTGGGGTGCAGGGCAAGAAGCACAAGCAGGGCATCCTGCCATGTACCCCCTGCCCTTATTTTGTTTCTCTGGCATGCCAGCACTCCAGCACCTTCCAAGGTAGGCGTTGTGGTGTTTTTCGGCACTCCAGCCAAAAAACGTTACCTACCCCTGAGTTATAGACTTATATACGCTGATATTCAATTTCAAACACCATATTTTACTTAAATACAATGCATGTTTCATTATCCTTTAAAGCAAAGGAGTGAGTTGAAATATATGAGTTCTATATGTAGATTTCTAATTTGTAAATATAACCTTTTGGATAGATACTCATATAAGGCAACTTTTTTAAATAGCTACCACAAATTCCATTAGAATTTAAGCAATAAAAGACAACACTTAAACATATTAAAAATATGCTTCTAATGAAATTGCTTGTTCCCTGCTGCTTCTGTAGAATTTGAGCACCATGGACAAAACTCAGAATGTCAAAAATGCTATTATTTTTGTCCAGTCTGGTAAAATGCTTTTCAGTACCGGCCAGTCTTTTGTTAGTGTCTTAAAGTCTTGTGGAACTTACCACAAAATAATTGGGTAAATGAATGAATGGGTGATTAAAGACAATGAAAAGACATGTAGTGCATGTTCTTAGAGAAGAGAAAATTTCAAAGGTTGGTAGCGATGCCTGCTTTCTTATACTTTTCTCTAAACTTGGCACACATTTTTTTTTACTCAAGTTGCTTATGAAGGCTCACTTTCTTAAGGAAAGAACAAATCAAGTGAACTGTTTATGTTAAAAAAATCCATACCATCTTTTCAGAGGAAGTTAAGAAAAAGGTTAATTCACATTCTGACCATTAACTCTAGCAGTTCTGAGGTGATTGTAGTTGTTAGAACATCAAATATTATTTGGACATAAAATACTAACTTCCTTTGTTTGTCCTTACAGTTCCGTTCCCGTGTGGTAGAGTTTATATAAAAAAAGTAAGTAGAAGGTCAGTGATTTCAGTTCATCATAACATTAGCAACATTACCAGCAACCAAGATGGCAAATCCCCTGAACTGAATAAAAGCTATGTAACGTTTGAGGAGAACATCACACCATTTACAGAAAGTCCAACCCATCATCCTCTGAATGAAACAGATGGCATGGGTGGGGATCCAGAAGTGGACATCAGGATAGTGGGTGGCGATGACTGTCGGCCTGGTGAATGCCCCTGGCAGGTAAATATATGTATTTTTGCATCTTCTGTGTAGATAGACGTACTGCTCTATCCAGTGAGTATGTAGGTCATGACCAGGGATCCTGGTTTTCTCTGAATTAAAAAAATACCTGATTTTCAGTTTAAAAATAGTAACCCCTAATCCACATTTTCCATGATTAAAATGAAACACCACTAATATATATATATTAGTGGTGTTTCATTTTAATCACAGTAAAATATGGATTTGGATTTGGGGTTACTTTTTTAATCCAAAAATTGGGTTGGGTTTTTTTTATCAGAGAAAATCAGGATCCCTGGTCATGAATGTCCAAAAATGTTTGATTGCACAATTGTTTACATGTATAATTGCTGAACTTTTGTTCAGGCATCACCAAGTTTGCCCATCTACTGAGCCATTTGTAGTTTGCATATTTGCATATACAGTACTGGTGATTGTACACATACATTAGACATGCAGTTTGGAGTACAGTTTGCAAATCGTGGCCTTAGAGTATATTACATGTCTAGTACCAGGTTAGACAGTGGTACCAAATGCTGCAACCAGACAGGACTCTCAGGTCATACTGGCCCATCCTCTCTGCTGGGGTACCATAACGAGTAGGATAGAATGTCATGCCCCCTTGTGCCTCCTCTCTTTCTGACAGTTCTAAAGCCATGCATGTCTTCTTTATGCACTAACTCATCCAAGTTAGTTAGTAGGTGAGGAGGGACACTCTCCTAGGAGGCAGGAAGTGAGGATTTGAGTCCTCTCATTTGGAGGAGAGCTGAGAAACTAGTCTCCTCTTGCTGGGCTAGTGCTATTATAGATGTTATACAAAAAGGATGTATAATGCACGCACATGGTTCAGTCATTTTATTTAGGCACTTAGCATCAGAAAAGGACTTCTGCTTTTGGATTCCAAGTGAACAGAAGTGCCTAATGAGCTTCCCTTAACTTAATCCTTAATCCCTAAATGCCCTACACCCTGTAAAAGGACTGGAGATCAGACACAAATTTGTGATTAATCTTACCTATTGGCTTGCTCTAGATAGCCTATACCAGGGGGAGGCACCAGGAGTGACTAGAAATAACAGTCACAAGCTGGCAGAGGGTAGATTCAGACTAGACATCAGGAGGCGCTACTTCACTGTCAGGGTGGCTAGGATCTGGAACCAGCTTCCAAGCAAAGTGGTGCTGGCTCCTACCCTGGGGGTCTTTAAGAGGAGGCTAGATGTACACCTTGCTGGGGTCGTTTGACCCCAGTACTCTTTTCTGCCATGGCAGGGGGTCAGACTAGATGATCTGCTTGGGTCCCTTCCGACCCTAGAAACTATGAAACTATGAGGCAACCCCCGGCACAAGTGCCAGAATGTGGCACACAAAGGCACACATGCCTCAGGGTAAACAGTGGGGAAGGGACCAGGGCTACGCTGCCACAACAAGGATGCGGTCCCTCGTGGCTCCCTCACCATCCATCCCTGGCACGCCAACATCCTACATGTCAAGATGGTGGATATTTTTGGCACCCTGCCTAAAAATGTTCCTGACCCCTGGCCTATACCAATGATTTTCAACTTTTTTCATTTGTGGACCCCTAAAAATTTTGAATAGAGGTATGGACCCCTTTGAACTGTAGGTGTGGGTATTCACATACTTTTGATTGATCATGGTTATCTTTGCAGGCCCCTTAAACATAGGGTCTGGACCCCCAGGGGTCCAGAGCCCACAGGTTGAAAACCACTGGCCTGTAGAGAGGCACTTAACTCTGATCATCAATTACTTGGATTTGGGTGTTAAAAACATACTTCATCAGTTACTTGGATTCATGTATTAAAAGCATACTGGCAAAGTTCACAGGCAAAACGAAATTGTGGGGGAGCGCAGTCATGCTCGAGGACAGGATGGGAATACAGGCTGACTGGGACAGGCTTGCAAGGTGGGCAGATCATAACCTGATAATGTTTAACATGGAGAAATGTAAAGTGCTCCATTTGGGGAGAAAAATCCTCAACACACTTAGAGGCTTGGCAGTATGATTGCTAGCACCACAACTGAAAGAGACCTGGGGGTCGTAACAGACCACAGAATGAACATGTGCCGTAGCTGGTACAGCAAATCAAACACTCGCATACATCTTCTGATGCATCACAAACAATACTAAGGGTGTCATCCTCCTGCTCTACTTGGCTTTGTTGAGACCACAGCATCCAGTTCTGGGCACTGCACTTCAGGAAGGATGTGGAGAAGCTTGAGAGAGTCCAAAGGCAGGCCACACATATGACTAGAGGTCTGGAGAGCAGGTCATGAGAGGAGAGGCTGAAAGACATGGGACTATTCAGCCTGGACAAGAGAAGATTTAGAGGGGACTTGGTGGCAGCCTATAATATATAAGGGGTGTACATCAGGGCTTGGGGGAGCATCTGTTCACCAAGGCCCCACAGGGAAAGACAAGAAACTGTGGGCACAACTTGATAGAAGATTGCTTCATATTGGACATAAGGAAAAACTTCTTTATAATTTAAGTGCCAAGAGACTGGAACAGAGTCCCGCCAGAGGTGGTACAGTCACATACTCTGGCAATCCTCAAAAAGTGTCTTGACATCCATCTTGCTAGGGTCATCTGACCCCAGCAGTCTTTCCTGCCCAAGAGCAGGAGAGCTGGACCTGATGATCTTGTAAGGTCCCTTCCAGCAGCAGCCCTTCCAGCCCCTAACATCTATGCATCTATGCTTAGTATAGGTTGACTAGATGCTGAAACCTAAGTTGGAGCGAACCAAGGGCTCAGTTAGGATCTTGTTCCTGGATAGGAAATTTGAAAAGCAGAAGTGATGTATCTGCAGGTGTTGGTGTACTGATTGGTAATATTCTTACCCTTGTGTCAATGTATTGCTCCAGTGTGATAGTATTGGGCTCTGGCTTTTCTTCTTATTCCAACCCCAATACTCTGTGGGAATCGTAGTTGTTAAAAGAGACATTAAGTTTTTAATAAGTATTTGGGTACTATATTAGCTTGTCCTGGCTAAATTTCTCCTGAAGATAAGGATGATGGTTCATTGGTGTTATAATAATGTCTGGAAGGTTATGCACCAAGGCATCAATCAGCATGGCCAGCACTGTACAAACACGCACAAAAAGGCTCTCCCTGCCCCACAGAATTTCAATTATATCTTAACTAAAATTTTCCCAGGAGTTTTAACTAGGTCAAGCATGTGTCAATTTTGTCCTAAGTCGTTCCATAGTGCTAGTTTGCAGTGTTGCTAATAGAATGCAACATGCAGAATGCATGTGTATGAAAATAAGTAAATGTAAGTAAATATATGAATATACACAGTGAGTGTGTATGTGTGTGGGTAATGTTATACACATGCAGTAAGCAATTTTTTCTGGCTTCAGACTAGAATGACCAAACTTGGGTCTGAGGTAGGTGAGCATGAGGACTCACCACAGCCAGCACTTCTCCCTGCTGTGGCATGGGGACACAGGTTACTGACCTATACTGTATCTAGACAGATAAATCTGTGTGCTTGCTGGCATATACTGATATATAGATAAGTGTGTGTGCGTGCATTAGGGCTGTGTGAAGCTTCGGGTGGTGATTCAATTCAGAGGAGATTTGGCCCGATTCGGTGCCTGAATCTCTGAATCGAATGGGGACCAATTTAAAGGTCCAGATCGATTCAAAGTGAATCAATCGCTCATGTTTTCCAATGATTCAGAGAGCTTTGATGATGTCCCCAGTGGATGCAGCAGGGAGCTGCAGCTAACTCTGAGCTGATAAGTACTAGGGGCAGGGGAGGCGGGGCTGGGAGAGGGGGAAGTGGACCATGGGGGGACCCCTGCCAGGCCCCCTGACCCCCCTGATCACCCAG
>NW_017728906.1:93339259-93359768 GCF_001723895.1 Crocodylus porosus | reverse complement strand
ATCTTTCTCTCCTTGCAGGCTCTTCTTTTAAATGAAGAAAAGGATGGCTTCTGTGGTGGGACAATTTTTAATGAAAAGCATATACTCACAGCAGCTCACTGCATAAACCAGTCCAAATCAATTGAAGTAGTGGTTGGTAAGTGCTTGTTATTATTTTACCCCTTTAATGTAAAAATATGTATTACTCACAGATTCTCTTAGAAAAGGATATTGCATTAGTTCTATCTCTTTCCCATAGCTTTTTACTTGTCAGCTTTCACTGTTGCATCAACCTGTCCCTCTGCTAGTAACATCAAACTACAGGACTGGCTCACTTTATAGTTCCTGTCAGTGTTTCCTCCTCTTGTTGGTGGGCTGCACAGAAGTAATTAAGACTAATTCCTCTTAGACTCGCCTACCCTTGAGAATATAATTTTTTCAGAACACTCACCCTTATTACCAGCCAGAAAATCTGAAACATAAGGCCTTGTCTACCCAGGAACCCTCAGGAAAGTTCAGCTGTATGACCAGAAGCAGGATTTAGCTATAGTGGGCTGAAGTCACTTGACTTGGGGGAAAAGAGCCATCCACCCAGGGACCAAGGGGGTTGACATGCTTTCATAATGTGTGTTCTCCTTGCATCTTTTCCATCGCTTCCCTAAGCTGTCCTTCTGTAGTTATTTTTTTATATAAATCTCTAGTTTTTCATTAGTGAGGCAATATTCTGGTCAGATCCTCAACCATGAGTAGATGATACTGGAGCAGAGCACAGAGTGCTATGTTACTCACGGGGGCATGGGCAGCAGCAAGGCAGCCTGCAGCTGCTAGTAATCATTAGTCAGGTACAACTGCCTGATTGGACGACTGGGCCCAGATGTTTCCTTTTAAGACCTGGGCCCTGAACAACAAATCAGCAGTCTGCTACGAGCAGCTGGAGAGACACCACCAGCTAAGCTGCTGCTCTTTACACCTTGGAGGTAAGGGAGGAGCTATGGGGAAGGCTAGAGGCTCCTTGTGCTGGGTACAACAGAAAACTGCATCCTGCTGGGGAAGGATGGCCTGGTGGTGCTGCCCATGGTGGGGCAGTTCCCCAGAAATGCCAGGCTAGTCACCTCTCCAGTGAAAGGCAAGTATGGGCTGCCTTATATGCCCAGTTCCTACATCCCTGGTGGGTATTGAGATCAAGAAGGGGGAGCCCAGATTCACAGGAGTTATGAGGCAGGGCCCAGGTCAGGTGGAGGGTCCTGGAGCAGCACCCAGGCTCACCGTGAACACTGAGGCTGTTATAGGGAACTGGGAGTGAGGCTCCAGAGGGGTGGGGCCCTGAGCCTTGGGGAGCTACTAGCAAAGCTCCTGGGCAAAAGGATAAGGGGTTATGGCCCAGTGGGGCATATGACAGGGCTTGGAGCCCTGATCCCAGAGTGCAGGCTTGGAGGCCTGGGGTGGGGCTTGGAGCCCAAAGAATATATTAGAAGTTAATAGGGTTGGGTGTTAGGACATGAAACATCTGCAAGGCATGGACACAGTAAGGGTTGGTTGGAGCCATGTGCCTAGGCCCTTGTCACCAGGGCAAGTAAATGGGTAGCCTCCCACCTCAGTGACATCTTTTTAAAGTATTAATATAAAAGCGTGGCAGGAAAGGTAGGCAGGTGGCTTGTCTGGAAGCAAGTGGGTGGACCTATGTTTAGACCGTCCCTGGGATGCCCACTTGTTATAGATACCAACGTGAGAAATGACCTCCTCCCAGGTCATTGAACATGTTTGTGGAGCCTTGTGAAGGCCGTGTGCTTAGCTTTGACAGAGAAAGCAACACCTCACCAGATAGTATATATGAACCTCAACCCCATCCAGTTCCCAAATGAAACTTAATGCCTCTTCAGAAAGGCTAAAACTTGTTTTTTGCACCAATATATATAGTGCTAGAGATCTTCAAAATGCAAAGAAGTCAAATTTTTGCATTATTTTTGAAGATGCACCTATAAAGGACCAGTTTTTTTTCTTTGTACTCTTAGAACACCCAGAGCATTGCGTAAGAGAGTTATGTAACTAAAAATGATTATATTAAATTTCTAAATATTATTGCAATTTAACTCTAAAGTCATCATTGCTCAGCAGATTTGGTATTTGTCTATGTCCAATGTGGGCATAAAACACTATGGGAGCACTGTCCATCCAGTTTGCACAACTGGCAGATGCAAAGCCTGGGTGTGTTAGTCCTATGGTTTTCAAAATACTATTTAGATGTCTTGTGCCATGTTCATATTTAATTGTATTTTTAATGCTCCCACACAGGGGTAGTGGACAGAAAAAAGGAAGAAGTGACTGAAGCAACATACAGAGTGGAAAAAATATTTGTACATTCTAAATTTGTTCCAGCCACCTACGATTATGACATAGCCATTTTAAAATTAAAGGAACCTATAATATTTTCTCCATATGTATACTCTGCCTGCCTCCCCAGTGTAGACTTTGCTAATGATATTCTGATGAATCAGAAATCTGGAACTGTTAGTGGTTTTGGGCGCCTCTTTGAAAATGGACGACTATCTGAAAGACTTAAAGTACTTGAAGTCCCTTACGTAGATAGAAATACTTGCAAGCTTTCCAGTAACTTTAAGATCACAGAAAACATGTTCTGTGCTGGCTATAATACAGAAGCTAAAGATGCGTGTCAGGGAGACAGTGGAGGACCACATGTAACAAAATACAAGAATACATATTTTATTACTGGCATTGTCAGCTGGGGAGAAGGGTGCGCAAGGAAAGGGAAATATGGCGTGTATACAAAAGTGTCAAAATTCCAGCGTTGGCTGCATAAATTTATGAAATAAATAGTAACTTCCTGAGATTCGTTTAGTGTTATATTCTATGTAGGCCTTTGATCCAAAAATAAAATTCAGTTTCCGGATTATTTCTGCTATATTTTTTTTCTAGTGCCTTGTTTCTTCTGAGAGCTTTCTCATGAACTTGTAGAAAGTTTTCAGTCTGCACACTTGCACTTTAAAAACAGTGCTGATTAGATGAGAGAGATTTCACTTTGGGTTCCTGCTTGATGTTGTCATCTACAGGAGAATTACTGATAAACCTTTTCCAGCTGTACTTCAATTGGGAACGGATGATACTTGAGCTATTGATTCAAAATACATGCATAAATAGCATTTATTTTTTTAAAAAAGGTCTTGGCCATTTGTGAGACTAAGGAGAGCATTTCTAAATCCTCAAGGTAAACTCCATCTTGATTCTCCATTTGGCTCTTAGGATGTTTCTAAAACATATATACATGTGCTAGTAAGTGGTTCTGTAAAAATATCCCACTTGGCACATGCCAAATGCCAGTCACGTGGCCAACAAAATAAGGTGAAGGCCCTGCTTAACACACATCAAGGGGCTTTCCTGAAGCTGGAGAGAGTGGAAAGAGTATGTAGCCATGGCAGCGTCGCATACCATGGTCTGGTGCACTGTATAGACTAACCAAAGTAGATGTGTATATGTATAGGTATGGGTATGGGTATGTGTATAGCACAAGCTTGCACTTCATGAAGCTACAGCTCACGAAAACTTGTGCTATATATGTATTTTGGTTAGTCTATAAAGTCGATATGTACCCTAGATATGTATTTTCCAGAGGTGATATCTTGCTTTAAGGTTGTGCTGAAGACTGTTGTATTCTTTCATATTTCCTATTTGGAACATTTTTTCTTTACTGCTGTTTTCCATTTCATGTTCTTGAATGGATGGTGGGCAATCATTGGGCAATTTAATATGAATGTGGATGTGTTTTAGGTATGCCTATTAAAAATGCAGTATTGTTTTAAGTGTACCAACAAAATTAAATGTTGTCTGTATTTATTTAGTAAAAGAGTTTGCAAAAGTATATATGGCCAAATGCCAAAAGATATGGAAGACGCAATGCCCTACCATACAGCTGACTGACATGTTTCATGTGCTTTATGTCAAGGGAGTGATGTGGCTAGCGTCACATGTGCCTCCCTTGACTCCCCACACGGAGCAGCCAGGTACCCACTTACAGCTAGGTCAGCACAAATCCAGAACAAGTTCTCATCTCTGGAGCTACAAGCAAGAAACCTAAGCTTAGAGACCTTGCATGTTGAGCACCAGTGGCTGTCACAGAGCTAATTAAAAATATACATCTATATTTTCCAGCTTAATACACATTAACTTTTTTAATCAGCTCTGTGATTAGCCACTGGTTCTCAACATTCAGGGCCTCTCACTCTTTCTCTGTATTTATGTATCGTACGTTTATTAGTTTCTGTTTCCAAGTTCAAAGGCATTTAAAAGCAATGACTTGCATAACAAGATGATGGATCCCCTATAAAGAGATGAAACTATGTTTTGACCTTTGAAACATGACTCAGCTGGGTGATAAGGGGGATCTGGTTGTTCAGGCTGGGATGTGGTGGGTTTAAAGGCAATTTAAACCCACGCATTACTTGTGTGTAGCCCTTTGCATACAAAAAACAATATGCCTTAACCATGCTACCCTGACAAATCATTTAGGATCTCTGGATCTTTAACAGTAACCATAGGGCTTTCTTGTTTATTAATATTATTATTCCCCATCTTCAAAATTTCATTTTTTCTAGTTTTTGTATTCAGTAGAAATATTGAGAATTATGTTGTTGCACTCAAAGGAGGCCTGCAGCAAGGCGCTGGGCAAAAGAAATCTCTCTGTGTCCAATCACAGAGTTTCAGTCAAATTGTTTCAGCTGAAGTGGAGCTGGTCTTTATTTGGCATGCACAGAAAGCATGAACAGGTATGAACAAGAGGGTTGCCGTGCTGTCACAGTGCAAGGACATCCTGCAGGAAAGATGCAGTTACTGTATTTTATTAGCTGCCATTTATAGCCTTCTCTAACTGACATGCCACTTCATGAGTGGGCAAAATGCCATTTTAACAGATGAGTATACAAGGACAATCTCAGAAGACCAGGCAGGTGCATTAAATGAATGTTTGGAATGGAAATATCAATCATTCATGTCATGGCTATGTTTAAATGATTTGGCTTTCTGCTCAATTTGGATTCTACTTAAAAATCCAAAAATCACTTCCCAAGGCCAATTTTATCCTGCAGATGTTGGAGTCAGTAATGTTTTTGTGTTTCCCCATCATGCAACAACTGCAGCAGAGCTGTCCAACCCTACCACTGCAAAAGTACTGTGGTATTGAGTCCCATTTGCCCACCAGGAGCAAATCCTACCAGAAATCCTAGTGCTAGACAGAAAACAAAGAAGAGGAAACAGCTACAATCAAAATCCAAGTGTTTACCTACAGTTAACGTTTTGCACAATCTCCCTCAGCGAAGGTGGAACAGTTTCAAGAACAATGGCGATCGATATAGCGCACACAGCTTACCTTACGTAAACTGGCAGATTTTTTAAATATCGGCAGTTGTCCAAATGTGAACAAATAGTCATAGCCTGGTTCAGACTGGACATTAAACAAGTGATGAATAGGTGCCTGGACATAAAGCCCAGGCATGCGCTCACTGAGTGGCACACCAAGACTTTTATTGACTAGTGGCTGCAGGATGGTGCTACTTTTCAGCAGGTTCTTATGAGCTCTCAGACTTTATTAATGGGAAAGTCATTTGTATATGATGTTAACAACACTATCTAGTTGTTACACAGCTAGGACAGCAAATCTGCTCCCAATCAGCCCCAACCTCAGGGGTCCAAGGGGGACAGGGAATTTCCCCAGTCCTGGAATGGCTCAGCTCCTGGCCCCCCACAGGAGCCGGGAACTGAGCAGCACTGGGACAGGCTAGCTCTTTGCCCTCCCACCACCCCAGTGCTGCTCCATTCCCGTCTTCCCACAGGAGCTGCTCTTAGCTGCTTGGGGATTTCCCACCCAACCAGGGGCTGGCTGGGATATGCTCCAGAAGTGGGACAGCTCCTGGTCATCCCCAGCTATGTGGGGAAGCCCCACTGGACACAGATGCTATAAATGGATGTATAATATTACACCTACGTGCTAAGCTTTTCCTCAGAGCAACTTGTGGTATTGAATCGAACATCCGGCAAAAGCCTGAGTATCCTACCTCTTACACAGTTCCTGTTATCTCATTATTGAAAAATGTGGGGCAAACCCCTCAGTAGACCACCCTTCTGCTTTGGTTATGCTTCCATTGTGTGAAAGGTAGTAGGATTTGGGGAAACTTGTGTGAGAGGTTTCCAATAAGACAAAAATTATTAAAGCCTAAAGATTATTAAGGCTTATATATGTGAGAGCCCAGCAGGAAAAATTATGCTGAGGGGAAACCAGCATGGGTTCATAGCAGGTAGATCATGCCTGACTAATCTAGTCTCTTTTTATGACCAAGTTACAAAACACCTGGACACAGGAGTAGGGGTAGATATCATTTACTTAAACTTCAGGAAGCTTCCGATATGATATCCCACCCCATACTGGTGAACAAATTAAAAGGCTGTGACTTGGATGATTACATGGTCCAGTGGGTAACAAATTGGCTAGAGGGTCGTACCCAGAAAGTGGTGGTGGATGGGTCGGTATCAACCTGAAAGGGCGTGGGCAGTGGGTTCCCACAGGGCTCGGTCCTTGGATCGATACTCTTCAATGTCTTCATCAGTGACTTGGATGAGGGAGTAAAGTGTACTCTGTCCGAGTTTGCGGATGATACAAAACTGTGGGGAGAAGTGGACACACAGGAGGGCAGGGAACAACTACAGGCAGACCTGGACAGTTGGACAAATGGGCAGAAAACAATAGAATGCAATTTAACAAGGAGAAATGCAAAGTGCTGCCCCTAGGGAGACAAAATGTCCAGCACACCTACTGCCTAGGAAATGACCTGCTCGCTAGCACGTAAGCGGAATGGGATTTTGGCGTCCTAGTGAACTTTAAGATGAACATGAATCGTCAGTGTGACGAAGTCATCAGAAAAGCTAAATGCGCTTTATCATGCACCAGCAGCTGCATGACAAACAGAACCACAGAGGTGATACTTCCCCTCGATTGGGCGCTGGTCGGACCACAGTTGGAGTACTACATACAGTTTTGGGCGCCACGTCAAGAGGGATATGGATAACCTGGAGAGGGTCCAGAGAAGGGCCACTGTATGGTTAAGGGCTTGCAGGCCAAGCCCTACGAGGAGAGACTAGGCACCTGGGCCTCTTCAGCCTCCACAACAGAAGGTTGAGAGGCGACCTTGTGGCTGCCTATAAATTCATCATGGGGGTGCAGAGGGGAATTGGTGAGGCTCTACTCACCAAGGCGCCCCTGGGGGTCACAAGAAATAATAGCCATAAGCTAGCAGAGAGCAGATTTAGACTGGACATTAGGAAGAACTTCTTCACGGTTAGAGTGGCCAAAATCTGGAATGGGCTCCCAAGGGAGGCAGTGTTCTCCTCTACCCTGGGGGTCTTCAGGAGGTTGTTATATAGGCATCTGGCTGGGGTCATCTGAACCCAGCACACTTTCCTGCCTATGCAGGAGATCAGACTCGATGATCTATTGAGGTCCCTTTGACCCTAACATCTATGAATCTCCAAGTATTCCAGGGATTCACACTGTGACAATAAGGGTTACATTTTTAGAAGATTTGCACCACTCCCTAGGTTTTAATCCCTGCCATGAGAGGCCCAAGTGATAGGCAGAGGTTCTCAGTAAAATGTCTCTGTCGTGTGTTCCAAAGTCCGGGTCAGAAACATAGCAGGCATTACACATTAGTCCAAGCAGATTTAACTGGAAAACAAACTCCTGTGTATTTAAAGTATTGGCCTTTGCCTCTGTAAACAGGACACTGCTCGGGTCAGGCTCAAATTTTTCCCAATACATAGGGCCTGCACAAAACCATATCTACTATTTAAACCTCACGTTAAGAACATAGTGCATAGTCCCTGCATACTTTGAGGGTACAGGCTAGCAAAATCCTGGTATGACTAAGAAGTTCCTGTTGCTCTTAACCAGTAGTCTGTATATAATATCTTCTCTGATTTTAGAAAGCTAGAACTTCTTTGTTTCTGACTCTGCTGACAAGAATGGCAGCTAGCTCCAGGGCAAAATTTTTCACTGCTAAAAAGAAAGAAATGTTTAACAAAGCATTATGGGCACTCAATGGTATATTGTTTCCTTCAGCAAAACCTTTGAACAACCAAGAAATGCAGTGGAAAGACATGTGACAAAGAAACATTAACTCTGTCCCCTACACAACTGGCAATAGCTACTGGACATGACCTGCCTGCATTCCATCTTTCTTCCATGAGTTAGAAATAGCTGCATTGAATGGTAGAGGAGTGTGTTTCTAACTACGACTCTGATCTGAATAGACCTGGGGTTCTTCTGGCTAATGGACTGAGTCTTATTCCATATCATCTGCCCATCTTTAAGAAGGTGGATAGGTTGAAGGATCCAGTGTACTGTATTGTGTTTCTGTAAGTATTATCTCTAGTAGGGTCTAGGGGTCTTTTTTGCTACTGAGATTATCAGTGGTAAGATGAGAAATGAGAGTGTTCTGTGAGCTTAATGCTGAGTAAACACAGTTAAATGGCATCCTGCCATAAATGGGGTAAAGTGGGATGAAGAGATTGCAAAATCCAGCAAGAGCAATGCTGTTTCTCTGCAGTGGACTCAGGGCAGGCCAACACGGTGCAACACAGTGTATACAAAGCAGTATATACACATAACTACAGCTCTTTGGCTGGCCTATACATCTGCTATACAAATGTGCTCTACCCTCTTCCTTGCCACTCCACACTGCTGGAGATTTCATGGGGATTTCAGTGTCACTGGTACCTGTATGAGATAAAGGCAAGAACAGGCAGGAGACTGGAGATACAGAGTCCTACTCCAAAGCTAGGTGTATCATACACGGGTACATCCCTGTGCAGCTTCAGAGGCTCAGAGCAGTAAAACATGATGTGAAATGATATTTTTAGATGAATGGGAGCATCCTAGGAAAGTAAATAGAGCCTGCAGCAGTCTTTGAAGGGCATGGATGGCTCTGTTCATCTCGGTGGTACTCCCCTCCCTTCTTAGTGTCAGGGCAGATTAATCTATTCTATCCACTAAGAATGCTAGTTCTCCATTCCTCTCCCCACAGTCATCACTGAAAGATGGAAGTACCAGTTGGAAGGTGGATGATGGATATTGGAGGTCCACATTAATGTTTACATGTCTCCAAGAACTGAGTGTTGCTTTTTTTCTATAGAATTTACTGTAAAGCCTTGCCCTATGTGACTGAACACATTATGATCTATATCCAAAGGGTACAAAGCCATATAACAACCACTCAGTAGGGGGAGTATTGTTTAGGAATTACAAGTTAACTTTTAAAAAACGACAAGGATTTTTGTAGCTAATAATGGGGTTCTTTGGATTAACTGCATGCTTCAACACTACCTTAATATGAAAAATGGAATTGAATAATGCAGATTCTGAAGTTCTGTTTTGAAAGATTAATTTGTACCCACATTGATCTCCTTTTTAAACGAAACATGCAAAAATAGCCAGCTTGTAAAAATGTATTTACAGAGTACAGCTTTGCTTTGGTTTCACAGTTGAGTCCTGTGGATATGCTGACCTCAAGTGGTGACCCAGCTGTAAGCTAAATGCATTGAAGAAAGCATGCTTGTGCTGTATAACTAATTGAGAAGACAAGTGTAGGAGGGTGAAGAGGAACCAATTTGGTCCATGTCTGTACTTTTGCTATGACAGATGCACCATTTGCTGTCCCACCAATGTACTCCAAGTGTGGGGCAACTTATGCTACCAATGTAGAGTTTTGCACATGTAAAATCAGCCACAGGAATGCCCTATTTCCAGGCAACTAATTGTTTCAGCACTACAGTTTGTACAGATGTGCGTGCATGTGTCTGCAAGCAGTTGAGATTGAAATGTTTTAAACAGTTCCCTCCCACCTTTTCTGAGGTGCAGTTCCACCAGCATCAAAAAGGAAGATTGTCTGGGTCATGAAAATATAGCTCCAGGGATCTAATTCTGCCCATTACAGAGTTCCTGTGGAATATCATCTGTTCATCTATTGGGAAATACAACCCTAGACTGACAGAGACTCTGCAATGCAAGCTGAAGGAATTCTGTGGCCTCTTACTGCCCTGGTCAGTTGTTTATGGGGGAAAAGCTGGTTCACTAACTCCTAAAACAGTCTTGCTGAAAATCTTCTAGGAGCCCTCCTCAGGTTTGTACCTATATTTCACTGAAGGTGTAATAAATCCTTCAGCTTTTTAGCATATCTCCTCTAGCTGTATTATTCAAAATGGGACCAGGATATGAGGAAATGCTCAAACCTTGAACTTCTCTAGCAGTTGCCAGGACAGCTGGCAAACCTGCTTCCACCTACATCTGTCTCATAGACTAGGGACAGACATTCAAAAAGCCTGAGCCTGAATTGACTCAATCTTTGCAGATTAGTCTAACCTTCCTAGATTGAATCAATTTGCAACTGCTAGAAGCCAGGGGGTGCTGGAGCAGCCCTCCCTTTCCTTTGAAAGTGCTGAGTTGGAGTGCTGTGGGGCATGGCCGGGCCTCAGCAGGACCTCCAGTTAGGGAGTGGTTTAAACCCCCACCCTGCCTGCACAGTCCCAGGCTTTTCCCCACTCCCTGCTCAAGGGGCAGGTGTGTTGCCAGCCCCCAGCCCTGGCTAGCACTCTGAGGCAAAGGTGGGGAAGGGGGTGCAGTGAATGCATCTGTTGGTGATATTGAGCTTTTCAATCTCCTTCTCCCTCCTTCTTCATACTGTCTGCAAACCTGACAGGTGAGGGAGCCAGCAGGGAGCTGATAACACAGCATATATCAGCCCATTAACAAAATAAAAATCTCTCTCATTAGTTCAAACTTTACTTAAACAGATTTTTGCAAGGAAGGCATGGAGGGTCATTACCAGCTGACCTGTTGATTAGTTCCTAAAAGCCCTAAGCGGGCACTGTTCTGTCTTCCTGTCCCAGTGAAACTGGAGACACGCACACGGAGACACCTCAGCATCAGCTAGCATACCACATGCCTAGGATCCATGGGACTGGGGTCCATGCTGTGGGAGATGGAGGGAAGGAGGAGGGTATCCCTGCTTGAGCAGTGAGGGGGTGTGGGGCAGGGAGAAGCCAGGCAGATCCTGCTGTGCCTGCAGTCTCTGCTGGAGTTCTGGTTAGGGAGCAGAGCAGTAGGGCCAGCCCTGTTCTCTGGAGCAGACAACCCAGCCCAGCCCAGGGCTGCAAAGCATCTGGGATGCTGGGGACTCTGGTTTAACTTAAATGAGGAAGGGGTCTGGGACAGACATTGCATAAACTGGTTCAACCCAAATCAGTGAAGTCTGATACTGCATTCAACAAGGTTTATCTTAAACCAGTTTCAACCATTTTGAAACTGGTTTATGCACACTGAACTTACATTTTGTTACGGACTTAAACCACTTTCTGATTGATTAAACAAGTTTATATATAATGTCTGTCCCTAGCCAAAAAGGTAAGAGGCTATCAATAAACCCTCCTTTCTAGAATGGTAATAGAGCTGGACCATTAACCTTGTTTTTTTTAAGTAGTATGTATTGACACTGAGTGCGGGCATTACTAGCAGAGGTTTTGTTTTCTCATGAGTTACTGAACTTTACACTTTAGCATTTCTCATGTAGCAACTTCCCAGAAGAACTACAGGAATGCCAGCGAGCTACAGTTAACTCTCGCAGAGGATCAAAAATGGCAGCTCACTTTCAGATAATATGGTTTCTTCTTTCTTTCCTCCTTTTTCTTCAGACAGAACAGACAGGTATGCCATTCGTTTTAATGTTACCTTAATTTGGCTTTGTTCTGATCTTCTAAACACATGGGACAAACAAGAATATTTTTTGTCTTGTGTAGTTTTTACTTGCTAGCACAGGCTTGCATCATTAAAAAGCTGGTGGTTTTTATGTTCATCCATCTTCTCCTGTTTTCCGATACATTTTAGCAAAATCTGTAATTCAGCTACTGAGGCAGCTTTTGGAAAAAATGATGACATGACATTCAGTTGATGTCGCACAATATTCTCTCTTTACTCCTCACTTGTTATCCTTAAATAGTATTTCTAATTATTGTAAGGACTAACAATGAGTTTATGGTAGAAGTTTGTTTCATATAGAAAGCTTGTTTTTACATGAATTGCATAAATACACTTTTCTGTATTAATGTGCTAGAATACCCCACAGGGAAGGAAAAGGAAGGGGGGAAAGGAAAGTAAGTATGCATTTATTAATTGGAGTTTGAGTGAAAAAAATACAGATTTCTACTTAAGTATGTAATATACCATAGTGTACACACACACAAACATTTTAAATGACTTTCAACTGAGATCATATTAGTGACAAAAATGCAATATTAGCCACTTAAGGAAAATATGAACTATATAAAGTCAGTGAAATACAGTAGCTGCATTTTAAAGTATAATGGAGAATATTTTTTGAATACTGAAAACCCTGTTAAAATAATTCTGTTCCATGGGACTCATGTATAAAGGTTTAACTAAGACATTAAATACAATTTCAGAATATCTTCCTCTTACTGCTATCACTATTGATTATTATTTGCTGGGTTTTTTTCTCCATAATGGCTAGAGCCTCCCACGCATGGACCACACTATGATAGACATTGCACAAACACAAGAAAAAAATAACAGTTCTTATCCCCAGTAGCTTATTACTTAGGTGTAAGACAAGAGACAACACATGGAGACAGACAGGTGTAGGAGAACACCGCTGCTGAGACGGCACTAGTCAACATGACAGGTTGTAGAATGTCAGCAGCCAAACTGTTGCCAAGTTTTTTCTGGCATTGTGATAATCCAAATCCAGAAGGAACCCCAGAAACCAGGAGGATATGGCATAAGCTATGATCATGTTTTTTGAATGTTGTTGGGCTTCAATTTGTACAGAAAATGAGTTATTTGACACACAGGTGAAGGACCATATTTTGCCATCTTTACTTTGTGAATATTTCAAAACAGTCAGAGAAGGAAGTTCAGGCTGACACACTGAAAAATAACTTGGCACAAAATAATTCTCTCCACTTCTGCAGAGAGGTTTCAAATCTCCAGGGGTTGGGGCTTCCTAACTCTTTTAAGTGGGGAGTCTCTTTGGCAACATTTCACTCACCCAAACCCTGCAGAGCAGGTGAGAAAGTCCTTTCCTTAGGACTTATATTGCAAAGACAATATCAAGTCAGAATGGAGGAG
This sequence comes from Crocodylus porosus, assembly GCF_001723895.1. Classification (NCBI taxonomy): domain Eukaryota; kingdom Metazoa; phylum Chordata; order Crocodylia; family Crocodylidae; genus Crocodylus; species Crocodylus porosus. Next base: position 93,346,591 of record NW_017728906.1, on the reverse strand, counting down.
GTGGGAATTATTGCTAGGGAGATGTGCATAATTGTTCCTCCAAGAGAAAGTCTGCAGAAAAATTAAACACAGAGTCCTAATTTTCATTGGTTATTTATATTTGTATAGTGCAGACAAGCCGTAGTTGGAGCCCAGGACCCTCTTGTTTTTTAGGCACTGTATAAACCTGGACAAAAACAAGGACCGTGCAACATTTCTGTACTGTAGTGCTATAGCTGATATACAGGCTTCTGGATATGTGGGCCTGATGGAGCTTGGCTTGTATCAGAACCTGACTGCCATGTGGTCCAGGACAGAAGAGAGGCAGAGTAAGAACTCTAAGGACATATGTATGGCCTTGGCTCACTACATGCCCTGGGCCTTGGGGGTTGTAGATGCTGAACTAATTGCTCAGTCCATGCCAGTATTATATTACCTGCTCTTGTTATACATTTTTTTCAGTGTTTCTATCTGCTAATGATGCAAACAAAGTTATTACAAGGCCCAAGCGAGCCCATTTCTTTTTTTTTGAGGAGTTCCTCCAAGGTGACTTGGAAAGAGAATGCCTTGAAGAAAGATGCTCACTCGAAGAGGCAAGGGAAGTGTTTGAAGATGACGAAAAGCTTGTAGGTAGTTTTTTTATTGTTTGTTTTCTAAAGATTAGAGCACTTACTGTTTGTTACTTGATAGATAGCAAGCAGTTCCCATGCCACGGTGCCTACAATACCTAGATTTCTTTGCAGGGCAAAAGCATTGCACGTTGTACTTTGGCACTGAAGTATTTTCTTGCCACAGTAGTGAAGTGAGGGATGAGAGCAGATGCAAAGGGAGTAACATGATAGAGTGGTGTCTTCCCAGCAAAGAGAAGTAGCAGCCATGATCAGGAGGGCATCCCACCTTGTGCCAGATGTTTCTTTTTGCAGCACCATGCATTGTGCCACCTGCCAGCAGTGCACAGTATGCATTTTATGCCAGGGACGTATCTGCAAGAACAGTGAGGAAAGCAGATGGAGAGGATGCCAAAGGCAACTGGGTGGGAGGTGGGGCTGTGTGGGTAGCTTAGTGGTTGGAGGTGTATTGAAAAGCGCTACAATCCAGGCCATGTGATGCAATACACAACAAAGCTCACCTGATCCAACTTTCTGCTCTTTGGAGTGCTGCTGGGAGTGAGTGACTGACGGTTTCTTCCCAAGTGCTTGGCAAGGCACAGCAGGGGAGAAGACAAATGAATGTGCTTCAGACTTTAGATCCTCAGCGCTGAAGGGGTTTGGTGTTATCACTTATTATCACATACTAATGCCCAGACATCTCTTACACATAACACAGACCCTTTCTTCCCCCTCTGATATTTTTCCACAGTGATTCACTTATTCTGAAATAAAGCATCAGGTTCAGATCCTGTGCTCTGACTCAAGCAAAACTCCCATTTCATTTAATGGTGGTTTTGTCAATCGAGCTTGTAAGACTTAGACCCATAGTGATTCTTTAAGCTTAAAATATAATATTTATTCTTTGCTGTGCTTTTGCTGTGACAAAATATTTGTGGTAAAAAAGAGTCAGTTTTAGAAAAAAATAACTTTTTATTTTTATTTCTTTCAGAAAATATTTTGGAATGGTTACTTTGGTAAGCAGCCTAATTCATTTCCATTTGCAGAATGTCATGGTCATTACACTGAGGATTATGCATTTTATAGGAGTTTTTGAGTAATGTATTCTGTTGAAATATTAATTTAAATATCCAACTGCTATTTATTATGTCTTCAAGAATGTGTGGGAAAACATTTACACAAACCCAAGTGTGGTCATTATAAAAACAATGATTTAAGAATTAATTAAACTGTGAAGACAGTAAAACCAAAACTACTAATATGCTTAACTAGATGCAGTCACATTGAATGGGCACTTTCTTTGATTGTTCTCAAGGCTGTACTGGGGCAATCTGAGGCTGTGCATACATCACAGCACAATTCCTCCTGTGGCTTCAGGCCTTGCACCACCAACCTGGCTCTTGGCTGCGGGGGCTGCCTGTCCCTTTTTCAGGCTCTGGGGCCCGGGAGCATGGCCACCTCCCCTTGCGGGGTCTGCTCCCTACTGGGGTCTCTGGCGCGCCAGCTGGAGGAGCTCCAGGCCACAGTCCAGAGACTGCGTGCCATCAGGGACTGCGAGCAGGAGATAGACTCCTACTGCCAGGCCCTTCTCCCCCGGGAGCCGCAGGGGAGAGCTCCGTCTCTCTCCACGACTAAGGAGGACTCTGGGACCTCCCGCTCTGCCCAGTCAGGGGCATGGACCAAGGTGGTCCCCAGACTGTACTGCCTGGTGCAGTAGTCAGGGAACTGACTTTGCCTGTGAAGACCTAGGTAAAAAAGGCATTGAGTACTTTAGCCTTTTCCTCCTCATCTGTCACTAGGTTGCCTCTCCCATTCAGTAATGGACCCACACTTTCCCTGACCTTCTTCTTGTTGCTAAAATACTTATAGAAGCCCTTCTTGTCCCTTGCTAACTGCAACTCCAGTTGAGCTTTGGTCTTCCTGACGTCATCCCTGTATGCCCGAGCAGTACTCTTATACTCCTCCCAAGTTCTTTGTCCAAGCTTCCACTTTCTGTAAGCTTCCTTTTTTAAGTTCACCAAAGAGTTCTCTGCTAAGCCAAGCTGGTTGCTTGCCACATTTGCTAGTCTTCCTGCACATCAGGATGGTTTGTTTCTGTGCCCTCAGTAAGATTTCTTTAAAATACAGCCAGCTCTTCTGGATTCCTGTTCCACTCAGATTGTCCTCCCAGGGGATCCTGCCAATCAGTTCCCTGACTCAAAGTCTGCTTTTCTAAGTCCAGGGTTCATACTCCGCTGCTCTCAGTGGCGACATGTTGGGGGTGCACAGGGGTGAACATGCAGCCCCTGAGAGTGCGGGTGCACCCTCTGACAGGCCACGCTCCCTGCTTAGGCAATGGGCAGGAGGGCAGGTGGGAGCTCCGGTGCCCAGCTGCAAGTACTGGCTGGGGAGTGAGAGTGCCAAATGAAGCACTGCAGTCACCTCCAGGAGTGCTGCAGCTACTACCTGGCCAGCAAGATTGGCTGCAGGGGGACTCCCCCCAGATGGTGAGGTTGTCCACAGGCACCACCCCTCACCACCTGACTAAAGTGGCACCAGTCGACCATGGCTGCTCTCCTTTCCTTCTTTTGTCAGGATCCTGAACTCAATCATCTTGTGGTCTCACTGCTGCTCAACTTGCCATCCATGTCTACATCCCTCACCAATTCTTTCCTGTTTGTGCACTGCTGTATTGCCCTCCTAGCAGATGTCAGGGTGACAATAGTCCCCCATGCAAACCAGGGCCTGTGATCTAGAAACTTCTGCTAGTTGCCTGAAAAAAGCCTCATCTACCTCATCCTCCTGGTCTGGTGGTCTATAACACACACCCACCACAACATCACTGTTGTTGCCCTCATCTTGAACCTTAACTCAGATACTTTCAACAGACCTATCTCCAGTGTCATACTAGAGCTCTGAGCAATCATACAGCACTTTTACACACAGTACAACTCCTCCTCCTCCTCTTCTCCCCTGCCTGTCCTTCCTGAACCATTTGTACCCATCCATGACAGTGTTCTAGTCACATGAGTTATCCCACCAAGTCTCAGATATTCCAGTCACATCATAGTTCTTTGACTATGCAAGCACTTCCAATTCTTACTGCTTGTTTCCCAGGCTCTGTGCATTTGTGTACAGGCGCCTGAGGTGACTAGCCAATTGCCCTACTTTCTCAGGAAGAATGAGGAGCTCTCTCATGTTGCCCCCTCCTGCTTCTGCTTTCTCCAGGTCTCCTGCTTCCCCACTTATCTCAGGGCTTTGTTCTCTATCCACCTGCGAACCCAGTTTAAAACCCTCCTCACTAGGTTAGCGAACCTGTCTGTGAAGATGTTTTTTCCTTTCATTGTCAGGTGGAACCCATTTCTTCCCAGCAAGCCTTCTTCTTGGAACAATGTCCCATGGTCGAGGAAGCCAAATCTCTGCTGGCAACCCTACTTGTGCAGCCATGCATTGATCTGAAGGATGCATCTGCTCCTGCCAGGGTCTTTTCCCTTGACCGGAAGGATTGAGGAGAACACGACCTGTGCCCCTATCCTCTTCACTTTTGCACCCAGAGCCCTGTAGTCACTTTTGATTTGCTCAGGGTCACCCCTGGCAGTACCACTGGTACCCACATGGATGAGCAGCATGGGATATTAGTCTGGACAAGTCTCAGTAATCCTTCCTTGATATCTTGGATCCAGGCTTCAGGCAAGCAGCAGACTGCACGGGACAGCAGGTCAGGCTGGCAAATGAATCCCTATGCCCTGCAGAATAGGGCACCACCACCCAATGTTTCCTCTTTGTGGCAGATGTATAAATATATTTTCATGCATCACTTTTTTTGATTATATGAAATCTAAACAGCCTGATTATGGCATATATGTAGTGTTGCAGCTTGACTGTAAAGCTATTCTGTGAACTCGAGTCATGCATAGCCAACACTGTCTACTTGGAAGGGAAAAGAACACCTGGCAAAAAGTGTTGTAATTATTTAGGTAAAGTATTTGGGATTTCAGAAGCTGTTGTTGAATGTACTAATTATACTCAAGTGCATTGTCCATGTGTCTGCACTCATTAGGCGTCTCATGCAGAGGAGTATCAAGCAGGTAAATAAAATTGTTTGATGGATATTTTCAGCTAAATTACAATGTTACTTATTACTGTGGAAAAATTCTATTGTCAAACTTCAATTCTTCACATTCAGAAATGTTTCTGTGGTGACAGTTTTCAGTTAGGTGACCCATGTCCCCATGTGCTAAGATGCAGTACTGTACATGCATACTGAAAGATGGCATTGCTGGACATTAGTGTCAATTAATACTGGGTGTATTTCTCAGTACAGTTCTCATCCTTTAGTGTCTTTATTTTGGGGGTGGGTGGGAATTATATTGTCAGATATCACAATAATTTTCACCAGTTACTTCAGGAAATCCTCATGTGCAGGTATGAAGTTTCATTATAAAATAGAAAGGATTTAGAAAACAGGAACTGAGAACAGGGGAGGAAAAACAAGGTCCCATTGTTAAATTGAGTATCTTATCTTTCATAGCTAGTTCTGTCTGTTGATACATATGTTCAATTCCTGTCACAATTAGGAATTTTCGACAACAGAATCTGGTTTCCAGATTAAAAATTGATAGCAAATACTACTCACAAGATTGATTCAGCTTTGATATTATGAAAACAAATTTCTCTTTTACAGTAATAAGTTGTTTTTAAGTAATTTTAATAGAATTTCCATAATCATCTTCCTGCTGAAAGAAAGCACTGTAATTAAGTAGGTCATGTGTCACAGTTGATGATAACTGCTCTTACTGATGTGCCATTCATTCAGGTGGCAGACAGTGCTCCTCAAATCCATGTCTGCATAATGGCGCATGCATGGACAACATTCGCAGTTACATATGCAGTTGTACTAGTGGCTATGAAGGAGACAACTGTGCACTAGGTAAGTTCTCTACAAGCACTACATTGGAATCATATTCCTTCCTGGAAGCCATAATGGGAAACTTATGTACCTCATATCATGTTTGCCTTAACTTAGAACATATATGATCCTTAGTGAAAGATGCATTAAAATTACATGAGAAAATGTGATACCCATTGTCCATTTCTTCCTTTACTCCCAGGATACTTTCCTGTGGGGCTTTCTGTTGAAGAGGGTAATCCCCCTTCAGTCTTTCTCCATCCTTTCTCAGGCAGTAATAAGGTGACTGCACTGGAAATTCACCTGAATAAGGAGTGAATAAAAACAGAAAAATGGCCTTGATCTGCTTTACAATGCTAATCGCTATACATGGAAATGGAAATTAATAGAAAAACACAATAGGCCAGATTCCTGAGCCTGTTAAGGCTGCTTATAGATTTCATAGACATTAGGGCTGGAAGGGACCTCGCAAGATCATCCGGTCCAGCCCCCTGCCCAAGGGGTAGGAAGTCAGCTGGTATCAAAACACCCCAGGAAGATAAGCATCCAAGTGTTTCTTAAAGGTATCCACAGTAGGTGCTTGCACCACTTCTTGGGGGAGTCTGTTCCAAACTCTGGAGACTCTGGCAGTAAAGAAGTTTTTCTTTATATCCAGTCTAAAATGGTCTTCCAGAAGTTTGTGACCATTAGACCGTGTCTTCCCTTGGGGTGCCCTGGTGAACAGTTGTTCTTCCAGCTCCTGATGCAGACCCTTTATATACTTATAAACTGTCAGAACTGGATGCAGTACTCCAGCTGTGGCCTCACCAGGGCTGAGTAAAACAGGAGAATGACTTCTTGGGTCTTGTTTGAGATGCATTGGTAGTTGAGAGTTTTATTTGCTTTGCTGGCTGCAGAATTGCATTGGTGGCTCATGTTTGTCTTGTGGTCAATCACGAGCCTCAAGTCTCTTTCGGAGAGAAAAGAGCTGCTACTCCACCAGCCTCAAATAAGCCTTGCTGCCTAGCTGAAGACTTTTCCCCACCATAGAGAAATATTTGGGCACTGTAGGCAAGCATAGCCCTCTGGCATTAGGGATGTGGCTGAGAAATAAGAGCAATGGCTTCTGTGCCCTTTGAGCTTTGGCAATCTCCAACCATAGAAGAGCTTCTCCTTCTGCCACCCTTTACCCCATCCCCCATCTGCTGCTGCTACTTTCTCTCTGTCTTAGGGGTGGGGGAAGCTTTAAAGCTGCTCCTGGGGGGAGAGGGGTGGGGAGCTGGACTCAGTTTGAAATGCGACAGGACAGCAGCAGCAGCAGCAGCAGCAATGGGTTGGTGGGGAGTTCGCTCACCCTTCCCAGCCCCCAGGAGCAGGCATAGGGGGCAGAAACTCAATTACTGCTGCTGTTACTATTCTAACTGAGCCAGGCCCCCTCCCCTGCCCTGCAGCCTGGCTAGAGTAGGCAGGAGTAGCTCTGAAGCTTCCCCTGCCCACAAAACAGTGGGGAAAGCATCAGCAGGAGGAGGAGGAGGAAACAGAGGGGAAGGAACGTGCCTCTGAGCACAGGGGAGGTGGGGATTGTCACCTGCTTTGGGGTCTTTAAAAAAGGTCCTCAGAAGCTCCTGTTTCAGCCCAGTCCAGCCACTGCATTCCCTTGGGCTGGGCCCCTGTGCATGTCCAACAGGCAGTCACTTCCTGGGCCATGCATATGCTCTGCACCTTTCTGTTAGAAATATTATTAAAAATGCATTATCAATAGCAGATTTAGAAAAAAACACAGCTGCTAGCCCTCCTTGTCTCCTTAATGGGAGAGGGAAGGGGGGGTTGGAAATTGAAGGGAAAACTACCAAAGGCTCTTTGTATTAAGTATCACTC